>NC_092235.1:18758735-18833735 GCF_036320965.1 Panulirus ornatus
TATATATATATATATATATATATATATATATATATATATATATATAGAGAGAGAGAGAGAGAGAGAGAGAGAGAGAGAGAGAGAGTTGTGCCTGGCTATGACCGAAGTGGTGCGTCTTCATGGTACCCTGTTGATCATGGGGGGGGGGGGGAGACGAAGAACCTGTCATGGTTCATGACTGGTTGCTGAAGGGGGACGGGGTGGTGGTTGCCCCCCCCCAGTCAACGCCCCCCCCAGTCCACGCCCCCCCAGTCCACGCCCCCCCAGTCAACGCCCCCCCAGACACAGCGAGGAATGAGGATGTATGATGATGGGGGTGTTGTGGGGGAGGGACATATGCCTCCTCAACTCCACGGAGGGGAGGGATGGGCTGGGGATTTATGTAGTCGCGGGGAAGGTGGGGGATTTACGATGTTCGTCGTCGTTCTGGGAGGTTCGTGGGGATTTGTGTAATCCCAGGGTGTTTATGAGGGATTACTCTGGGTGGCGAGGCGTCCTGAGGTTGGGAGAGATTTATGCAGTGGGCGAGGATTTGCCTCGGTAGTGGGGATTAATGTTAGTGTGCGAGGGTTCCCGTGTTGGGGGGGAGGGGAGGATTAATGAGGTGGGGGGGGGGAGAGGAAACGGGATTTATTTGCCCACGCGGCAGTTATGGATTAACGCGCCTGAGGAAGACTGATACAACCAGTGAGGATTTATGGAAATGGGTTCGGGATTTACGTGGGTCTGGCGCGCGGGTTTGTGTGGTTGGTGGGGGATTTATGCCGTACGGGGATGTGATCCGTCTGGATTTCTGTTGATTTATATATTACAGTTGTATGGAATTTACACCGTACTGTGTATTTTTCATTGTGTATTTTTCATTGTGTATTTTTCATTGTGTATTTTTCACTGTGTATTTTTCATTGTGTATTTTTCACTGTGTATTGTTCACTGTGTATTTTTCATTATTATTATTATTATTTTTTTTTTTAACCTCAGACAATTACACATGACATATGTCGTCAACACACACACACACACACACACACACACACACACACACACACACGTCCGTACATACGCACAGCGTCACCCTATTACGCAGTGTCCTTGCGTAGGTCGTACGTATGTAAGAAAGTGTCCGGCACGTTAGTGTAGCGTCACACCCAAGTACGAACGAACCGTGCCTCGTGCGTGTCCGTACGTTACGTACAGTGTCACGCAGGTTCGTGTTTAACGTACAGTGTCACGTACATCCGGGCGTACCTCGTCCATACTTACGCAAAGCGTCATCCGCGTCTGTGTTTACGCACATTGCCAACCCAAGAATTGTATGATAGTGCCAAGCACGAACGTATGCTACGTATCAAGCACGACCGTATGATCCGTCCCAAACACGACCGTATGATTCGTGCCAAGCACGACCGTATGATCCGTGCCAAGCACGACCGTATGATCCTTGCCAAGCACGACCGTATGATACGTATCAAGCACGACCGTATGCTACGTATCAAGCACGACCGTATGATCCGTGCCAAGCACGACCGTATGATTCGTGCCAAGCACGACCGTATGATCCTTGCCAAGCACGACCGTATGATCCGTGCCAAGTACGATCGTATGATCCGTGCCAAGCACGACCGTATGATCCGTGCCAAGTACGACCGTATGATCCATGCCAAGCACGACCGTATGATCAGTGCTTCGCTCCGGATTAAACATGGCGAGATCAGCGGTTAGATTGATCGTACGAGATCACAACCTGCAGTACAGGTTGTGATCATAGAAGGTCACAGCCTGCAGTACAGGTTGTGATCATAGAAGGTCACAGCCTGCAGTACAGGTTGTGATCATAGAAGGTCACAGCCTGCAGTACAGGTTGTGATCACACGAGATCACAACCTGCAGTACAGGTTGTGATCATACGAGATCACAACCTGCAGTACAGGTTGTGATCATACGAGGTCACAACCTGCAGTACAGGTTGTGATCATACGAGATCACAACCTACAGTACAGGTTGTGATCATACGAGATCACAACCTGCAGTACAGATGATCATACGAGATCACAACCTGCAGTACAGGTTGTGATCATAAGAGGTCACAACCTGCAGTACAGGTTGTGATCATACGAGATCACAACCTGCAGTACAGGTTGTGATCATAGAAGGTCACAGCCTGCAGTACAGGTTGTGATCATACGAGATCACAACCTGCAGTACAGGTTGTGATCATAGAAGGTCACAGCCTGCAGTACAGGTTGTGATCATACGAGATCACAACCTGCAGTACAGGTTGTGATCATAGAAGGTCACAACCTGCAGTACAGGTTGTGATCATAGAAGGTCACAACCTGCAGTACAGGTAATCGGGTGTTGTGGTTATAGACCGACGCTGATGAACGCACCGCCGTACGTCGCCCAGTGTCGTATTGGCTGTTGCCACACCATCACTCCACCGTCCCACTCCACACACGCCCACGTCTCACGCCAATATATTTTTGCCTCTTGACACACCTTTTTTTCTTTTCTTTTTTTTTTTGGCTCATTTGAGTTTTATATTCTTTTTTGGCTCATTTGAGTTCTATATTCTTTTTTGGCTTATTTGAGTTTTATATTCTTTTTTGGCTCATTTGAGTTTTATATTCTTTTTTGGCTCATTTGAGTTTTATATTCTTTTTTGGCTCATTTGAGTTTTATATTCTTTTTTGGCTCATTTGAGTTTTATATTCTTTTTTGGCTCATTTGAGTTTTATATTCTTTTTTGGCTCATTTGAGTTTTATATTATTTTTTGGCTCATTTGAGTTCTATATTCTTTTTTGGCTCATTTGAGTTCTATATTCTTTTTTGGCTCATTTGAGTTTTATATTCTTTTTTGGCTCATTTGAGTTTTATATTCTTTTTTGGCTCATTTGAGTTTTATATTATTTTTTGGCTCATTTGAGTTCTATATTCTTTTTTGGCTCATTTGAGTTCTATATTCTTTTTTGTCACGTGATGGAATTCGGCTCCTGACGTCTTTTTTTTTTTCTTTTTTGGCACTGATGAGCTATTTTTTTGGCTCTCGACACACCATTGTTGGCTCTTTTTTGAACATTATTTTTTGTCTCGTTTGACACAGGGTGTTTGATACTGTTGACACCATGTTTTTGGCTCGTGACACTTTTTGCCCCGACACTATTTTTGTTTTTTTTTGTGACCATTTATTTTTTGCTCTTTTGACACTTTTTGACCCGACACTATTTTTGGCTTTTTTGTGACACCATTTTTTTTCTCTCTCTTTTGACACTCTTTGCCCCAACACTATTTTTGGCTTTTTTTTTTTACACCATTTTTTATCATTTTTTTTTTCGGGATCCCTCGACACCTCACAGGCCTCACTCCCTCATTACGACCCCCCTTCCCCCGGCCTGGGCGCTCCCTTCACCGTGGCCGTCTCACTGGGCTGCCGTGCCTTCCTCAGATCCATTATTCAGGTGTGTCGTTTGTCTTGCCGGCCGCCTGTGGTCAGCTAATCCCCCACACCCACCCACCCAGCCCTCCTCACTCCTCCTGCAGCCACAGGAGGAGGGAGGAACTCAGGCCCCTGGTGAGGGACGGCCAGCAGCAGGCGTTAGGGGATCCCTCACTGGAACTCCTGAAGGAGAAGGAGGAGAGAGGGACTCAGGCCCCTGGTGAGGGACGGCCACCAGCAGGCGTTGGGGTCCCTCACTGGAACTCCTGAAGGAGGAGGAGGGGGAGAGAGGAACTCAGGCCCCTGGTGAGGGACGGCCGCCAGCAGGCATTAGGGGACCTCACTGCAACTCCTGAAGGCGGAGGAGGGGGAGAGAGGAACTCAGGCCCCTGGTTAGGGACGGCCGCCAGCAGGCGTTAGGGGACCTCACTGCAACTCCTGAAGGAGGAGGAGGGAGGAGGAGGGAGAGAGGAACTCAGGCCCCTGGTGAGGGACGGCCGCCAGCAGGCGTTAGGGGGCCCCTCACTGGAACTCCTGAAGGCGGAGGAGGGGGAGAGAGGAACTCAGGCCCCTGGTGAGGGACGGCCGCCAGCAGGCATTAGGGGACCCCTCACTGGAACTCCTGAAGGCGGAGGAGGGGGAGAGAGAAACTCAGGCCCCTGGTGAGGGACGGCCGCCAGCAGGCGATGGGATCCCTCACTGGAACTCCTGAGGGAGGGATCAGCACCAGGGGATGGACTGGCCCCCCCTCACAGGCCACCTCACAGTATGAGGTATTGTTCGTCCCTCCTATGACTCCTTACCTCGTATGTATGTGTGCCCCTCATTTCATGTATTGTGTATCTCTCAAAAGATACATAGATCTGTATACTCTCCTCGTATATGTATGATTGTAGGGCTCAGATGTATGTATACATGTTTGTATTAAGCTTGCAATCTATGTATATGCATATACATACTCGTTTTAAGCTTGTAATGTATGTATTTACATATACATACTTGTAATCTCTTCATCATGTATGTTCACGAGGTCAGCGTTTCCCATGCATCAACCATGTCCTCAGCTGGCTCGCCGGTTGTTTACCTCCCACGAGCCCGGAAACTGGGAACATAGCCTCGCCCATCCCTCGTTATACACGGCGGGGACCATCCCTCGTTATACACGGGGGGGACCATCTCTCGTTATACACAGGGGGGTCCCATCCCTCGTTATACACGAGGGTCCCATCCCTCGTTATACACGGGTGTCCATTCCTCGTTATACACGGGGGGACCAACCCTCGTTATACACGAGGGTTCCATCCCTCGTTATACACAGGGGGGTCCCATCCCTCGTTATACACGGGGGTCTCATCCCTCGTTATACACGGGGGGGACCATCTCTCGTTATACACAGGGGGGTCCCATCCCTCGTTATACACGAGGGTCCCATCCCTCGTTATACACGGGGGAGACCATCTCTCGTTATACACGAGGGTTCCATCCCTCGTTATACACGAGGGTCCCATCCCTCGTTATACACAGGGGTCCCATCCCTCGTTATACACGGGGGGGACCATCCCTCGTTATACACGGGGGGTCCCATCCCTCGTTATACACGGGCCCCTCCGATGACCTCAGCCATTCGGCTCCCGTAGCTGCCGGGGTAACGTGCAGTGTCGCCCCCTCGCTGGCAGTCTGCCCAGGTCAGCCACTTGGGGAGGTCACACACTGCCCAGGTCAGCCACTTGGGGAGGTCACACACTGCCCAGGTCAGCCACTTGGGGAGGTCACACACTGCCCAGGTCAGCCACTTGGGGAGGTCACACACTGCCCAGGTCAGCCACTTGGGGAGGTCACACACTGCCTAGGTCAGCCACTTGGGGAGGTCACACACTGCCCAGGTCAGCCACTTGGGGAGGTCACATGACTCCACCTGATTTGGATTGTTGTGGCGGGCGGGGGGGGGGGGGGGGTGGGGAGTAGTAGTAGATATTCAAATTGAGACAGTCGAGAAATTAAGCGACGTTTGGTCTGAACGTGTCTCTCTGTCTGCGTACTATTGTGTGTGTGTGTGTGTGGATGTGTGTGTGTGTGTGTGGGTGTGTGCGTCTGTGTGTGTGTGTGTGCGTCTGTGTGTGTGTGTGTGGGTGCGCCTGTGTGTGTGTGTGTGTGTATGGGTGCGCCTGTGTGTGTGTATGGGTGCGCCTGTGTGTGTGTGTGTGTGTGTGCGCGCCCGTTCGTGTACGTGTGTGTGCATATGGTGCCGGTGTTCGAATGTGCGCGTGCATGTGCGTTCGTCGTGGTCGCGATGCGTTCATCATGGTCGCAAGCGCTGGTGCTGGCGAGTGAGCGCGCGCGCGTCCAACATCCCCCGTCGGCCTCCCTCCCTCCCTCCACCAACACTCCAACACTCCAACATTTCTCTCTTGTTTGCAAGGGGGGGGGGGGGGGGGGGGGGGCTTGCCGGGCCACAGGGGCGTATACGCGCCGTCCTGCCGACCCGGGGGAAGAACAGGCTTTATATCACCGGGTCATAAGGTCTACGTTTCTGAACCGGGCTGGATTTGATGTTTATTTGTATTAGCCTATTTAACCCTTAAAGTAATCGGTGATTATGTTCTTGATTCCGTGATGTGGGTGTGGATTACATTAATGATTCGAAAGGTAATTGGTTCATTGGTCATTGAATTACATTAGTTGATTCGAAAGGTAATTGGTTAGTGGTCACTGAATTACATTAGTTGATTCGAAAGGTAACTGGTTCGTGGTTACTGAATTGCATTAGTGATTCGAAAGGTAATTGGTTCATTGGTCATTGAATTACATTAGTTGATTCGAAAGGTAACTGGTTCGTGGTCACGGAATTACATTAGTTCGAAAGGTAACTGGTTCGTGGTCACTGAATTAAATTAGTTGATTCTAAAGATAATTGGTTCGTGGCCACGGAATTACATTAGTTGATTCGAAAGGTAATTGGTTCGTGGTCACGGAATTACATTAGTTGATTCGAAAGGTAATTGGTTCGTGGTCACTGAATTACATTAGTGATTCGAAAGGTAACTGATTCGTGGTCACTGAATTACATTAGTGATTCGAAAGGTAACTGATTCGTGGTCACTGATTACATTAGTGATTCGAAAGGTAACTGGTTCGTGGTCACCGGTTTTGGAAGCCTGGGTTACATTTTCACAAAGGTTGCCACACATGCTGCTGCCTCAGTTGCCAACTGCGGGATTACCCGTCTTTTTTTTTATTGTTATTGGGTAGTTCAGTCTTGTAAGACGATTGTACGGATGAGGTAGTTAACATTTATCTCTCATTTACATTTTTTTTGTGTGTGACCTGAGCGAAAGATATGATATTCCGGGACCATTTACACATTCGGACGTAAATGATTCTGTAAGTGACGGCGTCGGAGGATGAAGAGAGGCCGTAAATACTGCGGCAGAAGTTACGTTTTAATGACATTGGAAGTGTACAGAAGGTAGGTCAAGTGTGCGTGAAGGCTTCGGAGACGTGTTTGATATGGGCGTCCATTGAGCACGACGGCAGCATGACCTCCTCCCGATCGAGGTGATTCGGCCTGACCTCTTAAAGACCGGGGTCAAAGACTAGTGGTGGGAGGGGGGGGGTCGTGCCTCACCTGTTAATGTGTGAGGTGGACGGTGGATGGGTGATGGGGTTGAGGAGGTGAGGAGGGGAAAGCTGTAATCAATCACTGAAGTGGAAGTGTGGAGTGTGTTGGCAGGTCGTGGGGGAGGGAGGGACACTTCTCTTGTCGCGTCAATGGAGGAGGAGGAGGAGGATGGTCGGGTGGGAGGAGGTGCAGCTCCGAGCCTGTTAGTCGAGGGAGTCGCTCAGCGATGCCCTTTGGCCCCCGACGAGTGTAGGTGTCTATGATATGTACTCAGCAGAGAGAGAGAGAGAGAGAGGGGAATCCTCGGTATATTTTCTCCCGAGTGTCTCGTCAACAAGTAGAGATTCGCAGAGGAGTCCATATAGGTGGATGTTCAAAGGTGAGGGAGGGAGCTTGAGTGTAATTGCATTGAGGCACTGTACGTCTGACACACACACACACACACACACACACACACACACACACACACACACACACACACACACACACACACACACACACCACAGTGGGAAGGGATCATAAGGAACTTGTGAGTGGGGTTGGGAGAGCCTTAGGGTTAGCGCGGGTGGTGTCGCCATCAGCATGTTGCAGGGGTCCACTCCTGGCGACCGTTGCTCTTCTTCATGTATGTAAATGACTCGCCAGAAGGCTGGGTTTCATAGCTGGATACGTCCGCGGGTGTTGCCGCTATCATGAGGGATGTAAAGTGTGAGGGAGAGGGGGGATTACCTCACTTTATTAGGGGATCGAGTCTTAAGACTCCAAAGTGGGTCCGATACGTTGTTGATGAGATTCGACCCAAGAGTTAAGTACCAAGAAATGAGGGTGGGATTACAGGGTCTCGACTCGAATGTTACCCAGCAACACACTCATTTACGAACGGACAGACGAGAAGAGAGAAAGGGATGATGAAGGAAGTTTGCAACCGTTTATTGGCTGGTCATTTCTCCAGGTACAGACCATCATTTACTGGATACGAGAAAGGTGTTCTCTGGAACGCTCGTGTCTCGTCTTCGGTACCACACGGTTAACGAAAGAAAGCTTGATATGAATGGGAGTATTTAGGAAATGTCAAAAACATCCGGCTCAAGTTGCCGTGGCCACAAGTGGTGGTATATTTCCTCCATGAGCTGGGTTATGTTCGAGGATAAAGCATCGTCATACACGGCGGTAACTCAGGCCATGCCCTAAGCTGGAGTTATGGGCCCCGTGTGCCATCCGGTTCTCTGTTAGCCTGGAAACCACAGGATTACGTTACACGTATTTCTGATGGAGGAATGTGAAGGTATAGCTAAGGTTTTGCGTCGAACGTTCTAGCTGGTTCCCGACGGTTGAACGAGCAACGGACGGACGAAAGCTAAGCCCGTATATATACCAAGTCGACCCATACGCATGTGGGTGGAGCCTGTGTGATACGTCATTGGCCCTAAACAAAGAAAACGTGCTGGTACAGGGCTAACGAAAACGTAGATTCTTCTACACGCTGCTGCTCACACTTTCTATACCTTCCCTGACAGTATCTATACCTTCCCTCACAGTATCCTACCTTCCCTCACAGTGCCCATATCTTCCCTCACAGTATCCATACCTTCCCTCACAGTGCCCATACCTTCCCTCACAGTATCCTACCTTCCCTCACAGTGCCCATACCTTCCCTCACAGTATCCATACCTTCCCTCACGGTGCACATGCCTTCCCTCACAGTGCCCATACCTTCCCTCACAGTATCCATACCTTCCCTCACAGTATCCATACCTTCCCTCACACTTTCCTTGCAACTCAGGGTTTCAGGGCCGCATGACGTCACAAGTCGGCCTGCGTGGCCGGGTCCGTGGGTTGGAGCCAGAGTGGTGGGTCGGTTGACTTGGGTTGTATCTGGCTTGCGACACGGGAATGGTAAGCTCGGTAGATGTTCAGTAAGGTGAATTCACAACTGAGGTCGAGCCCCCTCCTTGGATTCCACCAGGGATGCCCAGCTAGTATCGCAACGACTTTTGGCTTCAGAGGGTTGGCCTCAATGTGAGTTTTGAATTCCGCGGTGAATATAGATTTTTTTTTTTTTGACTTCCTCAGTAGATGGTTTTACTTGGCTTCCACGGGGTAGACGGCTCGGTCTTCGACCTTCAAGGCGTTGATAGAGCGACCGTGGACATAGCCCAGATAGGATTAAGCAATCGAGGGCTTCCACGGGAGATGGGGAGTGGACCTCGACATCCACGACAGGTGGAGTGACCCTGGACCTCCACCGTAGATGAGAGCCATCTTGGAGTTCCTCAGCAGCTGAAAACACTGACCTTCCAAATAAAGGTCGGTGACACGCCCTTGGCTTCCCCTAGCGATCGTGTGTGCAAGCTTTCAGCTCTGCCAAACGTCCGGCACGAGTTTCGGCTCCGTAGAAACAACCGGGGGTTCGAAACCTAATCTAGACCCCCATGCGAACTTTTTTTTTTTTCTATCTGTCGACTTATTAAGGAATCCGGACGAACTTTTGTGAACTTGTCCTCGAAAGTTCCATGTGAATGTTGGCTTTTCTCACCTGGTGACCATTTCAGGCTTCGACTTTTTATCAGATATTCTCGTACGGGTTTTGATTCCCTGCAGGTAATCTCAAATCTCATACTGACTTTTGATTCTATTGAGACACTCTCAAACTAGCTTTCTAATTCCTATGAGAAGCCTTTCTGAGTTCTTTTGAGTTAGTTAAAAAGTCGTTTTTTTTTTCGTTGTTTTTCTTTTTGAGTTGACGTAGTGGTCACAGACTTACACTGAGCAGTGTTGGATTGTCCACTTGGGGAATCGTTTTTACAACAGTGGATTCACGACAGAGTTCCTGTATCCTTTACGTGACATCTTGATACAAGCGTTTAATGCCAAAAAGGATCTGGACCACAAGATTTGGATACCACACTAAATCCCAGTGCCAGCTGTGTTTACCACCACAGAAGATCCTAATGTTGTCTTTTACTACCACAGAAACTACTAACATGGGCTGTGGCTACCACAGATCACAGTACAAGCTGTGGCTGCCACAGATTAGAGTACAAGCTGTGGCTGCCAAAGATCACAGTACAAGCTGTGGCTACTACAGATCATGATACAAGATGTGGCTACCATCGCCTACCACAGATCATAGTATAAGCTGTGGCTGTCATGTACAAGCTGTGGCTGCCACAGACGAGCCAGACACAAGCCATGAGCACACCACAGACGACCCTGTGAGCGTCCTCGACTTCCGCCTCACGTCTTAGGGGGGGAGGTCCCTCATAAGGGCAAGCATTAAGCTCCTCATATGTTCACCTGCGGCCGTCGTTCAGGAAGTATGAGGCACTTTCAGGAGGGCTAGTGTGTTGTTCGTCAGTGAGAGAGAGAGAGAGAGAGAGAGAGAGAGAGAGAGAGAGAGAGAGAGAGAGAGAGAGAGAGAGAGAGGCGTCGCCCTGTGTGCTCTTGCGCGCGCCGGTTTGGCATTTCGCTAATGAGCTCTTCGGGGTTTTGTGGGCGAGGCTCGAAGCAACAGCCCTCCCCATCCCACGACAGGTAATGACGCGAGGAAGGAGGAAGCACCTCTCCCTCCTCCTCCTCCTCCTTGTCGGCTCATCCATCACTCATCGGGAAGACACGCCGACGCGCATGAACCATCGCCGATCCATTCGTTAATTGGCCGAAGGTATCTTGAGGTGGTGGAGGAGGAGGAGGAGGGAGGAAAATGCACGGAAAATGACTGGGTGTGTGTATTCGCATGTCTTTGTCCGCCAAATTCGAAATCACGCAGCCATCACAGGTTCGTAGGGAAGGAGGGATATATATATATATATATATATATATATATATATATATATATATATATATATATATATATATATATATATATATATCTTGGAGCGTCTTGCCATATTCGGACATTCCTCAACTTTCATATTGAAATTCTTTTCCTCGTTTCGGTGACCAGGTTTACGGTTGCTTCCGCTGCTGCAGACCTTCTCTCGATATTTTTATTTCAGATGCGTTCTTGTGTGTGTGTGTATATATATATATATATATATATATATATATATATATATATATATATATATATTTTTTTTTTTTTTTTTTTTTTTTATACTTTGTCGCTGTCTCCCGCGTTTGCGAGGTAGCGCAAGGAAACAGACGAAAGAAATGGCCCAACCCCCCCCCATACACATGTATATACATACGTCCACACACGCAAATATACATACCTACACAGCTTTCCATGGTTTACCCCGGACGCTTCACATGCCTTGATTCAATCCACTGACAGCACGTCAACCCCTGTATACCACATCGCTCCAATTCACTCTATTCCTTGCCCTCCTTTCACCCTCCTGCATGTTCAGGCCCCGATCACACAAAATCTTTTTCACTCCATCTTTCCACCTCCAATTTGGTCTCCCTCTTCTCCTCGTTCCCTCCACCTCCGACACATATATCCTCTTGGTCAATCTTTCCTCACTCATTCTCTCCATGTGCCCAAACCATTTTAAAACACCCTCTTCTGCTCTCTCAACCACGCTCTTTTTATTTCCACACATCTCTCTTACCCTTACGTTACTTACTCGATCAAACCACCTCACACCACACATTGTCCTCAAACATCTCATTTCCAGCACATCCATCCTCCTGCGCACAACTCTATCCATAGCCCACGCCTCGCAACCATACAACATTGTTGAAACTACTATTCCTTCAAACATACCCATTTTTGCTTTCCGGGATAATGTTCTCGACTTCCACACATTTTTCAAGGCTCCCAAAATTTTCGCCCCCTCCCCCACCCTATGATCCACTTCCGCTTCCATGGTTCCATCCGCTGACAGATCCACTCCCAGATATCTAAAACACTTCACTTCCTCCAGTTTTTCACCATTCAAACTCACCTCCCAATTGACTTGACCCTCAACCCTACTGTACCTAATAACCTTGCTCTTATTCACATTTACTCTTAACTTTCTTCTTCCACACACTTTACCAAACTCCGTCACCAGCTTCTGCAGTTTCTCACATGAATCCGCCACCAGCGCTGTATCATCAGCGAACAACAACTGACTCACTTCCCAAGCTCTCTCATCCCCAACAGACTTCATACTTGCCCCTCTTTCCAAGACTCTTGCATTTACCTCCCTAACAACCCCATCCATAAACAAATTAAACAACCATGGAGACATCACACACCCCTGCCGCAAACCTACATTCACTGAGAACCAATCACTTTCCTCTCTTCCTACACGTACACATGCCTTACATCCTCGATAAAAACTTTTCACTGCTTCTAACAACTTGCCTCCCACACCATATATTCTTAATACCTTCCACAGAGCATCTCTATCAACTCTATCATATGCCTTCTCCAGATCCATAAATGCTACATACAAATCCATTTGCTTTTCTAAGTATTTCTCACATACATTCTTCAAAGCAAACACCTGATCCACACATCCTCTACCACTTCTGAAACCACACTGCTCTTCCCCAATCTGATGCTCTGTACATGCCTTCACCCTTTCAATCAATACCCTCCCATATAATTTACCAGGAATACTCAACAAACTTATACCTCTGTAATTTGAGCACTCACTCTTATCCCCTTTGCCTTTGTACAATGGCACTATGCACGCATTCCGCCAATCCTCAGGCACCTCACCATGAGTCATACATACATTAAATAACCTTACCAACCAGTCAACAATACAGTCACCCCCTTTTTTAATAAATTCCACTGCAATACCATCCAAACCTGCTGCCTTGCCGGCTTTCATATATATATATATATATGGAGGAATGATGCTATATATGCCGGCGAGTTACATGTTCTTTGGGGTAAAAGAGGCTTTAATTTTTGGCTCTGTCTTTCTCCTTCTTTCTCCTCCTTACCTTCATTATTTTGTCTCTCTCCTTATCCCTCTTATCAGCCCTTCAGTGGCTATCGGGATTCACTCCTGTGGCACAGACACCTGTCTCTTTCTCTCTGCCTCAGCCACACTTGGGCTGATGGCATTCCAGTCCACAAACGTACCCCCATCTCACGACTCGTTCCTCCCTAACTCGAGCTTCTCCTGCGGTGAGCGCCACGCGCTGATCAGCCCCTGGCAAAACCTTGTTGTGTGTACACTCTCGTGAAGTGAGTGATCGCACGATTCCTTTAACCCGCCACGCTTTCATGTCGCTCGTCATAGATCTGTTAGATGGTGATGGTGTGTGTGTGTGTGTGTGTGTGTGTGTGTGTGTGTGTGTGATTAATGGGGATCGGGTTAGTGTTCGTTTACGCCACCAGATGGAAGGAGCGTCGCAGCGTGATAGTAACGGCTCCCCTTCTCCCTTGTAGCAGAATAGTACCCGCTCCAGCAGGCGGATCTAGGGTCCCAGCTATTGCTGAACTTGGCCGGCCTGACGCGCTCATTAAAGTGGCATTGGCTCCCGCACCAAAGTTTTTATCGTCAATACATTGTCGAGGTGCGACGAGCAGAGCGGAGGAGGCCCGCCCCGCCGCGCCCCCGGGGGCCCAGAGTGTGTGTAATGAACGAGACAAGTCATGTGACCAATGGGGGAGGGGCTGGGTCCGGCCAGTGCAGGGACCTCCGCTCCTCTCCCGCTGGTCCTTGGGTCGGCGGAGACAGGATGTCTCGACCTCTTGCACACGACTGTGTGACTTGGTTGGGTTAGGTTAGGTCGAAGGTCAGGCGTCGTGCTCAAGGGTGGTACCGTCGTGCTCAAGGGTCGTACCGTCGTGCTCAAGGGTCTTACCGTCGTGCTCAAGGGTCGTACCGTCGTGCTCAAGGGTCGTACCGTCGTGCTCAAGGGTGGTACCGTCGTGCTCAAGGGTGGTACCGTCGTGCTCAAGGGTCGTACCGTCGTGCTCAAGGGTCTTACCGTCGTGCTCAAGGGTCGTACCGTCGTGCTCAAGGGTCGTACCGTCGTGCTCAAGGGTCGTACCGTCGTGCTCAAGGGTCGTACCGTCGTGCTCAAGGGTGGTACCGTCGTGCTCAAGGGTCGTACCGTCGTGCTCAAGGGTCGTACCGTCGTGCTCAAGGGTCTTACTGTCGTGCTCAAGGGTCGTACCGTCGTGCTCAAGGGTCGTACCGTCGTGCTCAAGGGTGGTACCGTCGTGCTCAAGGGTGGTACCGTCGTGCTCAAGGGTCGTACCGTCGTGCTCAAGGGTCGTACCGTCGTGCTCAAGGGTGGTACCGTCGTGCTCAAGGGTCGTACCATCGTGCTCAAGTGTCGTACCGTTATTGCTAAGGGTAGCACCCTCATCTTCAAGAGAGTGATGTAAGGGGAAAGATTGAGCCACGAAAAGCATTTTGACGGCCGTCATCACAGTCTCTTCTTATCATATTATAATGCAACTCTTGACGTGACCTGGGTACGTCCGTACACACACGTGCAGTGTTGTCTTCACGCGAGATAACCTCCCGGGTTTGAGAGCGCACGGAGCATTGCCCGGTAGCTGTGGCAACAGCGGCTTGCGAACTCCCGAGAGCGTGATTCAGTTCGGGTTCTGGGAGAAGGGAGTGATGCTTTGCGGTGGAGGTGAGTGGCCTACCTCGCCATTGTGACGCTGGACGGAGTCGGCCTTTGTCGTGGGGGGGGGAGATATGTTTTCGTAGGGTTTTATGGACACCTGGAAAGGAGCGAACCCTGATTTGGCTGCCACAGAAACGTTTCCCTTCCGCCGAGTGTGGAGTGGATTTTGCCCCGAGTGATCCCTAGAGAGAGATGTAGCTTCGTCTCTTCGTTGTATGTCAACTGACTTGTTATATTTCTCTCTTGTGTCTCCCCTGATGATGTGATTATTACACGAAAGTGCACTTGGGATATATGTGTTTGTTTGTGTGTGTGTGTGTGTGTGTGTGTGAAGGGCAATATTGGACTCCCCCTGCTTGAGGTTACACCTCGATTGAAAAGGCACCTTCGGCGAGGGTGTCTCACTGGGAGCACAGCATCCTCAAAGATCTTCTCGCTCCTAAGGGAGTCCACGCTTCCCTCCTACCGGAAAGAGCGCATTTTGAACTGAGGGAGTCTTCAGAAAGACGTCCTGGGTAACACCAGGACTCTCTGTCTTAGAAAGGGGTCCTGTGGGGGATGATGATGAAAAGAAAGAGGTTCAAGTGGTGGAGGGGGGGGGGGATTATAGATAGATGGATAGATAGGTAGATAGATAGATAGATACCATTTATAGGGAGGCAGAGCGCGGTGTCAACACGCCCATCGTGTCACGGAAGGTGACGTGTTTTCACACTCGAATCTGTTGCAATTTTCCCTCCGGCTGAGCGAGTCTCTGACACTGATTACACATCACTGTAGCCGGTGAGGAGTGGCGGCTGATCACACACACACACACACACACACATCACACATTACACACACACACACACACACACACACACACACATTACATACACACACACATTACATACACACACACACACACACACACACACACATTACATACACACACACACACACACATACACACACACGCACACACACACACACACACACACACACACACACACACACACACACACACACACACACACACTACGCATACACAGACATTACACACACACCCGCGTATGTATTGTCCTTGGATCTCTCTCTCTCTCTCTCTCTCTCTCTCTCTCTCTCTCTCTCTCTCTCTCTCTCTCTCTCTCTCTCTCTCTCTCTCTCTCTCTTTTCTTCTTCTCTGTATCCCGGACCATATCATGTGTCTCTCTCATCTGCTTTGAGTGTTGAGTGCGTTTTGCTATGCGAATAACATTCGCTTAAAAAAGAAAGGAGTTAGGGAGTGGTGGCCTCTGTCGGTCTTCACATGTAGTGTGTGTGTGTGTAGTGTTTCCTGTGGCTGTAGAGAGGTGTGTGGTGTCGCGTTCTCCGAGCGAATATTCGCAGAGTGTCGTCGGCTGGTGTGGGGGAGAGTGGCTGGGTGAGGGAGGGTGGGTGAGGGAGAGTGGCTTGGTGAGGGAGGGAGGGTGAGGGAGAGTGGCTGGGTGAGGGAGGGAGGGTGAGGGAGAGTGGCTTGGTGAGGGAGAGAGGGTGAGGGAGAGTGGCTTGGTGAGGGAGGGGAAGTTCTCCTGCTGGGGTCGATGCCACTCAAATTTTGGCGAGAAAAATTCGTGAAGGAGGCTGGGGCGCTCCCCCGCTCGGTGAGAGGAAGAGAAGGCAGGCAGGGAGGAGGGGGGGAAAAAATACATGCTGGAAAACGATTTTGCTGCATGAAGTTCGGAAGTCTTGAGCGGGCGAGCGGCGGGCAACACACGGCTCTGAAACGAATGCGCTGGAGTTAGCTACTGGTCGTACCGTCGTGCCCTACAGTCGTACTGACGTGCCCGGGGGTCGTATACCATCGTGCTCGAAGGGTCGTACCGTTGTACTCAGGGGTCGTACCGTCGTGCCCTATAATCGTACTCGAAGTGTCGTACCGTCGTGCCCTACAGTCGTACTCGAAATGTCGCACCGTCGTGCCCTACAGTCGTACTCGAAGTGTCGTACCGTCGTGCCCTACAGTCGTACTCGAAGGGTCGTACCGTCGTGCCCTACAGTCGTACTCGAAGGGTCGTACCGTCTAACCCGGGTTCGTACCTGCTACAGTCCGGCCGGACACACGTGTGTAGCCTCACCTCCCCCTGCTATGTGGTCTGGTCCTCACCCTTCCTCCTCCTCCTCCTCCTCCTCCTCTTCCTCCTCCTCCTTCTGCTCCTCCTCCTCCTCCTCCTCCTCCTCTTCCTCCTCCTCCTTCTGCTCCTCCTCCTCCTCCTCCACCTCCTCCTTCCTCCTCCTCCTCCTCCTCCTATCTGATGTAAGTCTTTCTCACTTCTGTTACGTTCTTTTATATATAATCCCTTTTCCACGATCTCTCTCTCTCTCTCTCTCTCTCTCTCTCTCTCTCTCTCTCTCTCTCTCTCTCTCTCTCTCTCTCTCTCTCTCACCGTCCAGGTCGCCTCCTCCGCCGTCTCCTGTTGCTGCCCCCTTACCCCGCCGGTGGGGCCCGCCCGCGCCCCCCGGACATCAAAGACACAATCAGGCGTGCTGAGCTGAGCTATAATAAGCCCGGGTTGCGTTTCAGACGGTGGTGCCAAGTTATTAGCGCGCGTTATTAAGCGCTCACGCTCCTCCTATCCGCCCGAGTTTCTGTCCCGTTAATTTCCCCTGTCGGATCGGCAGTAATCAACGGCTTCAGACGACCGTTTTCTTTTTTTTTCGTGAGATATGTAAGTGTTTGTGACGTTAGGAGGTCTGGGAGTGGTCGATATTTGGCTCCGGGAGTGTAGGAACGATCAAAAAATATGCGAGGGGATTATTCACCGTGGGCCCCGGGGAGTGACGTCATGCTCACCCACCGCGGCGGCGTGATGCTATTGGCTGGGTATGAGCGAATCGTGTCCCTCCTACCGCTTTAGCGTGATGTGATTGGCTGGATGCATATGACGTCACGGCTCTCCTTCCGCGGCGACGTGATGTGATTGGCTAGGTGTTTGTGACGTCTCGCATCCCCTGCCGCGGCAGCGTGATATGATTGGTTAATGGTATGTGACGTCACTAGCCGTAAGGAGGGTGTATATATTGGTGTGATCAAATTGTGTTGCTCTTGTGCTTCAATGAAGAAAATGCCTTGTTCGGCTACGATGTGTTCACTTTATTGAATTTATGGTAGATGAACTATTGTAGTAAATAGTTCATGGGAGGAGGAAAGGACGAATGGAGGTGAAAATCTAAAACTTGGCCGTTCGATGGAGTAAGGAGGTTATATAACGGTCAGTCCTCATGTGTACGACCAGCGCACAGAAACTGTGGGAAGCAGCAGCCAGAGGCGGGCCGTGTAGGGTCCAAATCCCTTGGGGGGCCCGGGACGTTTGCAGGCGCCTCGACGAGAACAGTGGCCTGAATGAGACCTGTCGATTAGAGAGAGAGAGAGAGAGAGAGAGAGAGAGAGAGAGAGAGAGAGAGAGAGAGAGAGAAAATTGCGTTTCTAAGTTGATATGATTTATCTAGGCTCCTGCTTCTCAGTTCTGAGATGCTACGTAGGACCAAACTGAGATTGGAAATAATGTTCAGTACGAGAAAGAGAACGAGTATTAGGAGGAAGGGAGGTGAAAGTGAGCTGAGCTTTGTCAAGTGGGATCATCAGCGTGAGAGTGAATAAGAGTCAGAAGTAGAATTCAAGATGATTTATTGAGAGAAGAATGAGCGTAGGTGTTAGGACAGCACCTTGAGGAACACCAGTATTGATAGGGTAGAGTGAGGGAAGTCTCTCCCTCTGTGACCACTGCGGTGAAACGGCCAGAGAGGAACCTATGTATATGGGAAGAGAGAGAGAGAGAGAGAGAGAGAGAGAGAGAGAGAGAGAGAGAGAGAGAGAGAGAGAGAGAGAGAGAGAGAGAGAAGGGATTAGAATGGAAGGAATGGAGTTTAGAAAGCAAAGCGTATGCCTTACCGTTTCAAATGCTGTGGGGATGTTGAGAGCTACGAGAAAAGTTCGGCCAAGATTTCCCCTTTTTTTTTAAGATGACCAGAAGTGAAGCACACAGGAAAGATCACCAGTTACACCCTGCGTTGTGAGATCCAACGATGCAAACTGTCTGAGAATGTGAGAGTGGAGGAGAGACTCAAAAGATGGACGGAGTGAGAGTAAAAGGGACTGTGGTGAGAGGACTAGAGTCAAACGCTTTGAGAAAGTGAGAGTTAAGGAGAGCTTCAAAGGCTCAGAAGATAGCTGGAGTGAGAGTAAAAGGGACTGTGGTGAGAGGACTTGAGTCAAACGCTTTGAGAAAGTGAGAGTTAAGGAGAGCTTCAAAGGCTCAGAAGATGGTAGGAGTGAGCGCAAAAGAGATTGTAGTGAGAGAGGGGGTAAGAGAGAGGCCTCTTATTTTCTTATAGGGATGATGGGCCGCGTCAAGCGAACTTGTAGAAGGAAGGAAAAAAAAGATATATGGGGTTTGAGAAGACACAGAGGCGAGATATGCGTGCAAGACTCAGGGCTGGTTCAGGGTGCCACTCCATGGAAGAGAGGTAAACTCCTCAGTGTTTCCCCACGAGGCGAGGGAGATGTAGACCTATTACTGGTAATGTAACGTATGTGTGAGGTAAACTTTTTGAGGGTAAATCCGTTCGTTTTATCCTTGTGAGTCTAAACTTCTCCAAGTGGGTTGGTGACTTGATGAAGTGAGCTTGTCTGTAAGAAAAAAAATATAATTTTTTTTTTTCGGGGGGGGGGGGTATATGTAAACTCATTAAGGTAAACTCTCAAGAGTAATGAAGCATTTTTTTTTTCTTTTTTGGAGGTGGTAGGCTCGTTAGAGTGTTTAATCATTCGTTTGGAGGCTGGGTATGTGATTCGTCTCCGTCATGTGTGTGGCATTTAAAAGAAAAACGAAAAACATTATAATACCGCTTCTGTCTCGGTCCCATTTACTGAACATTTTTCAGTGTCATTTTAAAACGTCAGTTTTGTGGAAACACTTCTTTTTTTCACGTAAAGAATTTAAAATGAAGCTACTTATGAATAATAGTATGTGCTGGATAAGTGTGTGGCTTCATTTTCATTGCGAAAAACAAAGAATACATTGAATATATATATATATATATATATATATATATATATATATATATATATATATATATATATATATATATATATATTCCTTTCTTATCATAGGGAAATGATAACGCGATAAGTTCCCAAGTGCACTTTCGTGTAATGATCGTATCATCGTGTGTCATTTTTCCTGTATGGAATTTAGTTGACCACGCGCTTAAGTGTGATGTCTTTCAATATATATATTCGTTATATATATATATATATATATATATATATATATATATATATATATATATATATATATATATATATATATCCCAGGGATAGGAGAGAAAGAATACTTCCCACGTATTCCCTGCGTGTCTTAGAAGGCGACTAAAAGGGGAGGGAGCGGGGGGCTGGAAACCCTCCCCTATCGTTTCTAATTTCACAAAAGAAGGGACAGAGAAGGGGGCCAAGTGAGGATATTCCCTCTTAGGCTCGGCCCTTTATTCTTAACGCTACCTCGCTAACGCGGGAAATGACGAATATGTATGGAAAAAAGAAACACACACACACACACACACACACACACACACACACACACACACACATATATATATATATATATATATATATATATATATATATGAACAAAGTGCACATGAACGCGCACTTTCATAGAACATACAAACTAACAGCCAGGATCAAACCCGGTACCCCTGTGCAACAGGCGGGAGCGCTACCGCAAGGCTATGATCGTTCTAAATAGGGAAAAGACTATTCGAATTTATACACACACACACACACACACACACACACCTCACTATGTAGATACAATCATAGCATCACTACATTTTATGACCCGTGGCTCCGCCCTGGTGGACGTGGCCGGCTTCCTGAGCGCTGCGGGAACCTCACGAAAATAGAAAGGGGGGAGGGGAGGGGGGGACGGGACTCGTAGAACAATGATGTAAGAATAGATATACGAGGCCATTATGGCGGGGGGGGTGGGGGAGGTCTCGTACCGTCGTACTCAAGGGTCGTACTTGACGTGGTCAGGGGGTTGAGTGTAACGTGACGTGGTTTGTATGACTTGTCTCGCGCGTGTGTGTCTCTCCGCCTTGTCGCTATCTCTCTCTCTCTCTCTCTCTCTCTCTCTCTCTCTCTCTCTCTCTCTCTCTCTCTCTCTCTCTCTCTCTCCTTCCTCCCTCAAAAAAAAAAAAGAAAAATAAAAGCTCTCTGTTCCCCCACTTCCTCGTCATTCACCTTCGCCTGCTGTGGCTGGAGGGAGCCAGCTGGTGAGGGGAGACTTTTCTTATTTCCGCGTCGTAATGGGTTCACCTCACTCCCCCCCCCCCCTCCTCCCGCATCTCGTAGTTGGCGACGCGTCTCCAAACAAGAGACCAAACGCGCAGAGAGATAATGTTGTCGTGTGTGTGTGTGTGTGTGTGTGTGTGTGTGTGTGTGTGTGTCTGCCGAATAGAAAGCGTTGCTCGGGGGCCTCGTCTGTCTGTCCGTCCGTCAGTCCGTCCGCCTGGAAATATATTTTGTATATCCTTTTTTTTTCTTTCCTCCTGTGAGTTAGTGTGTGACATATTTTTTTAACACAGTTGTGTGTCTGTGTGTGTGTATGTGTTTGATGGAGGGGGGACGAGTGTGTGTGTGGGTGTGTCTGTGTCTGTGTGTGTTTGATGGGGCCAATTTTTGCCCTCAGTGTTTTCAATAGATTTAAGCCAATCAACACATACAAAAAAAAAGAAAATAAGAAATGAAAGATAGAATTGTAGCCAACTGTTGTATGGGCCACGTTAGCTCTTTATCTAAGTTTTCTTTCGCTAATATAATTAGGTTTCGGTGGTATTTAAAGTGAGCGTTTGATGGCTCATTTTGGTATATATGTCCACCACCAAGAATGTCTCCCTTTCGTTACACATGACTGAACGTTTATATATATATATATATATATATATATATATATATATATATATATATATATATATATATATATATATATTCCTATGAGTCCACGGGGAAAATGATACACGATAAGTTCCCAAGTGCACTTTCGTGTAATATTCACATCATCAGGGGAGACACGAGAGAAATATGTCAGTCAGTTGATATACGTCGAGAAGACGAAGCTAGGACGCTTCCGTCTCTTCGATGTATATCAACTGACTGTTATATTTGTCTATTGTTTCTCCCGTGATGATGTGAGTATTACACGAAAGTGCACTTGGCAACTTATCGTGTTTCATTTTCCCCGTGGATTCAGGAATATCTTAATCACGCGCAAAATTGTGATCCTTTCCACTATATATATATATATATATATATATATATATATATATATATATATATATATATATATATATATATATATATATATTCATTTATTTATTTATTTGTTTATTTTGCTTTGTCGCTGTCTCCCGCGTTAGCGCAAGGAAACAGACGAAAGAATGGCCCAACCCACCCACATACCCATGTATATACATACACGTCCACACACAAATATACATACCTATACATCTCAACGTATGCATATGTATACGCACACAGACATATACATATATACACATGTGCATAATTCATACTGTCTGCCTTTATTCATTACCGTCGCCACCTCGCCACACATGAAATAACAAACCCCTCCCCCCGCACGCGCGCGAGGTAACGCTCTGGAAAGACAACAAAGGCCACATTCGCTTACACTCATTCTCTAGCTGTCATGTATAATGCACCGAAACCACAGCTCCCTTTCCACATCCAGGCCCCACAGGACTTTCGCTACGTAACACGGAATAGCACAGTTTGGTTCGGACAAGAACACCAGGAGACCAAAATGACGTTATGTAATACGTTATGTTAATAATTTTTTTTTTTTTTGCTTTGTCGCTGTCTCCCGCGTTTGCGAGGTAATAATAATAATAATAATAATAATAATAATAATAATAATAGTAATAATAATAATAATGATAATGTTAATAATAATAGTAATAATAATGATAATAATAATAATGATAATAATAATAATAATAATAATAATAATAATTATTTTATATTATTATACTTTGTCGCTGTCTCCCGCGTTTGCGAGGTAGCGCAAGGAAACAGACGAAAGAAATGCCCCCCCCCCATACACATGTATATACATACGTCCACACACGCAAATATACATACCTACACAGCTTTCCATGGTTTACCCCAGACGCTTCACATGCCTTGATTCAATCCACTGACAGCACGTCAACCCCGGTATACCACATCGCTCCAATTCACTCTATTCCTTGCCCTCCTTTCACCCTCCTGCATGTTCAGGCCCCGATCACACAAAATCTTTTTCACTCCATCTTTCCACCTCCAATTTGGTCTCCCTCTTCTCCTCGTTCCCTCCACCTCCGACACATATATCCTCTTGGTCAATCTTTCCTCACTCATTCTCTCCATGTGCCCAAACCACTTCAAAACACCCTCTTCTGCTCTCTCAACCACGCTCTTTTTATTTCCACACATCTCTCTTACCCTTACGTTACTCACTCGATCAAACCACCTCACACCACACATTGTCCTCAAACATCTCATTTCCAGCACATCCATCCTCCTGCGCACAACTCTATCCCTAGCCCACGCCTCGCAACCATACAACATTGTTGGAACCACTATTCCTTCAAACATACCCATTTTTGCTTTCCGAGATAATGTTCTCTACTTCCACACATTCTTCAAGGCCCCCAGAATTTTCGCCCCCCTCCCCCACCCTATGATCCACTTCCGCTTCCATGGTTCCATCCGCTGCCAGATCCACTCCCAGATATCTAAAACACTTCACTTCCTCCAGTTTTTCTCCATTCAAACTCACCTCCCAATTGACTTGACCCTCAACCCTACTGTACCTAATAACCTTGCTCTTATTCACATTTACTCTTAACTTTCTTCTTCCACACACTTTACCAAACTCAGTCACCAGCTTCTGCAGTTTCACACATGAATCAGCCACCAGCGCTGTATCATCAGCGAACAACAATTGACTCACTTCCCAAGCTCTCTCATCCCCAACAGACTTCATACTTGCCCCTCTTTCCAAAACTCTTGCATTTACCTCCCTAACAACCCCATCCATAAACAAATTAAACAACCATGGAGACATCACACACCCCTGCCGCAAACCTACATTCACTGAGAACCAATCACTTTCCTCTCTTCCTACACGTACACATGCCTTACATCCTCGATAAAAACTTTTCACTGCTTCTAACAACTTTCCTCCCACACCATATACTCTTAATACCTTCCACAGAGCATCTGTATCAACTCTATCATATGCCTTCTCCAGATCCATAAATGCTACATACAAATCCATTTGCTTTTCTAAGTATTTCTCACATACATTCTTCAAAGCAAACACCTGATCCACACATCCTCTACCACTTCTGAAACTACACTGCTCTTCCCCAATCTGATGCTCTGTACATGCCTTCACCCTCTCAATCAATACCCTCCCATATAATTTACCAGGAATACTCAACAAACTTATACCTCTGTAATTTGAGCACTCACTCTTATCCCCTTTGCCTTTGTAAATTGGCACTATGCACGCATTCCGCCAATCCTCAGCCACCTCACCATGAGTCATACATACATTAAATAACCTTACCAACCAGTCAACAATACAGTCGCCCCCTTTTTTAATAGATTCCACTGCAATACCATCCAAACCTGCTGCCTTGCCGGCTTTCATCTTCCGCAAAGCTTTCACTACCTCTTCTCTGTTTACCAAATCATTTTCCCTAACCCTCTCACTTTGCACACCACCTCGACCAAAACACCCTATATCTGCCACTCTATCATCAAACACATTCAACAAACCTTCAAAATACTCACTCCATCTCCTTCTCACATCACCACTACTTGTTATCACCTCCCCATTTGCGCCCTTCACTGAAGTTCCCATTTGCTCCCTTGTCTTACGCATTTTATTTAATAATAATAATTTATTTAATAATAATAATAATGATAATAATAATAATAATGATAATAATGATAATAATAATAATGATAATAGAAATAATAATAATAATGATAATAATAATAATAATAATAATAATAATAATAATAATAATAGAATAATAATATTAATAGTAATAATAATAATAATAATGATAATAATAATAATAATAATAATAATAATAATAATGATAATAATAATAATAATAATAATAATAATAATAATAATAATAATAATAATGATGATAATAATAATAATAATAATAATAATAATAATAATAATAGTAATAATAATAATAATAATAATAATAACTTCTCGTGTCATTACGTCTTGGCAACGTTCTGTCCACCTGGGGTGGGGGGGGGCAGGGTTGCCATCCATCATGGAGGGAGGCTGGCTCGGTGGGGCTCCCTCTGGCTGGCTGGGGTCCTAGCCTCGTCGCACGTACTCACAAACCATAAACTCTGCTGAATGAAATATTTACGTGGGCCACTAACTTGCCTTAACGCCCTCCTCCCTCCCACACCACCACACCACACCTCCTTGCCTCCTTAACCCATTCCCTTCCCCTCCCGCCTTCTCCGCCCCCCCTTCCCCCCTTGTAACGAACGTGCCCAACCACATTTTGTTAATTTTTTTGTTTTTTGTTTGTTTGTAAGTTTGCTGTTTGCTTTAGTAGTAGCAGGAGTTTACGTTGACCCCGCGGAGCACGTCGTTACGACGCGGGGGAAGGTGGGTCGTGTCAAGGAGTCGAGGGTGGTTGGAAGAGGTAATTTTCCCCCAAGTGATGTCGTTAAGGGCGAGGGTGTCGTCGTGTCTCGATTAGACTTTGGGCCGTCGGAACCGTCACCCACACGCCGAGGGGGGGGGGGGGGAGGGCTGTTATGACTGCATCTTTAACTACTACTGGTGTTAGGCCTAGCACTTTTATTTAAGGGGTTGAAGTGACCTAAAACTATTTTTATTATTATTTTGAAAGTTTGGGTAATTATATACGAAAGTTTATGTGAGTCTGCTAACATGGCTCGTTAATCATCATAAATGGCGTCGTAACTCGTTGAGTGTAACTAGACATCATGGGGGAGGGGAGGCTTTTCATCAGCAACGACACAGAATGGTAGTTAAGAGTTGTTGGAACGAGGTTGTTAAAATGATCGCTCCAGTGGACGCAGTTCCCTAGATACGAGAGGTCGTGAATTAACATGAACCCCATGAACACGACCTCTCTAATGACCTAGTCTTTGACCTTAGTTGAGTCAGGTCATAGGCTGACGTACTCAAGGGTCGTACCGTCGTGCTTATGGGTCGTACCGTCGTGCTTATGGGTCGTACCGTCGTGCTTAAAGGGTTGTACCGTCGTGCTTAAAGGGTCGTACCGTCGTGCTCGAAGGGTCGTAACGTCGTGCTCAAAGGGTCGTACCATCGTGGTCAACCATTGTCGCCAGAGGCAGTTCGTGATTACTAATGGTCGTTAACGGGCATCAACAACCTCTGGTCATTTGCTTATTTTAGGGTCGCCTGTCGTTAATACGCGTCAGTTAAGTGTACCTAAAATTCTTTAAAACAGTCAATTATCACTTGTTTTTGTGTTCAGTTGCCAGGGGTTGCAAGAAAAAGTTGGGAAATTCTTAACGTGTCTCTCGAGGTTTGAGGTCAACAGAGGTCATTATCAACAATCTCTTTGAGTCGTTAAGTGTGGTTAACGATTGTCTGGAGTTGTTAGAGGTCAACAGCCCCAGTATAACGCGGTGTTGTCAGAGGTCGCCACCTCCAGTCTGAGGGGTTGCCAGAGGTTACCAGAACCAGCTTTAATGGTTGCCAGAGGCCACCACCACTTTTGTCGTGATTGGGTTGCCATAGTTCATCAGCACCGGTATTACGTATGGTTGTTAGAGGCCATCTCTTGTATTAACAGGAATGGCCGTAGGCCATTAGCACCACTAGTGTCAAAGATTGCTCGCCAGAGGCCACACCACCACTAGGAATATGAGAAAAGTTGCTAAAGTTCGCCAGCACTAGTAAATTGCCCTAGGTTGCCGGAAGTCGTCATAATTTGTTTTCTTGGCTCTCAGGAATCGCCAGTATTACGCAAGGTTGCCAGGGGTTATGAACGCTCATATTGCATATACATTCCCCAGAGTTCGTGGATATTTTAGTCTTCTCCGGGGTTGTCGGGAGTCGCCAGGACCGGCATTGTGTTGATGTTGCCAGAGGACATCGCCACCATCTCCATCCAGCATTGTTTTGGCGGGAGGAGGTTGCCAGGGGTCATCAGAGGCCATAAAAAGATGGTGAAAAAAAAAGAGAGAGAGAAAAAAAAAGGCTTTTTGGAGCAAAAATTTTGGTCCTGTCCATTTTGCGGAAGACGACGACGGCGCGCCTCCTCCTCCTCCTCCTCCTGGCACTGACTCTTTCATATCACGCGATTGCCAGAGACGAGTTGTTAATGGCGACCATCTTGTCGGTTTTAGTATTTTCTCTCCCTCCAAAATGAATGATTTTTCTTTCCAGTATTCCACCGCGGCTGTAAAAGTTGTTCGCCCGCCATATCGCGTTGTGATTTTTCCATGTATATACAAAGTCGGAATTATTAAGGTCCATGTTTAGTTTGTCGGGTTCATTATTATTATTATTATTATTATTATTATTATTGATATTATTATTATCATTATTATTATCACAATTATTATTATTATTATTATTATTATTATTATTATTATGTGTGTGTGTGTGCGTATGCGTCTTCTGGTGTGTGCTTGGGGGCTTAAACACGTGTCTATTTCTATCTCTGTAATTTTTTTCTATATGCTTGCTTGTCTGTGTGTCTTGTAGCAAGCTATAGATAGATAGATAGTTAGATTAGATAGATAGGTGTCACCGGACTCCACCTGCAGCGTGGTTACACCGCAGGTGGCATTTGACACCTTGGACGTGGCTGTCACCGTCAGTGGACGAAGAAGAGGCCAGACATAGGGATCCAGGTTCCTCAGACATGCACGTGTCATACTTTCACCATCTGCGTTCTGGACTCTGACTACCTTCTCAAGCCTTGCCCTGCTCCATTCTACATACTACCTACATACTCAAGCCTTTCCCTGCTACATACTACCTACATACTCAAGCCTTTCCCTGCTCCATTCTACATACTACCTACATAAGCATTTTCCTGCTACGTTCTACATACTACTTACGTACTCAAGCCTTTCCTTGCTACATTCTACACACTACCTACATACTCAAGCCTTTCCCTGCTACATTCTACATACTACCTACATACTCAAGCCTTTCCCTGCTCCATTCTACATACTACCTACATACTCAAGCCTTTCCCTGCTACATTCTACATACTACCTACATACTCAAGCCTTTCCCTGCTACATTCTACATACTACCTACATAAGCATTTTGCTGCTACGTTCCACATACTACTTACATACTCAAGCCTTTCCCTGCCCCATTCTACATACTACCTACATACTCCAGCCTTTCCCTGCTACATTCTACCTACATACTCCAGCCTTTCCCTGCTACATTCTACATACTACCTACATACTCCAGCCTTTTTCTGCTACGTTCTGGAGTCTTTAGATTGTCTCAGCGATAGTCTGTGTTCCCCCAAGTGTATTTCTCTGGTCACTGTTTCATTCAGGATGAAACTCTGTAAAATGTTTCTTTAATTTGGGGGGGTCGCCCGAGTTTTATAACCCAGGGGTCAAACTGCTTTTGAAGATTACGTTCCCTACACCCCCCATACCCACACCCCCCCACACCCACACCCCCCCACACCCCCCACACACCCACACACCCCCCCACACACCCCACACCCCCCACACCCCCCCCCCCCAATTCGTTATTTTTCAATTGGTTAAAAAGTCCCCCGTAGCTTAGAGAGGAAATTTCTACGTTGATTAATGTGATCCTCTTTGGATAAACACACACACACGCGCGCGGGCCTGAAATATGTCCGACCGTGAAATTCGTAACGGAATTGTGACAGCTCGGAGGCAGCGTGGTCATTTATATTTTTTTTTTAACTTTTTTCTTTTCTTTTCTTGTTTTTTTTTGAGGGGGGGGGGGTGGCTCGGCTCTATTTTTAAACTTTCTGTATGCGCTTACCTCCAAGGGGGGTAGGGGAGGGGGAGGGGGAGGAGGAGGGAAGGGTTGGCGCTTACCTCCAAGGGAGGGAGGAGATGGGGGGTTGGTTGTGTGGGGGGGAAGGGGGGGGAATTACACCACGGGCCCAGAGAGCCTGTGGTGAATGTCGTGCATACGCGCCGGTCACCTTGTCGGATTAGAGTGCGTCTTCCCTACACGGGATTAGGGTGAAGTGCGAGCTGTGGGAAAAGGAAAAGAAGAATGGAAGAAAATGGTATGTGTGTGTGTTTGTGTGTATGTGTGTGTGTGTGTGTGTGTGTGTGTGTGTGTGTGTGTGTGTGTGCGAATGAATAGATGGATTATGTGTGATTTCCATCTCCGTCCTTCCCCCTCCCCAGTCCCCCAGTACTTGTTCGCCGTTTCCTGCGTTAGCGAGGTAGCGCCAGGAGGTGTGGAGGGGAAAAAAGAGAGGTCTATGATCCACTGGCATCCATTCTCTTATTGCTGAGTGTATTATTGCACTAGGAGCACAGCGCTCCCTACCCACAACCAGGCCTCTCCCACAGACCTTTACGTGGCTCTCCCGCGGCACCTTCGTCCTGGGTCAAAGTCGGGTGCGTTTTCAGAAGCGGAGTCCGGTAGCGCGCACACACACACACACACACACACTGGGGGAGGCTAATGCTGGTATGACACTGGTATGGTACTTTTACAAGTACTGGAGTGTTCTTAGACCCTAAGAGGGTTGGGGGGGTGAGAGGTGAGGGGGGGGGGGCGCTCGGAACTGGAGGCCGTGTGTACTGGGGTTAGTAGTGCTGGCCTGGACTCGCTGTATTGGGAGACCTGGTAGGGGCCCCTATGTACTAGGGAGACCTAGTGGGGCCCCCTGTGTACTAGGGAGACCTAGTGGGGCCCCCAGTATACTAGGGAGACCTATTGGGGCCCCTGTGTACTAGGGAAACCTGGTGGGGCCCCCTGTGTACTAGGGAGACCTAGTGGGGCCCCCTGTGTATTAGGGAGACCTAGTGGGGCCCCTGTGTACTAGGGAGACTTAGTGTGGCCCCCTGTGTACTAGGGAGACCTGTTGGGGCCCCTGTGTACTAGGGAGACCTGGTGGGGCCCCTGTGTACTAGGGAGACTTAGTGGGGCCCCTGTGACCTAGCGAGACCTAGTGGGGCCCCCCTGTGTACTAGGGAGACCTAGTGGGGCCCCCTATGTACTAGGGAGACCTAGTGGGGCCCCTGTGACCTAGGGAGACCTAGTAGGGTCCCCTGTGTACTAGGGAGACTTAGTGGGGCCCCTGTGACCTAGGGAGACCTAGTGGGGCCCCTGTGTACTAGGGAGACCTAGTGGGGCCCCTGTGACCTAGGGAGACCTAGTGGGGTCCCCCTGTGTACTAGGGACCTGGGGCTTGTTTGTAGTGAGGACCTTGGGACTGTGTGTGTACTGGGGGATCGTGGCGGCCCTTGCCCCACTACCCTCTCCCCCATTATCCCTTGCCCCACAACCCTCCCATCATCCCTTGCCCCGCTACCCCCCGCCATCTCCTGCCCCACTACCCTCTCCCTCATTATCCCTTGCCCCACAACCCACCATCATCCCTTGCCCCACTACTCCCACCATCCCTTGCCCCACTATCCTCCCCCATCATCCCTAGCCCCACTTACCTACCTACTTCACCATGCCTTGCCCCACTCACCTACCCCCCACCATGCCTTGCCCCGCATGTCATGACCCCGGGCGCGTCTCCTGCCGGTTCCCGGAGCTGCCGGAGGAGATACCCTCGCTGTCACGGGCAGGCTTCTCCCTCTGGTGAGGAGACGTAGCGCGCGGACCAGAGGCAGAGAGAGAGAGAGAGAGAGAGAGAGAGAGAGAGAGAGAGAGAGAGAGAGAGAGAGAGAGAGCTGAAGCGGCAATAGACTATGTATGTCATTGACAGGAGGAGAAAAAGAGAAAAAAACAGAGAGAAGAAAATAAGAAAGAAAAAGAGAACGTGTGTCTTGTGTTTGAGAGAGAGTAAGAGAGAGAGAGAGAGAGAGAGAGAGAGAGAGAGAGAGAGAGAGAGAGAGAGAGAGAGAGAGAGCTGAAGCGGCAATAGACTATGTATGTCATTGACAGGAGGAGAAAAAGAGAAAAAAACAGAGAGAAGAAAATAAGAAAGAAAAAGAGAACGTGTGTCTTGTGTTTGAGAGAGAGTAAGAGAGAGAGAGAGAGAGAGAGAGAGAGAGAGAGAGAGAGAGAGCTGAAGCGGCAATAGACTATGTATGTCATTGACAGGAGGAGAAAAAGAGAAAAAAAAACAGAGAGAAGAAAATAAGAAAGAAAAAGAGAACGTGTGTCTTGTGTCTGAGAGAGAGTAAGAGAGAGAGAGAGAGAGAGAGAGAGAGAGAGAGAGAGAGAGAGAGAGAGAGAGAGAGAGAGAGAGAGAGAGATAAGGAGGGAGTGAAGGAGATGAAGAGGGATAGATAAAGAGGGATGGCCTGGGTTGGGGGGAGGACCACGGGCAGGCTGGAGGAACCCAGATGACATTGGCCTCTGGATGGTTTACATATCCGATCTGTTCTTTCATGACCGTGGTGGAGAATGTTGGAGGAGTGTTGGAGATGTGTGTGTGTGTGTGTGTGTGTGTGTGTGGAGAATATTGGAGGAGTGTTGGAGATGTGTGTGTGTTTGTGTGTGTGTGTGTGGAGAATGTTGGAGGAGTGTTGGAGATGTCTGTGTGTGTGTGTGTGTGTGGAGAATGTTAGAGGAGTGTTGGAGATGTGTGTGTGTGTGTGTGTGTGGGAATGGTGTCGTCAGCCGTCGCTGCTCTCGCCAACACCACCAACACCACACCAGGGCCAACCCCCCAGATCTCCAACACTGTTGTATATGTACAAACCGTTGTCTATATGTGCAGCACATCCGTGCATTACGTTCCCTCTCCCCCCCGTACTTGTGGTCTACATTGTTGGGGAAAACAGATCAGCATATTTAACCCCCCACCCCCTCCCCATCTCCCTTCTCCCCCTTCTTTTTTCTCCCCCTTCTCCCCCTCCTTCTCCCCCTTCTTCTTTCTCCCCCTTCTTCTCCTCCTTCTCCCCCTTCTTCTTTCTCCCCCTTCTTCTCCTCCTTCTCCCCCTTCTCCTTTCTCCCCCTTCTTCTTTCTCCCCCTTCTTCTCCTCCTTCTCCCCCTTCTTCTTTCTCCCCCTTCTTCTTTCTCCCCCTTCTTCTCCTCCTTCTCCCCCTTCTTCTTTCTCCCCCTTCTTCTCCTCCTTCTCCCCCTTCTTCTTTCTCCCCCTTCTTCTCCTCCTTCTCCCCCTTCTTCTCCTCCTTCTCTCACCTCAAGCACTTCATTACAGACCCACATGACGTCTTCTTTTGGCGATGGTGTGTGTATGGGGAGGGAAGGGGGTGTGTCCGTTTCCAGGGCAGGAGAATCGCGTCACACACACACACACGCACACACACACACACACACACACACACACACACACACACACACACACACACACACACACACACACGAGACTCGCTTCTGACGCTATTTCTGGAGAGTTAATGATGCGTGAATATTGTGAAGAAGCTGGGAGAGAGAGAGAGAGAGAGAGAGAGAGAGAGAGAGAGAGAGAGAGAGAGAGAGTTGAGGGAGGGAAGAGTGCGTGGTGTGTGTGTGTGTGTGTGTGTGTGTGTGTGTGTGTGTGTGTGTGTGTGTGTTATCAGTAGGGCCAGTGTTGTCAAGGTGGCAGTGTTGTCATCAGCCTCGGGCTAGGGGGACACTCGCGCCCCTGTGTAGGTTTTCCTTGTGATGGACGTGTGCGTATGTGTACGTGTGTGCATGTACGTGTAGTCTTTCGTATACATATAGGTGTTACCGGACTCCACATGACTGTGGTGACGCCGCGGGTGAGAAGTTACCTTTGGCGAGGCTGTATCGTCCGGACTCCCCGCTTCCAGTGGGTCTAACCTTGTCCTGCTACTGCATATTCGCCATTTCCCCCATTACCGAGGTAGCGTTAAGAACAGAGGGCTGAGCCTTTGAGGGAATATCCTCACTTGGCCACCTTCTCTGTTCCTTCTTTTGGAAAACTAAAATTGAGAGGGGAGGATTTCCAGCCCCCGGCTCCCTTATATATATATATATATATATATATATATATATATATATATATATATATATATATATATATATATATACGTTTCTCCCTCACGGTAGCACACAGAGGCCAGCAGGTACCGTGTGTACATGGGTACGCCAGAACCTTGAGGAGGTTAGGTTAGCGAGGGGACGTCCCCTCACAGCCGGTGTGGGTGGACGTCCCCTCACAGCGGCTGTGGGTGGACGTCCCCTCACAGCCGGTGTGGGTGGACGTCCCCTCACAGCCGGTGTGGGTGGACGTCCCCTCACACCGGCTGTGGGTGGACGTCCCCTCACAGCCGGTGTGGGTGGACGTCCCCTCACACCGGCTGTGGGTGGACGTCCCCTCACAGCCGGTGTGGGTGGACGTCCCCTCACACCGGCTGTGGGTGGACGTCCCCTCACAGCGGCTGTGGGTGGACGTCCCCTCACAGCCGGTGTGGGTGGACGTCCCCTCACACCGGCTGTGGGTGGACGTCCCCTCACAGCCGGTGTGGGAGGACCACACGTTCAGGCCGGCGGCCGTGTGTGTGTCGTAGGAGCCCCATGCGCGCCACTTGGTCCACTGCCCTCATTCATGGGGGGGAGGCGCACCTATTAGCCCCCCCCCAGCCAGGATCAAAGGCCAGGATCTAAGGGTCTGGTGGTGATGGTGGTGGTGCAGGAACCCCAAGTTAAAAAAGACAATAAAGGCCAGACAACCTTTCACATTCATAGAAAATCCTTTTTTTTTTTTTTTTAACGAAAGCCATTTTTTCCGGTGAAATGTCGGGGATCTGAGCTATTGTATATATATATATATATATATATATATATATATATATATATATATATATATATACACCAAGGAGGCCCTGTGTCTGTGTGTGTGTGTGTCTGTGTGTGTCTGTGTGTGCGTCTGTGTGTGTGTGTGTGTGTCTGTGTGTGTCTGTGTCTGTTCCTCTAGGCTTGGCATGGGAGAAGGGAGACTGGAGTTAGTGTTTTGAAGGGTAGGGTGGGGGGTAGTATGGTAGAAGGTAAGCAGGAGGTAGTATGGTAGAAAATAGGGTAGGGGGTAGTATGGTAGAAGGTAGGGTAGGTAGTATGGTAGAAAATAGGGTAGGGGGTAGTATGGTAGAAGGTAAGCAGGAGGTAGTATGGTAGAAAATAGGGTAGGGGGTAGTATGGTAGAAGGTAGGGTAGGTAGTATGGTAGAAAATAGGGTAGGGGGTAGTATGGTAGAAGGTAGGGTAGGTAGTATGGTAGAAAATAGGGTAGGGGGTAGTATGGTAGAAGGTAGGGTAGGTAGTATGGTAGAAAATAGGGTAGGGGGTAGTATGGTAGAAGGTAGGGTAGGTAGTATGGTAGAAAATAGGGTAGGGGGTAGTATGGTAGAAGGTAGGGTAGGTAGTATGGTAGAAAATAGGGTAGGGGGTAGTATGGTAGAAGGTAGGGTAGGGGGTAGCATGGTGAGGGAGGTGTTTACATAGCAGTAGGAGGTGGGTGAGGGTCTGCCTCTCTCATGGTCTACGGATATTACCACCTGAACCTGGCGCTCGAGCATGATGACCCACTCTCCTCACGCCCCAACTCCACTCCTCTCGCCTTACCTCCTCTCCTCACGCCCTACCTCCTCTCCTCACGCCCCACCTCCACTCCTCACGCCCTACCTCCTCCCCTCACGTCTTACCTCCTCTCCTCACTCCCTACCTCTTCTCCTCACGCCTGCCTACTCTTACTCACCCTCTCTCCGCTTACTCACCTTCCTTCTTCCTCTTACTTATCTTGTTTCCCTTTACTCACCCTCCTTCCTCCTCTTACTCACTCCACCCATGTCTTTTCCACCTGTTGTCCCCCCCCCACCCCAATGTCTTACCTCCTCACAGTCTTCCTTCACTCTCACCTGATCTTCCTCACATGTGTGTCATCCCTCCCTCCCTCATCTTCGTGTTGTGTTCATCTGTCTTGTTTCTAATATTTCTCTTTTCCCTTTTTTATTTGCCTCTGGTGTGTCCATGCTCTACACAAGTGTCTCACTCCCACCTCTCTCGTTCAATGCCTTCTCGCTCTTCGTCTGTCTATTTCTTACGTCTCATTCTCTTGGTGCGTCTATTTCTTACGTATCATTCTCTGGGTCTGTCTATTTCTTACGTCTCATTCTCTGGGTCTGTCTATTTCTTACGTCTCATTCTCTGGGTCTGTCTATTTCTTACGTCTCATTCTCTGGGTCTGTCTATTTCTTACGTCTCATTCTCTTGGTCTGTCTATTTCTTACGTCTCATTATCGTGTGTCTTTTCTTCTTTCTTTTTCTTTCCTATGTCTCCATAATTCTTCTTTATCTCTCCTTTTCGCTTGTAGTACTATGTGACGTGTAACCTATTTATCCCCTCTTTATCTACCCTTATCTTCATGTCTTCTGTGTCAGTAATGATGATATATCCCCTTGTCTGTTAACGGTCCTCTTCCCCTCTCGTTTCGAGTTCTTCCAGTTATCTTCATCCCTTTGCCTTGCCAGTGCCTTTACTTTTCTTTGCCTTTTACTTTTGTTAAGTAATTTAACTCTTCCCAAAAGAAGGAACAGAGAAGGGGGCCAGGTGAGGATATTCCCTCAAAGGCCCAGTCCTCTGTTCTTAACGTTACCTTGGTTACGAGGGAAATGGCGAATAGTATGAAATAAAAGAAAATTATATATATATATATATATATATATATATATATATATATATATATATATATATATATATATATATATATATATTCCGGTCCTCACCTCATATTCTTCTTCCGCTTGTGTAAGTTTATTTTAATCTCGTGCAGGAAGGTCAAATATGTTAGACTCTTATCACGGAGATAGTATTTCCGTTTTTAGATGAGTGTTTAAGGTTTTCGTTTCTCTCGTGCTCAAACGCGCTTTATGGATTCCAAAGAAATTAACGAGATTCCCTGTCTGTCTGTCTGAGGCCAGACCAGCTCGCTTGGACCTTGGGTCTGTGTGGTCTGTGTAACTCTCTCTCTCTCTCTCTCTCTCTCTCTCTCTCTCTCTCTCTCTCTCTCTCTCTCTCTCTCTCTCTATGTGTGTGTGTGTATGTGTGTGTGTACTGAGGGTTCCATGTCACGCACTGACAACGACCACACAACTCCCTCCCTCCCTCACAACAGCGATTCGATCCCAGGTAGTAACAAGTGACTCCCTTCCCTCACCCCTCCAGGCCACGACCCCTCCCTCCCTCTCTCCCTCCCTCCCTTGATCACCCTTCCCCCAGAATCCGGGTTTAAGATTTCGTTTCTGTTCTCACAACACCGCCAATCTAACTTTGAAAACTTTGGGGCAAAAAAAAAAAAAAATTAAAGTTTCAGCTGGAATTTGTAGGTTTTGGAGGTGGACTTGTGGAGGGGGGAAGGAAGGTGTGTGTGTGTGTGTGTGTGTGAGAGAGACGGGGACTTGGAAGTGGACATCGTCCCTAACCTGTGGCCAGAGCCCCACACCAGGTGATTTGATAGACACATTGTCGTCTGCCTATATCGGGTTATCCCTCAGGTCTACGAAGAAGGAAATGTTGAGCGAGCTGCTGTTCATATCCTTCAGAGAATCAGAGACAAAATGTCCTTCTCTCAGATTTGGCCGCTGTACCCAGAGGAGGAGCACGAAGAGTTGCTAGAGAAGGTCCAGAGGAGGGCAGCGAAGATGGGACCAGAATGGAGAGAGATGAGGCACTCTGGGGGGAAAAAATATGAAAAGCTTTCGATTTTGACCTTCCTTGGAAGAGAGAAGAGTGAGTGGGTGACCTGATCACAACGTTTTAAGCCGGAAGAACAGATGCTAACACAATGAACAGTTCTTAAAAGTGAAGTAAGGATAGAACAACCAAGGACATGAACTATACTGTTCTGGCAGAAAAGTGATGGATAAATGGTGTAAATAACACAGAACTGGGTTGATGTGGAGAACATAACGTAAATTTGGTAAATCATACGATAATTGAGGATGGGCAAGATTGGATAATTGATATAGAATAACCGAGGACTTGGTTAATGCGGACAACATACGTAAATAAGTTGTATGATAGTAAAGAATGGGCGAGAGATGGGGATGCCCCTCTGTCAGACTTACTCCGTCCCTTAGCATTTATAATGATATAATCACACAGACACACACACACACACACACACACACACACACACACACACACACACACACACACACACACACCTGTACCATACAGTATACATGCAGGCGGGCAGAGGCACCTGCTCGCGCTTCTTATTACCAGTTCTCGTGTCATATTCTCCGTCTCTGAGCTGTTGCTCTAACACCCCCCCCCCCCCCGGCCCAGGGTGCGGCCTCCACCACCGCAGTCCCGTCTGGGGCGGCGCCCTTGCTGCTGTGCCCGCCTACAAGCGCGCCGCTCCTTGCATGTAATAGTATAAGATAAATATCATATAGTATTCGTCTGTTTCCTTGCGCTGCCACGCAAACGCGGGAGACAGCGACAAAGCAAAATAAATAGATAGATAAATAGGATAAGATAAACGACAGAGAAATAGTATAAGATATATGACAAGAAGAAGAAGAAGAAAGAATACATGAAGGAAGAGAGAGGAGGAGAAAGTGGGGTTTGATGGATTTCCATTCTTCATTGTTGATCGTTTGCCTGAGAGAGAGGGAAGTGTGGGTTTTGATGTCGCCCGGTGAAGCTGATGTGTTTCTTCAGCAACGTTGCGATGCCTTCTTCCCCTCGCACAGGTCTTATGATCATCATTGATCACTACGGTTATAATCATACTGATAACCTCTTATCATCATTATGATCAATATAATCATTCATCATTAAATGACTATTATAATCATACTCATTCATGACTGTTATCATCATAATCCCTATCATCATCATTATGATCAATATAATCCATCATTAATGACTATGATAATCGTAATCCCTCTGATCATCATCATCATGATCAATATAATCCATCATTAATGATTATTATCATCATAATCCCTCTGATCATCATCATTATGATCAATATAATCCATCCTTAATGATTATTATCATCATAATCCCTCTGATCATCATCATTATGATCAATATACATCAGTCCAGATTAACGTTAGTCTGTCATCATGACACATGAGGGAGGGAGGGAGGGACCAGATCTGCAATAACCCACCACATCAACCAGCACCAATGGTATCCCACGTCCAATATTTCAAAACTTGGGAGTCTTTTAATCCCACAGCTCCAAACCTCGTTCACCGAGCTGCCAGTCCCGCTCCTCAGTAGCTTGTCACATTTGCTCCTCCTCCTCCTCCTCCTCCTGCAGCGCCTCCTGCTGCGTCTCAACACCATCCAGGCAGCAAATCCAGAAAATTTGTCCACAGAATATTTTCCCCCTTTTGTCACTTCTGGCCACTTCGATGTCTCCAGCCATCTGTGTGTCTCCGTCTCAAGCCATCTGTATGTCTCCAGCCATCTGTGTGTCTCCGTCTCAAGCCATCTGTCTGTCTGTTTCTCTGTCTCATTCGTTGTCTCATTGGAGGTTTTGTGGTCCCTTCCATCATTCTTGCATCATTCTTGGAGGCCTTGTGGTTCCTTCCTTCATTCTTACATCATTCTTGGAGGTCTTGTGGTTTCCTTACTTCATTCTTGCATCATTCTTGGAGGCCTTGTGGTTCCTTCCTTCATTCTTGCATCAATCTTGGAGGTCTTGTGTTCCCTTCCTTCATTCTTGCATCATTCTTGGAGGCCTTGTGTTCCCTTCCATTCTTACATCATTCTTGGAGGTCTTGTGGTTCCCTTCCTTCATTCTTACATCATTCTTGGAGGCCCTTGTGGTTCCTTCCTTCATTCTTACATCATTCTTGGAGGCCCTTGTGTTCCCTTCCTTCATTCTTACATTATTCTTGGAGGCCCTTGTGTTCCCCTAGTCCGTCGTATCCCTCAGCTTACAGCAATTACAGAGGATAGTAATAAAGAAACCCACTTGCGTCACATATAAGTCATTAATGCCCAGACATGTGCCACTGTGTCGTGTCTGTGTCCACAGGGCGGGCGGCACAGCTGCTGCCACAGGGCGGGCGGCACAGCTGCTGCCACAGGGCGGGCGGCACAGCTGCTGCTGCCACAGGGCGGGCGGCACAGCTGCTGCTGCCACAGGGCGGGCGGCACAGCTGCTGCTGCCACAGGGCGGGCGGCACAGCTGCTGCTGCCACAGGGCGGGCGGCACAGCTGCTGCTGCCACAGGGCGGGCGGCACAGCTGATGCTGCCACAGGGCGGGCGGCACAGCTGATGCTGCTGCCACAGGGCGGGCGGCACAGCTGCTGCCACAGGGCGGGCGGCTCAGCTGCTGCCACAGGGCGGGCGGCACAGCTGCTGCTGCCACAGGGCGGGCGGCACAGCTGCTGCCACAGGGTGGACGGCACAGCTGATGCTGCCACAGGGCGGGCGGCACAGCTGATGCTGCTGCTTCTCATATCTTTTCCTCATTTTCCTGTCGCCTTACCACTAAGGTCAGAGGTCAGGTGGGGGTTACAGAATCTCGTCTTTCGTCTCTTTCGTCTCGTATATAGTAGCTGATATAAACGAGATTATTCATATCAGTATATGAGATATATATACCAGGTAATTATATATATATATATATATATATATATATATATATATATATATATATATATATATATATATATATATGAGGTATGGCGTAATGTTAACCCGTCAGAACTCACATGTAATCCATACAAAACAAATGGTCTTCCATCCTGTATAGATCGTCACCATACCGACGTACGGGGGAAAAGGAACTGGATTCGTTATGTAGCACACGTTGCTGCTGCGTCCGTTTCTTCTGCCGGAGTTTCGGTTTTTCGCATTCATGTTACAAATGGTTCATATAAACAGTTTATGTTTGGTGTTAGCTTGGGTAATGCCCTTCCTCCGCCAGCTAGCCCGCCTCTTTTATTTTTTTTTTTTCGTCGTCGCAAAATTCAGCGAATGAAATTTTTTATGAGTGAATGAATAAGAAAGATATTGGCCGTGTCTTGGAGTAAGATAGTAGCTGGTGTCGTGGAGTAAGATAGCTGATTTTGTGGAGTAAGATAGTAGCAGGTGTCATGGAGTAAGATAGTAGCAGGTGTCGTAGGAGTAAGATAGTGGCGGGTGTTGTGGAGTAAGGTAGTGGCAGGTGTCATGGAGTAAGATAGTAGCAGGTGCCATGGAGTAAGATAGTAGCAGGTGTCGTGGAGTGAGACAGTAGCAGGTGCCATTGAGTAAGATAGTTGCAGGTGTTGTGGAGCAAGATAGTGGCAGATGTGGAGTAAGGCAGTAGCAGGTGTCTTGGAGTGAGATAGTAGCAGGTGTCGTTGGAGTAGATAGTTGCAAGTGTTGTGGAGTAAGATAGTAGCAGGTGTCGTGGGGTAAGGTAGTAGCAGGTGTCATGGAGTGAGATAGTAGCAGGTGTCTTGGAGTGAGATAGTAGCAGGTGTCGTGGAGTAAGATAGTAGTGGCAAGTGTGGTGGGAATACGACGTGTAGTGTGGTGTAGTCGTGTGGTGTGGTGTGGTGAAGATGTCGTGTAGTGTTGTGGAGCCGTGTGGTGTAGTCGTGTGGTGTGGTGGGGTCGTGTGGTGTGGTAGAGTTGTCGTGTGGTGGAGCCGTGTGGTGTAGCCGTGTGGTGTAGTCGTCGTGTGGTGTGACCCCCAAGTCAGAAGAGCTTCACCTCTCTCGCCAACAAGACCTGGTTAAGGGAGGGCCTAGCACTTCCTGTAGCAGTAGGACCTCGTATCTGACGACGACGTCTTCCCGCCACCTCACCTCGCCCGCCTCACCCGGCCCTTAACATTACTCCATCACAGGTCCTGAGCAGGTTTGATCATGATTATATCCGGTTTATGTCGACAGTTTGGAGGTTAGGTTGGTAGCGGTGTTGGTGAAGTTCGCACCCAGGTGGAGCGGAGGGTCCGTGGTAAATTTGTTTACTTCGTAGGCTAGGAGGAACGTCCCATGGCTGTGTAGGCGAAAGGCATGAATATGAGAGAGATTTATACTCAAAACGTCTCATTACAGGTTGTTACCATTTGAATTTTAACAGACCAGCTGTCTGCTAGCATATAGAATTAGCATGTATGCTATGGCTGAGAAACTGTTTTTAGCTTGCTCTTCACGTGCTGTGTGAGGACAGAACGAGAATATGCTCCTCTGGTTTGGTCACCGCAGCTAAAGAAGCGCAGCAAAGAGCTAATGGAGAAGGTCCAGATGAGGACCCTGGAGTGTATGGGAAGGACTGGCAACAGGCGAGCCCTTTGCCCTCCATGTCTGCGTGGTTATGTTCAGACTTAGATCTTAAACAGACGAGTGGATGATGGAAGGATGGAAGATTTCGTGGATTGTAACATGATTAAAACCAGGAGGAAGTCTTTAAACACGGAACTTCACGCACTCTCCCACCCTTCGCTGTAATCGTACTGTCTGGAATGTGAAATTAGAAAATGATTTTGTTTCCGTGGACGTTCAGTGTATAGCGGCACTGATGAACTATTTTCCCAACTTAGTTTTGAAGCTATTTATCGTCTTCGCATTGAGAGCGTTGGATGGTTGAATTATTCCATTGTTCAACGCATATTTTCTACTCAGAAACTTTTCCTCCCACACCCTCACATCACTATAATATCTCTCAAGTTATGAGCTTTATTCACAGGGCAGCAAAGATCGTACCAATGCTAAGAGAACTGAGTCACAAGGGAAGTGAGAAGAGCAAGGGGTGACTTGATCAGAGCGTTTTTAAGTTTTCATGACAGACTGATGTAGTTGGAGTGGACACTCTTCGAGATGTATGAGAATGCAACAACCAGAGGATATAATATGAGAGTAAACAGCAAGCTTATTTAAAGAAGAAGGAAAGTTGTACTTTTATTAGTGTAAGGGTTGTGAATGAATGCAGGTCACGGTTAGTGCAGACAACGCACAGATGTTTAGAAAGTTGTCTGATGGTAAAGAATGGTCAAGAGATGTTGGGCCCGCTCCTACGAGCTTAAACCTCCCTCCCCACGTAGCACAAATAAGTACAGACGACATACATAAGTGTACGGTTGTACTGTACAAGCAAGGTTCAGAGGGCGCACATGACGTCGAGAGAGAGAGAGAGAGAGAGAGAGAGAGAGAGAGAGAGAGAGAGAGAGAGAGAGAGAGAGAGAGAGCAGGAACCTTGGTTCCAGGCGATGGCAACCAATATTATGGCCTTTGATACCCACACATGACATTCAGATGGAAAAGGTAATAAGAAATGCCAGGATGTGTCAGGCCCCTCCGTCAGCCAGGCGGCGGGAGGAACCGCGGCTGAAATAACAAGTTGCTGCAAGTTGTAATATTGGCGAGAGCAGCTGGCGGATAGGGATGTGCAGGCAGCGGTGGAGGAGAGGGAGTGGTGGAGAGGCAGCTGATGGTGGCGAAGATGGAGGTAGTAGACTTGGGAGAGCAATAGAGATATAAAGGCATAGGACACATGCCTCGATTTTTTTTTTTTATTTTGCTTTTGTTTGCCAAATGGCCGAGGGCAAGCGCGTAGCGTTCACCGCGGGAATATATACTTGAGGAACGGGTCGTGTAAGTGACATGTTGGTCAGGTGTGAGGTGCAGAGACTGTGTGTGTGTGTGTGTGTGTGTGTGTGTGTGTGTGTGTGTGGAGCGAAGGCCAGCAGCTCTACGTGTGGGTGAAGCAGAAAGCGAAGACAGCTACCTGGAGCAAAAGGAGTGACGCTTGACAGCCACACTGAAGTGGTGGATCACTGCGCAGCCGCCACTGACCGTCCCTATACGTAGGACCCGTACGATATACCACCCTGGTCGGTGGTTGCCTACCAGAGAGAGAGAGAGAGAGAGAGAGAGAGAGAGAGAGAGACTGTATGGTTCGGAAACACCATTTAAGGTCGTGGCGATCTCACTACCGCAGGAGATGATCGACCATCGTGCCGTAGCACAGTCATGCCCTCCTTCCCCTCCCGTGCAGTGGTTCTGTCTCTCGACAGTCAGGAGGGTCGTCTTGGTATGGCACCAGGTGGGTCCAGAACACGTCATAGCTGGGGTGTGGAGGCTCGCGGAGACTTGCCCATGCACACCAGGGTATGTATCCTCGCCAGACATTACCGCGCGCCCAGCTACAATCATTAGCCACACCAGCCCTCCCTCCCTTCCTCTCCTCACATCCCCCTCACACGTCTAAGGCCCGTAAGCCTAAATTAGCCTCAAATCCCTGACCTAACCCTCTCTAAGTCATTTCCATTATAGCTGACATCATATCTGATTGGTGGAGAAGACTCGTGATTGGTCTGGGGGATGGCCACTCGTTCAGAAGAGTCGGGGGGTGGGGTAGTAGTTCGCCTCTCGTGTCATAGACGTAAAGCAGATATTGAACGGAAGTTTGAAGGTGAAATCGCGATTTCGGAGCTCTGATACTATGTATTTAACATATGATTTTTTTTTTTTCATCGGTGCATGATAACTGAAATTATCTGAACTACCAAATTGCTGTTTCACCTTCATAAGTATCATAATTGCCTTCGTAATTGTCATGGGGGGGACTAGTGGGATTATCGTACTAAATCATGTTTATATACGTTGCGTGCGCGACCGTGGTTCCCTGAGCACTACGACATGATCTCAAGAATGTCGGTGCGTGCATTAACGTAAGATATTTTGGTATGTGAGCGAGTCCTCCTTCGACAGGTACTGACGAAGGAAGGATGGGCCTGCCCCACATGGTCGGCATTTTTTTTTTTCTTTCAAACGCACGTGTACGTTCAGCAAGGAGGGCCACAAAACACGCAGCTCCCAGTTCTTTCAGGTGTATGTAGAGTCTTTCAGGTGTATGTAGTCGGTCTTGTGTGAACACATCAGAACAGGTGTATGTAGTCGGTCTTGTGTGAACACATCAGAACAGGTGTATGTAGTCGGTCTTGTGTGAACACATCAGAACAGGTGTATGTAGTCGGTCTTGTGTGAACACATCAGAACAGGTGTATGTAGTCGGTCTTGTGTGAACACATCAGAACAGGTGTATGTAGTCGGTCTTGTGTGAACACATCAGAACAGGTGTATGTAGTCGGTCTTGTGTGAACACATCAGAACAGGTGTAAGGGTGACAGCGGATCATATACAGTTACGACGCAGGGAATTTAACATCATCTAGTGTGGGACAGGTATTAGGAATTTAACATGCTTGAGTGTGGCACAGATATTAGGAATTTAACATACTCGGGTGTGGCACAGATATTAGGAAATTTAACATGATCAAGACTGAGTGTGGGCCCCCAGGTATATGAGTTGCGACGTCGTAACTCTCTCAAGTTCTTTCCTCCCTTGTCGCCCACTGTGTCATGTGTTCAATATTTGGTATCCGCTAGAACCTGCAGTGGCTGGTTCTGACGACCCTGCACCACTCACTGGATGAGGAATGTTTTCTGTTGTTTGTGGTTGTGCTGTTTGCGTCTGAGCGGAGGTTGCCGGGTGGTATAAGTGCTGGACAGTTGATTGATACTGGTGTTGTCATCTGGTTGTAACTGCTGTGGGCTGTGTGCTCATAAGTACAGCTTGTTGCATCTCAAAATACTCAAAAACTTGTGCTCTATGACTTTCAAGTTCATTGGTCATATTTACGAAGTGATTTTTTCTTTTGTCTTGTTCCTCGTGAATGACTGACTTCCAGTGTCTGCTGTAGTCTCAGTGGAAGTTCCAAAAGCTCCGTGAAAGTTGAGCTTTTTTCGTTGGGACGCGGGCGGGCGAGGTGAGCCTCCTGGCTGGTTTAAAATGTGGCTTCCTCACGATACAGGTGCGAGTGTCTCTCCTTGAGCCGTGGGATCTTGCAACAGTCGGTCTTCCTCCTGTGTAGATGGTCTCCTGGTGTCTTGGTGATGTGTTCCTTCTCTGTATCTTGTACCAGTCTTCTCCTGCGCTGTAAGCACGGGGTCCGAACCTGGCGGACTGGTTGTGAGAGTTGGCCATTTATACTGTCTGACAGTCGGTCTATCAGCTGAACTGTACAGTCAATAAAGGTGTCATCGAGGACTGTTCGTTTCTGGACGAACTTCGCCGTACAAGTTCCCATACGTTCCATAGCCCGGCCAAAATTTCGAGCCGGAGTATCGTTTGTGTAAACTCGTCCTCCTCAAAGAGGATCTTTATGTCCTTGCTGGAGGGCGCGGAGAGCCTGTTTATCCTTGTGAGTCCACATGAAGCTGTCGGTGTGGTTCGATCCAGGCCGAGTTTCGAAGCTGCGAAGCAGGGGATGAACTTACGAAGTCTCGCTTTGTCCGTGAAGCTTTGTTCGAGGTCTCAATAGACGCACGACCGACTCAGCGCCTAATGATCTCTTGAGCACATCACGTATCGCTTCCCAGCGCCGGACATCTTGACCATCCAGTGTTCCCGTCGGGTGTTGCTTTAAAAACAGAGCCCGCGCCTCGCTCTGAGTGTGTGCAACCCGGCTCGCACACGGCCTGGCATCTGACACCCGTAACAGTTTATTGGTCCCGGAACGTCCGCCCGATGTTTGGAATATCACAAAGTGTTCTCCCTCACTGGTCCTGCCACCTCTCCTGCCAAGTAAGAGAACCACCTCGTTGCTAGTGAGGTCGTCCTCAGAGTCTCAATCATCCTCCCTGCCCTCAGTGCTTGTGGCAATCTCTCGAACCGCCTGGTCCACAGTGGATCATTGTAGTATCGTTTTGGTCGCCTTATATCTCTTCTGACTTTGAATTATCCTCCCGGCTGCTGCGACCTTTTCTGAAACATAATGGTCTATCTGGTCCTGCGCGGCTGTAACTGGCTAACCCGTGAGGCTGTAAATGCGAACTGTACTTCTGTATTCGCCAGACACGTTGCTGATCCTCTCTCAGCGAGTTCTTGCAGCAGGTTGAACTTTACCACCGCCTTATAAGCAGCTGCCGTCTTCACCTGGGCCAAGATCTTGCTCCGTGGACCCGGGATCGACCAGCCTGTCTCGTATTGTCCTCCAACATTGCCGAGCAAACAGAGTTGGTCTCGGGGAAGCGTCCACGAATGAGTTCATATCACTCAGTCCGAGACAAGGTGTTAGTGGCTCTTCCTCCTGGGCTGCCAGACAGCGAAAGGTAAACATGCTCAGGCGTTTCAGTGGCTGTTTAGTTTTTTCAGTTTTTCTTTTTTTTTTTAAAGTTAAGCATTGATCGCGCGGCCTGCGTCTCCCTCATTGTCTTGCCCCACAGGGTAATGAGGCGTTGTACAGCCAGTAATTACGCTCCGTGAGACGGCGCTGTACACAAGAGGCGTCTGCCGACCCATGTTGTGAAATGCCACCAGGACCATGAACCATGCACGGGTCGAGACCCTCCCGTACTCGGTTCACATCTCTCGAGACATCTCGATGCCCTCGGAGATCTCGCTCCCACTCCGTCTCGGTTGGTGTTGGCGTTGTGTATTCCTTCTTGACGACCCATCTCGTTCACCTCTTCACATATCCTAACACCCGCCCTCTGCAGCTCTTCCCTGTGTGAACAGCTGCTCTGACACAATTTACTGCTGATGAATTTATCGGAAAAGTTTGGAATATTTTTTCCCCCCCTTCCCGTGTCCTGTGTACAACATTCTCTTCAGAAGTTTTCCTTTGTTTCACTAAGTTCCTCGGTTCCACCTGTCGCATTCTGCTGTACTCGCTCCTTTACCTGTCTTATCTTACGAACTGCTGGCTGTTTGCAGATCTGCCTACATCTTCGTCGCTGGACATCTTGAAGCTCCTTTTTGCTCTCTGACATCTTGATCCATTCCTCCCTCTTTTCTCAACCTTCCCTCAGTATACTTGAGGCCAGAGGTACCCATTTCCCGAATCCTTCCTTAATATTTCGCAGAATCTCTCACACCACAATACCCAGGTCCCTGGTCACTGGAGTCAAGCTTAGATTCCCTGTTCGTAATATATTGTACAGGTTGTTCAGTTTTGTGTATAGTTCCCCACGGTTACGCCTCAGTTTTAAAAAGTCTTGAATCATCTCTGTTTTTCTCTGAAGTTCCTCATTTACCACATGATGGTAAACATTGTATGATCACTTTTTTTACAGTTGGTATATCATTATATGATGTTTCCAGCACAGATGTTGGGGTATGTATGTGTGAAAGTAGCAATGATCTGTCTTTGCTGTTAATTTGCTGCTGATTTTGCTTTGTCTTTCTTTGTGTGTGCGCCAGAAAGAGAAAAAAAGAAAGGAATTCAGTTCCCTCCCGAGAATAAGCTGTGATTGTGTGTGTGTGAAATCTCCGTCGTTGGGTTGACGACGAGACTTTTGAGCATGCGAGATCTATACGTGCTTTTCAAAGTAGGATGAACGGCTTGGTAAACGGATCTTGCCCAGGCTGAATGAACACTTGATAGTAATGTATAGTAATGTATTATTTTTTTTTCTAACTCGGACTTTAGATAAACGCGTAGGATAACCTCACTAGTTAAGAGGAAAAAGATGCAGATGCAAGAGCTCACAAGACATGGCTGGTTGCTCGAGTTATTGCATATAGGAAAGAGATCCATATTAGAACCAGGGGAAAGTATCATTTGTCTTTTGCCGTGAGCGTGGAAGGTGGTATCGACGGATTGAGAGAGCGTTGCGACACGGGACATTAGGGCACTGTCGGTACGAGAGAGAGAGAGAGAGAGAGAGAGAGAGAGAGAGAGAGAGAGAGAGAGAGAGAGAGAGAGAGAGAGAATGGATTGGTTTGGTGCACGCCAGCCACACGAGGATGGACCGTTATGATGCCTATCCCCACCTTTTTCATCACACAGGCAACGGTTTTCATCTCTTTTCCTCCTTTTGTCTGTCTCTTTTCCAACACCTTTTCCATCTTTTGTCTGGCCTCCTTCCCACACCTTTTCCATCTTTAAGAATCAGATCTACAAATACTTTAGGTTCTGTGATTTATCTTTTTCGTTTATCTTCGTATTTTTATAATTCATCCAAGATGGCCATGAATAAGGAAATACTTTAGACACGTATCATGTAACTTACTTTATGTGTATGTTGTGTGTGTGTGTGTGTGTGTGTGTGTGTATGTTTGTGTGTGTGTGTGTGTGTGTGTGTGTGTTGTGCGTGTGTGTGTGTGCGTGCGTGTGTCAGACAGCCATAACTAGGTCTTTCCCTTTGCCTGTCTTGTCTTAGTTACCGTAAAATGAATTGAAACATCAGTAATGACGGAACAAGAGAACTTCTTTGTCCACCTCTCGAACCAAAATGTCATACAAACCAGGGGAAAATAAAGTAATTGATAATAATTTCGACCGGAAACAACCGAGGAAAGAATGACACTTATCATTCAAGGAGGGAGGGGGAAATTTTGGACCCAGACTGCAGAGAGAGAGAGAGAGAGAGAGAGAGAGAGAGAGAGAGAGAGAGAGAGAGAGAAAAAAAACATGTGTTCTCGTGAGAGCTGTATGCATCTCCCTCCCTTGCTCCAGCCGGAGCTCCGAGCGGGATTGTTTCATCCCGCGAATCTCCAATTAATGGCGTACTTGACGTCGTCTTAGTCGCGTTCCTGGGGTCGTTCGTTGGCTCGTCCTCTCTCTCTCTCTCTCTCTCTCTCTCTCTCTCTCTCTCTCTCTCTCTCTCTCTCTCTCTCTCTCTCTCTCTCTCTGCCTTTCTTTCCCGACCGACCTGGGCCAGTGGTCTAGGGTAATACGCCCTCAGAGCCTGAAGATTACACCTTGATCCATACGCTGGATTATTTTTTTTTTTTCCCCTCCCACGTCTCGTGTTTGTGTGATGTGCTTTCCAATGCAGGATCCGGTAATTCGAAAATTTGCGCTCAGTGTTGGTAGTAATCTTTCCTGGATTGAATCCCGTGTTTGAAGTGAAGAGGTGTTGAGTGAAGCCGCGCTTAAAACGTGTGTATATATATATATATATATATATATATATATATATATATATATATATATATATATATATATATATGTATGTATGTATGTATGTATATATACATGTCTTCGTTGTATATCAGTTGACCGTTATACTTTTTCTTGTATCTCCCCGGATGATGTGATTATTACACGAAAGTGCACTTGGGAACTTATTGTGTTTTATTTGCCCGTGGACTCAAAGCAATATATATATATATATATATATATATATATATATATATATATATATATATATATATATAGTGTGTGTGTGTTGTGTGTGTGTGTGTGTGTGTGTGTGTGTGTATGTATGTGGTAGGTATTTGGCAGCCATCGGGTGGTGGGGACCAACATCTGTGGGAGGTACGTCTGCAGAGAGACAGGTGGAGGTAGCCAGGTCCTTGCTCGGGCACCACGTCCCACACTATGTCACTGGCGAAGATGTTCCTGGAGGAGTGTGTCCACTTGCTCTCATACTGAGTGACTGACTGACTGTCTGGTTGGCTGTGTGTTTGACTGGCTAACTGACTTTTTGATTGGCTGGCTGACTGACCGACTGTCTGGTTGATTGTCTGGATGATTGACTGACAATCTGGTTGGCTGTTTGACTGACCGACTGTCTGGTTGATTGTCTGGATGATTGACTGACAATCTGGTTGGCTGTTTGACTGACTGACTGTCTGGTTGGCTGTTTGACTGACTGACTGACTGGTTGGCTGTTTGACTGACTGACTGACTGGCTGTTTGACTGACTGACTGACTGTCTGGTTGGCTGTTTGACTGACTGAATGTCTGGTTGATTGTCTGGCTGACTGACTGACTGCCTGGTTGGCTGTCTGGCTGACTAACTGACTGTCTGGTTGGCTGACTGACTAATTGGTTGAAAATCTTGATGACTGATTGACTGTCTGGTTGATAGTCTAACTGACTGTCTGGTTGGCTGACTGACTAACTCTGGTTGAAAATCTAGCTGACTGACTGACTTTCTGGTTGATAGTCTGGTCGACTGGGTGACCAGCTGTGACTGGTATGACTGACTATATTACGGCAATTCAAGAACTCCTACAGAGAAGAGCTGTTGATATTGATGGTTTCGCTGGCTCTCCAGCAGATTTCTGTTCCCTCAGTTGACGCACAGCGGAGAGGAAGGTAGGTGGTTTCTGATGGCCATAGCGCCTCAGGTACGGGAAGCAGCAAGGGCGACCTCACGCTTTCCGGGAAATTGTAAATGAGCTTTATGTACACTTACAGTTTTGGGACGGTTGGATGTCGATTCGATGCCTTTTAACCCAAAGGCATTGTTACGTTCTCTTTATCAAGGCCAGGACCTACTACAACCCCCCGGCGCTTCCTCGATGACGTGGGAAACGGCGATTTAGAGAGAGAGAGAGAGAGAGAGAGAGAGAGAGAGAGAGAGAGAGAGAGAGAGAGAGAAATATATATATGTATATATACACATACATAATCTTGTGTGTACCAGTTGAAGATAAAACCTGAGGAGAAATGAAATTGTAACTGCAAGATATTACGTAACCCGTTGCACATCATCCACAGCTAAACTTTATAAACTACTCCATGGTGTACTTTGACCGCTTCATGTGCATAGCTACAGCCCATTGACTGCACGTCGCCCCTTATACACCACATCGATTCGATTCGTTATATCCCATGCAGACATCTCACCATCCTGAATGTTAAGTCTCTGATAACCCGTAGCTTCCTTTGCTTCATATACATATTTTTTTATGTCGTTCTTGGTCGTCCTCTTCCATTCCTTTCCTCTGTATGACACACAGATCCCCTCGGTCCATCTCTCGTCGCTCATCCTCTCCATTTGTCCAAACCATTTCAGCACACCGTGGTCGGCCGTACAGACAACGCACATTACAATTCTCTTACACCTTCATTCCTCTCAGATCAACCCACCTCAAGCCAGGTATCATCCTCGGGCACTTTTATCAGTGGTGTGTCCAACCTCTTTTGCGTTTTTATTTGTTCTTTATTATTTCATTTTTCTCGTATTTTTGGTCACTGGAGGTAGGAGGTAAGGGGGAGGGATGTTGCGCTACACCAGAAAGCGCTTGTCATTGGATTACGTGGAGCCCTCCATCAGAGCGTGTTGCCGTGCTTTGAGCGGAGGGAGAGATACGCGAACTCCTAGGGCAGCGGTGATGCTGAGAGTGGGCGTGTGAGGGAGCGTCATTACCCGGGTGGGTTTGGGGCGTGGTGCACCGCTGCAGGTGGTCATATCGTAGTCAGCCAGGCCCTCCCTGCGCCAGCCCATGCCACAGACACGTACCGCTCCCTCTGCCACAACAGACACGTACCGCGCACTCTGTCACAACAGACACGGACCACGCACTGTGCCACAACAGACACGCACCACGCACTCTGCCGCAACAGACACGTACCGCGCCCTCTCTGCCACAACAGACACGTACCGCGCACTCTGTCACAACAGACACGGACCACGCACTGTGCCACAACAGACACGCACCACGCACTCTGCCACAACAGACACGTACCGCGCTCTCTGCCACAACAGACACGCACCACGCACTCTGCCACAACAGACCCGCCCCACCAGAATCATTTGTATGCAAGACGTGTCTCGCGGCGGTGAACAGCGGCGGAAGTCCCTCACTGCACACGAGGAATCGGAGGAGGTAATTTGCAGGAATGTTCTCCGTGATGTTCTTCACATATTTACACTGTAAAATTGCCGTTTACACAGAGAGAGAGAGAGAGAGAGAGAGAGAGAGAGAGAGAGAGAGAGAGAGAGAGAGAGAGAGAGGCGCCCTCCCCGCCCGTCGCCCCTAGTCCTCCAGAGGGTGAGGAGGGGAAGTGGGGTGTTCGTCATGCGCCGTGGTGGGAAGGTATGGGTTTGACGTCACGGACCTCGTCAGCGGCTGCCGGGCCCGCCCGGCGAGTGAACATGATGAATGCTACATCCGGATTACGCTGCATATGCCTCTCTCTCTCTCTCTCTCTCTTTCTCTCTCTCTCTCTCTCTCTCTCTCTCTCTCTCTCTCTCTCTCTCCGTGTCTTCCTCGTGAGCGTACAGAGTAGCTGGGGTTGTGTGGTTAGCGTGCGGGGGATTGTGGGGTTGGCCGCCGTGTGGATGAGGTGTGTTGTTTACCCCGCTCTCGTGGGTCGGCCTCGCCCCCTCGTGTGTGTACTGAGGGACATCTCTTCTGATGTCCCTCAGCGGTGATCATCAACGCATTTAAAGGATCTGTATTTTAGGGATGTTTAAGGGGTTGAAGGGGAGGGGGTCTTGAAAGCGGTCGGGACCCGTGCCATACGTGTTGATCATCAAGGACGAAGAGTATATTGGCTGTTGGCTGGTTGTACAGGAAGGATTAAGCTAGTCAGGTCCCCCCCGCCCCCCCTGCTCGTTCGCTTGAGGTGTCAGGGTGATTTTAAGACCTACACACACACACACACACACACACACACACACACACACGTTATGTGTAGCCCAGGAGGACCGTTTACTTGTTAGCACCTGCCTTCTCGTAAGAAGTGTAAACAGTTGCATTGTATCTTTAGGACAGGTGTTAGAGACAGTTGTACCATCTGTGTCAGGACAGGTGTTAGAGGCAGTTGTACCACTTGTTCAAGACAGGTGTTAAGGGGGCCCCACATCTCCAGCAGCAGGTGTAACACCTGTGTGAGGACAGGTTGTTAGGAGCGCTCCACCTCTCCAGCAGCAGGTGTAACACTTGTGTGAGGACAGGTGTTGAGTGTTCCGTAAGACAGGTTGTGGTCATAAGGACGTAGCCGCGTGTATAGTGGTGCCACCGTGTGTGGGAGTGGGTGGTGGGGGCGCTCGTCATCTTCGTCAGGAGGCTGTGGCCACCGTGTGTGGGAGTGGGTGGTGGGGTCACTTGTCTTCTTCGTCAGGAGGCTGTGGCCACCGTGTGTGGGAGTGGGTGGTGGGGGCGCTTGTCTTCTTCGTCAGGAGGCTGTGGCCACCGTGTGTGGGAGTGGGTGGTGGGGCGCTCGTCATCTTCGTCAGGAGGCGGTGTTAACACGCTCGTCTTCGTCCTCGTTTGGATCCACATCACCTCCGTCAGTGTCAGGTCTCCCTGGGTTACTTACGTCGCAGGCGGTGGTGAACGAAGTATCTGCATTTCCTCGCTACTCTTTCCTTGAATTACATTTTTTTTTTTTACCCCGAATTACATTTTTACCCTAAATTACATTTTTCTTAAACCTAAATTACATTTTTTACTCAAATTACATTTTTTTTTTTTACTTAAATTACAATTTGTTTACCTTAAGTTACATTTTTCCCTGAATTACATTTTTTTACCCTAATTAATATTTTACCCTAAATTACATTTTTTCCCTAAATTACAGTTTGTTCATAAATTACATTTTTTTTTTACCTTAGATTACATTTGTTTTAAGGGTTCAATCTCTTACGTAGAGACACGGCACGATCAGGACGACCATTACCTTGGAATAGATAAGATTTTTCCCGGGTGGATTCACTCTCACGTCGCCCCTGCCCTCCATGACTCGCTACGTAGGGAGGGGTTGGTGTGGTGGAGGGACGTGGTCCTCACCTTCTTGATATTACATTCCCGCCGAGGCTCGTCGTGCTCACCGTCGAGAGAGAGAGAGAGAGAGTGGCCACTGGGGGGGAAGTAAGCCGGAGATGGGTCAGGCCGGCGTATTTTTGTTAGAGCGACAGATTATTATATATCTTCTTTTCCCTGAGAGCTGAGGATTATTTCCCTGAGAGCTGAGGATTATTTTCCCTGAGAGCTGAGGATTATTTTCCCTGAGAGCTGAGGATTATTTCCCTGAGAGCTGAGGATTATTTCCCTGAGAGCTGAGGATTATTTTCCCTGAGAGCTGAGGATTATTTCCCTGAGAGCTGAGGATTATTTTCCCTGAGAGCTGAGGATTATTTCCCTGAGAGCTGAGGATTATTTTCCCTGAGAGCTGAGGATTATTTCCCTGAGAGCTGAGGATTATTTTCCCTGAGAGCTGAGGATTATTTCCCTGAGAGCTGAGGATTATTTTCCCTGAGAGCTGAGGATTATTTCCCTGAGAGCTGAGGATTATTTTCCCTGAGAGCTGAGGATTATTTTCCCTGAGAGCTGAGGATTATTTTCCCTGAGAGCTGAGGGTTATTTCCCTGAGAGCTGAGGATTATTTCCCTGAGAGCTGAGGATTATTTCCCTGAGAGCTGAGGATTATTTCCCTGAGAGCTGAGGATTATTTCCCTGAGAGCTGAGGGTTATTTCCCTGAGAGCTGAGGATTATTTCCCTGAGAGCTGAGGATTATTTTCCCTGAGAGCTGAGGATTATTTTCCTGAGAGCTGAGGATTATTTTCCCTGAGAGCTGAGGATTATTTCCCTGAGAGCTGAGGATTATTTTCCCTGAGAGCTGAGGATTATTTTCCCTGAGAGCTGAGGATTATTTTCCCTGAGGGCTGAGGATTATTTCCCTGAGAGCTGAGGATTATTTCCCTGAGAGCTGAGGATTATTTTCCGTGAGAGCTGAGGATTATTTCCCTGAGAGCTGAGGATTATTTTTCCCTGAGAGAAGCATAGATGTTTGTATTGGAAAGTGGCTGACTACTTTTTGGTAAAGAAATCACGAGTGAACGTTTTCCTGGGAACACACACACACACACACATACACACACACACACACACACACACTACACACACACACACACACACACACACACACACACACACCCAGCAGACAAGCAGCAGCTGAGGACATGAATATATTCCGAGTGTTTTGCTTCTGCTGGTGGAGAGGACAAAGTGGGGGGGGGGAGGGGGAGGAAGAGGGCGGGGGGGGGAGGAGACAGAGGGGAAACAAGGGGAATAAGGAGGGCGTAGAACGGCATGATGTGATTACGTGAGAGTGAAGGCCCGTGTTAGGGGGAATGTCGAAGAGAGAGAGAGAGAGAGAGAGGGAGAATGAGAGAGAGAGAGAGAGAGGGAGAGAGAGAGAGAGAGAGAGAGAGAGAGAGAGAGAGAGAGAGAGAGAGAGAGAGAGAGAGAGAGAGAGAGAGGGTGGAAACTCATTATGAACTCAGCGGGTCCGTCCGGGATATGAGGCATGTGTGTAGTGTGTGTGTGTGTGTGTGTGTGTGTGTGTGTGTGTGGAGACATTTGTCTGTGTATGTGTGTGAAGACGTGTGCGTGTGTGTGTGTGTGTGTGTGTGTGTGTGTTGTACGGGAAGGGAGTGTTAAACACCACTTGAACCTCGTTACTCGTGTGTAATAACCAATTTGTATGGTAGGGGGAGCGGGATCACACATCCATAGGGATGCATCTCTTCCTAACCTTCTCTCCGATCATGACATTCAAATGTCGTAAATGTTTATTCTCAAGAGAAAGAAAGAAAAAAGTGAATTAGGGATTGTAGCGTCATGTTCCATTCCTCCAGTACTGTGCTGGTTTGAATGTAATGAGTCATATGTTTTCGACAGAGTTATTGATTCTTTTTCTTTTGTTCCCTCGTTTCATGTTCTGGTCTCTGGTTGTTCTATCTTGGCACCATTTTGTTTCCTCGTTTCATGTTCTGGTCTCTGGTTGTTCTGTCTTGGCACCTTTTTGTTCCCTCGTTTCATGTTCTGGTCTCTGGTTGTTCTGTCTTGGCACCTTTTTGTTCCCTAGTTTCATGTTCTGGTCTCTGGTTGTTCTATCTTGGCACCTTTGGAAGACCTGTTCACTTTCAAGATCACCAGACTGGATCAGACACTTGAGCGTCGGGTTCAAGTCACACCCCTTACTCTTCTCTCTTTCTGGATGGGCAATGTTATGGCCTGGAATCTCTCGGCGTAACGTGAATCTATTCATTTTGGTAACATCTTTCTCACCTTCATCAACTCCTTCTCTTGTAGTTCATTGTCTTTCTTAATTGGATTTGACAAAACGTGAATTGTACTTTGGTAGATATTTCCTCATCTCTGTACTCGAATGGTATTTTGATATTTCCCCATCATACGTATTGTGTCCTTAGGTGTTCTGTCAATGTGGAGGTCTGATGACAAGATAAGGTCCATTATCCACTCTCAGGTCCTTCACACACACACACACACACACACACACACACACACACACACACACACACAGACACATTCCTGCAGTTTATACACATGATCATCATCGCAGCGTGTCGACCTTCCGCTGCGACCCATCTTCATCACTTTACATTTTCGCTCGAGTTGGACTTCCTCATCAGCCGTGTGCTACCCAACTTTGGACTCTGCTAAAGGTCCCCTTGCGAGTGGATGCAGTCCTCCACGCTCTCTGTCTTGCACACCCCTCCACCATGACCTCGGCATCCTCTGCACACGTATCCAGGCGGGAGATCCCATACCTTTCTGTCAGGTCATGGAGGGAAGTGAAGAAAAATAATGGGTCCCAGAGAAGAACCAGGATAATCTCTCTCTCTCTCTCTCTCTCTCTCTCTCTCTCTCTCTCTCTCTCTCTCTCTCTCTCTCTCTCTCACTCTCTCTCTCTTTCTCTCTTTCCACGGAGGGTCTCCTCCTTCCCCTTATTCCTCCCCTGTGTGTGTGTGTGTGTGCGCCACAGGGCCCCGCCATTTACAGTGTCCTGCACTCACGTAGCCCGGCAAGCCGCCCTCTCCTGCTTGTACCCAAATGGCATTTATGGCGAAACTTGTGAACATTCATTATGGGACGGTCGACCACACCTGCTGGCCAGCTGTTGCGTGCCGCTCTCTCTCTCTCTCTCTCTCTCTCTCTCTCTCTCTCTCTCTCTCTCTCTCTCTCTCTCTCTCTCATTACTGGCCTCGGCCATCCGTCATTTAAAGGTCCTTAAACGCTCCCTCACCCAGCGCTGTCCTCCACATTGGATGATCATTATCATCATCATCATCATCATCTATCATATTCCCGTCATTTCTGTGCCTTTATTATCATTTATCATTGTCATTATTATTATTATTATTATTATTATTATTATTATTGTTATTATTATTATTTATTATTATTTATTATTATTATTATAATTATTACTATTATTATATTTATTATGAGTAGTAGTATCATTATTATTATTATTATTATTATTATTATTATTATTATTATTATTATTATTATAATTATTACTATTATATTTATTATTATTATTATTATAATAATAATCATTATTATTATTATTATTATTATTATTATTATTATTATTATTATTATTATTATTATTATTCCTAACGTGCTGGACCCTCCTCACAACATACATTATCCCCAGGTAGTTATTAAACACATGACGCCCCTCGCTATTTTTTTTGACTAGGAGGATGTAGGTGTTTGTACGTAGAAGGGGGAAGACACACACACACACACACACACACACACACACACACACACACACACACATGCACACTGTGTTGTGCAAGTGTTGTACACGTGGACAAGTGGTCCACGTGACCAGGGTGAGTCGAGGTCAAGAGAGTTCACGAGAAGGTTGTGTTACGCGTTTTGGACAGGTCGTTGTGAGGGGCTGACACATAAGGGTGTTGTAATTAGGGCTTGATTAGCGTCATGATTAGCACTGCAGGATATCGTTATTGTTAGGGTATACGAAAACTCATAATTAGGTCTTGTAAATGGTTGTGATTAGGGCTTGCCTGTGGTTGTAATTAAGGCTTGCTAAAGGTTAGGATTATTAAAACAAAGGGATAACATATGTATTACGATAGGTCATAAATAGTATATATATATATATATATATATATATATATATATATATATATATATATATATATATATATATATATATATATATACTAGCGGCTTATACCGTCATGATCAGGACTTATAGTAACCACCGCATATATAAAGCACTATAATGAAGAGAACAGCAGTGCCTATGCTGCACAGATGCTCAGGCATATGCTGAAAAAAAAGATCTTGCAGCATTTGCACCAAAAATGCCTCAGCATATGGTAGAGATAAGCGTCCTTGGTGCAGACGCTGCCAAAAAATGTCGCTGCAGATGTTGCAATGATTTCTCCGCAGCTGCTGAAAGAAAAAGAAAACCGTTGCAGGAGACTACGCAAAAACATCCTACCGGATGTTGCAAAAAAAGAAAAAAAAATGTGTACGATATTTTCGACCGATGAAACGCTCTTAATGAAGGAAAATTAGGCCGGACAATAACGACCAGATCAGGTAATTAGCAGGAAGGCCTCATCTTGGGATAATTAGATTGAAGGAAAGCGTTATAATCAGATAAACTCAGATTGGCGCTAACGATTTGATTAGATGATTGTAAGACTCGAGCGCTCCATAATCAGACAGTTAAGATTAACACAGTTCATTAATCATGTAGTATCGATTAACCCGAATATAATTATATGATTAATACCTAGAAAGTCTTTGATTATGAGATGATTAATCATAGAAATAGTATATATTTGTATAGAAAAGGACGTTGGAAAGGGAAAGAATCTTTAAGATATAGGGGAAAATAGATATACAGGATTAGATAGTGAAGGGTGATCAAGATGTATATATGAATTAGGATTCGAAAGCATGTTGATATCAGGTTTGGCCAGGGGATTGTGATCAGGTATCACAAAAGCTGTGGGATTTGTCGAAGGTGGTGGTGACCACGCAACGCCTTGCGGGAAATCGTGTAAATCCCGATTTGCATACGGGGGTACAGTAGTTTCAGCCCACGACGTCCCAAACGGGGCATTCAAACGCCCCCCCCCTCTCCCTCTCCCCCTCCCGAATGATAACAGCTCGTCCTAAAGGTGAAGAGAAAACGTCAGAGGAGAGGGAGGGAAGAGGGAGGGAAAAAAAATGTTTGTAATCGTAGCTCGGTAATCGTTGGGCTTGTGTGGCTGACAGGGACATCAATAATCGGGATTTTGCGCAGCTTTAGGGCTGGGTTTGAGATATTTATTGGGACGAGGGACACATCCGAACGCCCCCCGCCCCGCTCTGGGCTCGCAGATGCCCGTAATCGGGACCGAACAAAAATTAGATGATAAAGATATAAATGAAAATTTTAGGTTGACAGAAAAAAAAGTTTTAATGAGGGCTTTTGCCTAGTGGTTTATTATATTCTGAGCGAACAAGAAGTCCGCCATGGCTGGCCTGACCCTTGTTAAAAAGAGCTTATCACAACCTTTTTATTCAAAAGAGCCCGTGCCATTTTTTTTTTCTTTTTTTTAGGGTTTCCGTGCGACGCAAAGGTATGGGCAGCAGCAGCAAGCTTACCTTAAACGCTATGCATACCTCGTGTATATATATATATATATATATATATATATATATATATATATATATATATATATATATATATATATATATGTTAACGAAGGGTTACTTCGTATATATGTACATATCAGCTAAGAGTTGCCATGTGTATATACCTAGTAACGAAGAGTGACCTCGTATGTACACATATTGACGAAGTTTTACCTCGTATATATACATATTAACGAAGGTTTACCGCGTATGTATACATATTAACGAAGGGTTACCGCGTATGTATACATATTAACGAAGAGTTACCTTGCATATATACATATCAACGAAGAGTTACCTCGTATATATACATATTAACGAAGGGTTACCGCGTATGTATACATATCAACGAAGGGTTACCTCGTATATATACCTATTAACGAAGAATTACCTCGTATATACTTAGTATTAACGAAGGGTTCAACGAGAAAAAAACATGATTGTGCTCAGGTCTTGTTTAAAGGTTTTAACGAGGCGTTACAATTGGGGCTGATAAAGTGCGTTAGTCTGGGTTTACGGTCAATGATTTTCTCAGGATTAGAAAACGATAAATGAGTTATACGATATAATTAGGGCCAATTAGGGTGTTTGGAAGCATGGTACAAGGGGCGTATATCAATCAGGTCTTGATAAACTTACAATCTGGTTATTATATATATATATATATATATATATATATATATATATATATATATATATATATATATATATATATATATATATACATATATATTATCCCTGGGGATAGGGAGAAAGAATACTTCCCACGTATTTCCTGCGTGTCGTAGAAGGCGACTAAAAGGGAAGGGAGCGGAGGGCTGGAAATCCTTCCCTCTCCTTTTTTTTTTCCCCCAAAAAGAAGGAACAGAGAAGGGGGCCAGGTGAGGATATTCCCTCAAAGGCTCAGTCCTCTGTTCTTAACGCTGCCTCGCTAATGCGGGAAATGGCGAATCGTATGAAAAAAAAATATGAATATATATGAAGGTAATAAGGGAATTACGAGTGTGTCAGGGAACGGTAAATCAGTGCTACAACCCTTGTGCTTGTGACACATCACATTAAGGGTTGTGATAATATGTTGTGATTGGGGTTAATGGAAGTCATGGGCGGTTAATGGGCAGGCCAGACACGGGGCTTCCACGGAAGTCATTCATGTTCATAAGAACGTGAGACTGGAGGCTTCCACGAATATTGTGAGGTTTACAGGAACGTGAGACTGGAGGCTTCCACGAATATAGTGAGGTTTACAGTAACGTGAGACTGGAGGCTTCCACGAATATTGTGAGGTTTACAGTAACGTGAGACTGGAGGCTTCCACGAATATAGTGAAGGTTTACAGTAACATGAGGGGATTATAACATCTATTATATCTTGCCACAGTTAGGGTTTACCCCCCAAAAAATGTTATGATTATTTACAACCTGCCACAACCAGGGGCTTTGGCACATCACAACCTCATGATAAAAGTTATCTTCCGCCATGTATTTATCAACGACAGTAACGTATTTTTTTTTCCTTTTTTTTGGGGGGGGTTTGATTTGGAAATGACTTTTTTGGATATGTCGCTGCCCTAAATATGTTTGTTCACATTACGTGGTCAGTCATGCATATATCTGTGTGTGTGTGTCTGTGTGTGTGTGTGTGTGTGTGTGTGTGTGTGTATGTGTGTGATTTCTATGTAAGTTTCCCTCGTGTGACCCCCGTCTCTCAACCTTGTATATATATATGTATCTGGTTTTACATCCTGTGTATGTTTGTATGTATGTATGTATGTATGTATGTACACATACCGTAGCCTATGCCAGGTAGCCTGTGTGTGTGTATGTTTGTGTGTGTGTGTGTGTGTGTGTGTGTGTGTGTGTGTGTGTGTGTGTGTGTGTGTGTGAACCCCTGTTATCAGTTTAACACAAGAACATCACACGATAAGTACTTATTTTTACACATGTACACTGGTGAGTGAGTGGAGTTTGTGACACGGGCGGTGCATACATTTCCATAATGATGAAGGCAGAGAGGGAACCAAACTTACATTTTATATCGCAAATGTTTTTTTTTTCTTCAATTCATTGCAGTGTTTTCTCATGGGAAGTGGGAGTTCATTTTCACGCTCATGTCCTCTTATGATATGATGTAATATTGGCTACTTCATTTTACCATTGTATATTTGCATTACTGACCACTGTGGCTATCATTACTGACCACTGTGGCTATCATTGCTGACCACTGTGGCTATCATTACTGACCACTGTGGCTAGTCTTTCTGTAGCTGTGTAGGGTTCGCGGAGCAAGAAGGAGTTCAGATGTTTGGACGGGTATGGGTGTGCAGTGTTGGGTCAGTGAGAGAGTATGAAGATGTACCGCCTCTTGTGATGTATGTGGTGGCCCGGAAGCCACGCTCTCCCGTCGTGATCTCCGCTTCTATACAGTGTTTCATCACTGTTTGCCACTGTTATTTTTTTTCCACGTGTTTCCTGTATTTCTTGATGTGCTCGTCCACCAGTTATTTTTTTTTCCACGTGTTTCCTGTATTTCTTGATATGCTCGTACTTTTATTTCATCGTTCATCGATATACGTTTTCGAGTTTTCCTTGTCTCCTTCGAAAGGTTTTTTGTTTTTTTTTGAGTCCGTGTGTTTGTCACGGCGTATATCGGCGTGGCGTACGCACTGGTGATATGATGGGATGTCGTACGCAATGGTGATATGATGGGATGTCTTTTTTTTTTTTGACACCGTATAGAGCGTATGTGACGCTAGTGTGGTGTGGTGTGGTGTGGTGTGACGCTGGTGTGGTGGGGTGTGGTGTGACGCTGGTGTGGTGTGGTGTGGTGTGGTGTGGTGTGGTGTGGTGTGGCTCCACAGTTAGTGCACTTGCCTGTGTCTCTCTCTGACGACTGTTCCAGTCCTGGAGATAGATATAGCGAGTCGATATATATATATATATATATATATATATATATATATATATATATATATATATATATATATATATATATATATATATATATATATATATTCCTATGAGTCCACGGGGAAAATGAAACACGAAAAGTTCCTAAGTGCGCTTTCGTGTAATAGTCACATCATCAGGGGAGGCACAGGAGCGAAATATAACAGTCAGTTGATATACATCGAAGAGACGAAGCTATGACGCCATTGTGGCTAATCACATGTTTACCAAATGGCGTCCTAGCTTCGTCTCTTCGTTGTATATCAACTGACTTTTATATTTCACTCTTGTGTCTCCCCTGATGATGTGATTATTACACGAAAGTGCACTTGGGAACTTATCGTGTTTCATTTTCCCCGTGGACTCATGGGAATATCTTGATCACGCGCAAAATTGTGATCCTTTCCAATTTATATTAGGTACAGTAGGGTTGAGGGTCAAGTCAATTGGGAGGTGAGTTTGAATGGAGAAAAACTGGAGGAAGTGAAGTGTTTTAGATATCTGGGAGTGGATCTGTCAGCGGATGGAACCATGGAAGCGGAAGTGGATCATAGGGTGGGGGAGGGGGCGAAAATTTTGGGAGCCTTGAAAAATGTGTGGAAGTCGAGAACATTATCTCGGAAAGCAAAAATGGGTATGTTTGAAGGAATAGTGGTTCCAACAATGTTGTATGGTTGCGAGGCGTGGGCTATGGATAGAGTTGTGCGCAGGAGGATGGATGTGCTGGAAATGAGATGTTTGAGGACAATGTGTGGTGTGAGGTGGTTTGATCGAGTAAGTAACGTAACGGTAAGAGAGATGTGTGGAAATAAAAAGAGCGTGGTTGAGAGAGCAGAAGAGGGTGTTTTGAAATGGTTTGGGCACATGGAGAGAATGAGTGAGGAAAGATTGACCAAGAGGATATATGTGTCGGAGGTGGAGGGAACGAGGAGAAGAGGGAGACCAAATTGGAGGTGGAAAGATGGAGTGAAAAGGATTTTGTGTGATCGGGGCCTGAACATGCAGGAGGGTGAAAGGAGGGCAAGGAATAGAGTGAATTGGAGCGATGTGGTATACAGGGGTTGACGTGCTGTCAGTGGATTGAATCAAGGCATGTGAAGCGTCTGGGGTAAACCATGGAAAGCTGTGTAGGTATGTATTTTGCGTGTGTGGACGTGTGTATGTACATGTGTATGGGGGGGGGTTTGGGCCATTTCTTTCGTCTGTTTCCTTGCGCTACCTCGCAACCGCGGGAGACAGCGACGAGGTATAAAAAAAAAAAAATATATATATATATATATATATATATATATATATATATATATATATATATATGTATGTATATTTGCGTGTGTGGACGTATGTATATACATGTGTATGGGGGTGGGTTGGGCCATTTCTTTCGTCTGTTTCCTTGCGCTACCTCGCAAACGCGGGAGACAGCGGCAAAAAAAAAAAAAAATATACATATATATATATATATTAATATATTTATATGTATATATCCAGGAGGTTTTTGTGGTGGGTCAGCTTGGCCAGCTGCAGAACTCGCCCTTTCCTCTGATGCTGGTATTGGGGGCCTCGAACCCTGGCACGCGCCCTGGCCATCTATTTTTACCCTCCGACGTCCGACGCGTCTCTTAAAAGTGACGCAAATGGAATATATTTTCCAATACGTCTGTATATGTTGTTTGGTGGAGGGAGCTTTACCTCCCCCCCCCCTTCCCTTGCGGCCAGGGCTTTCGAGATGGGAGGAAGGAAGGGGAAGGTATGGTTTACTCCCATTTTTCTTCATCTGTGGTTTACAGGGGAGACTTGTTAAGGAGGATCCTTAGAGAGAAGCAGTCCCAGAGGATATATATATATATATATATATATATATATATATATATATATATATATATATATATTTTTTTTTTTTTTTTTTTTTTTTTTTTTTTTTTTTTTATACTTTGTCGCTGTCTCCCGCGTTTGCGAGGTAGCGCAAGGAAACAGACGAAAGAAATGGCCCAACCCCCCATCCCCCATACCCATGTACATACACACGTCCAGACACGCAAATATACATACCTACACAGCTTTCCATGGTTTACCCCAGACGCTTCACATGCCTTGATTCAATCCACTGACAGCACGTCAACCCCTGTATACCACATCGCTCCAATTCACTCTATTCCTTGCCCTCCTTTCACCCTCCTGCATGTTCAGGCCCCGATCACACAAAATCCTTTTCACTCCATCTTTCCACCTCCAATTTGGTCTCCCTCTTCTCCTCGTTCCCTCCACCTCCGACACATATATCCTCTTGGTCAATCTTTCCTCACTCATTCTCTCCATGTGCCCAAACCACTTCAAAACACCCTCTTCTGCTCTCTCAACCACGCTCTTTTTATTTCCACACATCCCTCTTACCCTTACGTTACTTACTCGATCAAACCACCTCACACCACACATTGTCCTCAAACATCTCATTTCCAGCACATCCATCCTCCTGCGCACAACTCTATCCATAGCCCACGCCTCGCAACCATACAACATTGTTGGAACCACTATTCCTTCAAACATACCCATTTTTGCTTTCCGGGATAATGTTCTCGACTTCCACACATTTTTCAAGGCTCCCAAAATTTTCGCCCCCTCCCCCACCCTATGATCCACTTCCGCTTCCATGGTTCCATCCGCTGACAGATCCACTCTCAGATATCTAAAACACTTCACTTCCTCCAGCCTCTCACCATTCAAACTCACCTCCCAATTGACTTGACCCTCAACCCTACTGTACCTAATAACCTTGCTCTTATTGACATTTACTCTTAACTTTCTTCTTCCACACACTTTACCAAACTCCGTCACCAGCTTCTGCAGTTTCTCACATGAATCCGCCACCAGCGCTGTATCATCAGCGAACAACAACTGACTCACTTCCCAAGCTCTCTCATCCCCAACAGACTTCATACTTGCCCCTCTTTCCAAAACTCTTGCATTTACCTCCCTAACAACCCCATCCATAAACAAATTAAACAACCATGGAGACATCACACACCCCTGCCGCAAACCTACATTCACTGAGAACCAATCACTTTCCTCTCTTCCTACACGTACACATGCCTTACATCCTCGATAAAAACTTTTCACTGCTTCTAACAACTTGCCTCCCACACCATATATTCTTAATACCTTCCACAGAGCATCTCTATCAACTCTATCATATGCCTTCTCCAGATCCATAAATGCTACATACAAATCCATTTGCTTTTCTAAGTATTTCTCACATACATTCTTCAAAGCAAACACCTGATCCACACATCCTCTACCACTTCTGAAACCACACTGCTCTTCCCCAATCTGATGCTCTGTACATGCCTTCACCCTCTCAATCAATACCCTCCCATATAATTTACCAGGAATACTCAACAAACTTATACCTCTGTAATTTGAGCACTCACTCTTATCCCCTTTGCCTTTGTACAATGGCACTATGCAAGCATTCCGCCAATCCTCAGGCACCTCACCATGAGTCATACATACATTAAATAACCTTACCAACCAGTCAACAATACAGTCACCCCCTTTTTTAATAAATTCCACTGCAATACCATCCAAACCTGCTGCCTTGCCGGCTTTCATCTTCCGCAAAGCTTTTACTACCTCTTCTCTGTTTACCAAATCATTTTCCCTAACCTCTCACTTTGCACACCACCTCGACCCAAACACCCTATATCTGCCACTCTGTCATCAGACACATTCAACAAACCTTCAAAATACTCATTCCATCTCCTTCTCACATCACCACTACTTGTTATCACCTCCCCATTTACGCCCTTTACTGAAGTTCCCATTTGCTCCCTTGTCTTACGCACCCTATTTACCTCCTTCCAGAACATCTTTTTATTCTCCCTAAAATTTACTGATAGTCTCTCACCCCAACTCTCATTTGCCCTTTTTTTCACCTCTTGCACCTTTCTCTTGACCTCCTGTCTCTTTCTTTTATATATATATATATATATATATATATATATATATATATATATATATATATATATATATATATATTATATATATATATATATATATATATATATATATATATATATATATATATATATGTCTGCGTGTGTGTACATGTATATGTTATGTGTATGGGCGTTTATGTAAATATCTATGTGTACATCAGTGGACGGGCCATTCTTCGTCTGTTTCCTTGCGCTACCTCGCTGACCGGGGAAACAGCGATTATGTATCAGTACATTAAGATATCGTGTATTGCCGAATTGTCAATAAAGCGAAAGGATTAAGCGAGGGAAACGTACAGGGTGCGCGGCAGGAGGGTCACATACTGACGTCATCGAATGTTATTACCTTCGTTTTCTTTCATGTATTTCTGGGTAGACTGCATCAAGTTGGATGGGGGACGTGAGGGTGTACAACGGAGCATAGGGGAATGCGACCAGCAGGAGGAGCGCTGGGTCCCTCCTTCGGGGCCGCTGTGCACGAAGGCGACCAGGAAATGTGTCGTGTGTCACGCTGCCGTATCTCGCATTCGCCTCCCGACCACGTATGAAACCACGTGTCCCTCTGGCTAAGTTTACGTCATGTGTACGTAGTCACCAGGGGACGTGGTTAGCGTGGAACCTGCCACGTGCTATGGGATTACTTACCTGCCACGTGCTGTATGGGATTACTTACCTGCCACGTGCTGTATGGGATTACTTTACTTACCTGCCACGTGCTGTATGGGATTACTTTACTTACCTGCCACGTGCTGTATGGGATGACTTTACTTACCTGCCACGTGCTGTATGGGATTACTTTACTTACCTGCCACGTGCTGTATGGGATGACTTTACTTACCTGCCACGTGCTGTATGGGATTACTTTACTTACCTGTCACTTGCTGTATGGGATTACTTTACTTACCTGCCACGTGCTGTATGGGATTACTTTACTTACCTGCCACGTGCTGTGTGGGATTACTTTACTTACCTGCCACGTGCTGTATGGGATTACTTTACTTACCTGCCACGTGCTGTATGGGATTACTTTACTTACCTGCCACGTGCTGTATGGGATGACTTTACTTACCTGCCACGTGCTGTATGGGATTACTTTACTTACCTGTCACTTGCTGTATGGGATTACTTTACTTACCTGCCACATGCTGTATGGGATTACTTTACTTACCTGCCACGTGCTGTGTGGGATTACTTTACTTACCTGCCACGTGCTGTATGGGATTACTTTACTTACCTGCCACGTGCTGTATGGGATTACTTTACTTACCTGCCACGTGCTGTATGGGATTACTTTACTTACCTGCCACGTGCTGTATGGGATTACTTTACTTACCTGCCACGTGCTGTATGGGATTACTTTACTTACCTGCCACGTGCTGTATGGGATTACTTTACTTACCTGCCACGTGCTGTGTGGGATTACTTTACTTACTTGCCACGTGCTGTATGGGATTACTTTACTTACCTGCCACGTGCATTATGTGATTACTTACGTGCCACGTGCTGTATGTGATTACTTTATCAGACACATACTGTATGTAATTACCTTATCTACCACGTACTATGTGTAATTACCTTACCTTTCTGCCACGTACTGTATGTGATTACCTTATTTACCTGCCACGTACTATGTGTAATTACCTTACTTACCTGCCACGTACTGTATGTGATTACCTTACCTGCCACGTGCTGTATGTGATTACCTTACCTGCCACGTGATGTATGTGATTACCTTACTTCCTTGCCACGTACTGTATGTGATTACCTTACTTCCTTGCCACGTACTGTATGTGATTACCTTACTTCCTTGCCACGTACAGTATTGAATTACCTTATATCTACAGTCCAGGGAGGGACATCTGTACCTGGGGGACTCCATATGTATGCTTCACACGCCTGGTGGAGACTCGTAGGGTCAACCTCAAGTGTGATTAGCAGTGCAAAGTGCTTCTTAAAGTCTTCTGAGGCTGGGTCACAGATATCATTATACACGACCCCCTGTAGGTAGAGGTAAGAGGGAGGGTGGTAGCTATACACGACCCCCTGTAGGTAGAGGTAAGAGGGAGGGTAGTAGCTATACACGACCCCCTGTAGGTAGAGGTAGGAGGGAGGGTAGTAGCTATACACGACCCCCTGTAGGTAGAGGTAAGAGGGAGGGTAGTAGCTATACACGACCCTCTGTAGGTAGAGGTAAGAGGGAGGGTGGTAGCTATACACGACCCCCTGTAGGTAGAGGTAAGAGGGTGGGTGGTAGCTATACACGACCCCTCTGTAGGTAGAGGTAGGAGGGAGGGTGGTAGCTATACACGACCCCCTGTAGGTAGAGGTAAGAGGGAGGGTGGTAGCTATACACGACCCCCTGTAGGTAGAGGTAAGAGGGAGGGTGGTAGCTATACACGACCCCCTGCAGGTAGAGGTAGGAGGGAGGGTGGAAGGACTGTGGTTGGCAGGGTGCTGGTGTGGGTGGACCGTGCAGTATCTACATCCCCGGCCACCATGCCCCTCGCCCTTATCACCCACCACAGACGCGAGCTAAATTCCTTTGCCGTTCCCTCCTCAGGTCCTCCTTCTGCCCCCCTTCCTCCCGTGAAGACCTCACCGTGGTCCGTGAGGCGACGGCCAGAGAGGGTCCGTATGACCCCCCACTGTAGGGGCGCGAGGGCCTGCAACCGTGCCACACACACGACACCCTCACTCCGGATCTGATAATATGTAATAGGCGATGTTATAGCTTTTATTTTTGGCGTTGTGCACGCAAGCGATGCCCCGCGTGGGCTGCTGTGTTGCCAAGACAGAGGTGGTCGTCATGTTGAGGGGATGGAGGTGTGGAGTCGTCTGTTGCCCCCTAGCCTTGAGGTGAGGAGTGGGTCGAGCTTGTGGTTCGCCAGGGGCGCCTCACCCCCACACGTGGAGGGTGGACGTAACCAGCGGGGGATGGTGTCTGTTAATACCTTTTCAGCATCATTCAACGGTACGACCCAACACCTCGGCGTCAGTACGGCCCCTTGAGCACGACCGATGCGAAACGGTGAGCACGACGGTACGACCCTCGACCCTCCAGAGCACCACGGTACGATCCCTCGCTTGCGATGGCCCGAGGCCCTTGACGTAACCCCTGGAGGGTCAGGTCAGACGGCAGGCCACACACGTCTAAAGGATCGTACGTCAGGCACAAAGGTCGTACGTCAGGCACAAGGGTCGTATTTGTCGTACCGTCCCGCTCAAGAGGTCAGGATATAAACAAATCGTGTCTATACGTCGTTGGACGGATGTCGCTGTATATGTATGTCCGTCGGTGATCGCGCAAGTTATGAAAAGGTTATATGACCTGTTCATACCTGGTCATGATGAGGTATATTAACTTTGCACTCGACTCGTCTGTATATCTGTGGCCAGCTTACCACCTCCCCACCGTCCGTCACTTAGAGTTTCGCTGAGCCTTGGGTGTTGTAACCTTGGGTCATCTTCGTGGGGTGATTGAATTGCCTTCCCACACACACAGACGGGAGGTCATAGACCGTGTGTGTGGTGTGTGTGTGTGTGTGTGTGTGGCGCAGCAGAAGGTCCGGGCGCAGTACGGTAGCTGGGGGCGAGGCGGTGCTCCCGTCTCTGGGACGTTCATTTCATCTTTTGTAACTGGTTTATAGCAGCGTGAGGGAAAGTGGCTGGCGGCGCAGGTGGATTGTAGGATGTAAGACACACACACGCACACACACACACACACACACACACACACACACACACACACACACGGAAGGCTGGCGTCCCCACGTCTCACACAGTCATAGTTCTGAGCTGTTTTCTTCTTCAAAGGACATGGAATCATTCCTGATTATTTGTGGTTGTCATTTTGTTTTGTGATGCTGTAGAAGGTGTGTGTGATTGTGTGAATGTATATATATGCATGTTTATAGGGATGAATTTGTATGTGATGTATTTATAATTACATTATTGAGAATGTATGTGCATATGTATGTATTGTATGTATGTATGTATGTATGTATGTATGTATGTATGTATGTATGTATGTATGTTTGTATGTATGCATGCATTTATTTATTTATTCATTCATTTATATGTGTGTGTGTGTGTGTATGTGTGTGTGTGTGGAGGGGGGGTGGGGAATATTTTACCATCTTTTCTTCCCCTCCCCACCCACTATCTCTCCCCTCCGCCCATTCTGTCTCCCCGCCCCCACCCACTATGTCTCCCCACCATACCCACTCTCTCATCTCACCTCCAACTCTGTCTGGCCCTCCACCCACTGGCCGTCTTACCACTGACCGTCATCACCCCATCCACCTCCTGTCTACTCTGTCTAGCCTCCGTCCACCCGCCAACCTACTGTGTGTGCCTTCCACCCATCCACCCACTCTTTCTCCCGTCAACCCATCCACCCACTCTCTCTCTCTCCCCTCCACCCAGCCTGTGTGCGCCCCTGCCTCAGTGCAATATGTCGCGCCAGCCCAGCAGTTAGCACCCGCTCCTACAGCTCTAAATGACACTCGTCTCTCCCCAACACCGTGGACGCGATGGGCCATTGTCTGTCTGTCTGTCTGTCTGTCTGTCAGGCCTGGGATGGAAAGCGTGTGTGTGTGTGTGTGTGTGTGTGTGTGTGTGTGTGTGTGTGTAAATTGCCTATTTGTTATATTCTTTTCCCCTATTTGTACTGTTCGGGGAGGGAGTTGTACACTCGTAGGGTCCCTGTCTGTTGCACATTCTCTGCTGTCATACATCATTGTTTATGTCCGGTGTCTGTGTTAACCATGTTCTGTGTCGGTCTATGTTACATCCGTCCCTTGTCTTGTACTATAGAGTTACTTCTACACATCTTCTGTAACAAATTTCGTACGTAATTTCGTGTTCGTGTCCTCTGGTTGCTGTATCCCAACAGCTTTCGAAGACCTGATTATACTGTCTACGTCATCGAACTCTTTTAAAAAACTTTGATTAAAGGTTGTGATCAGGTCACCACTTTACTCTTCTGTCTTCAGAGGGGGTTCCACTTTAAAGCTTTTCGCCTTATCCCATAACTTAGCCCACTTACTTCTGCTGCCAGGCCATCCATCCAGCTTTCCATTGCGTCTAAGACAAAGCTCACAGCTTCTCTTTACCCTAAACCCGTACAGTTTCCCAGGTAATTTGTCATTCCATTATTCGCTGTCTTGATCATATATAACCTTACGAGTCATAAACATCGTCATACACATCGTCATACACATCAGTGACGCCGGTCTGTAGGTTCAGCGCCTCTCCCACGTCTCCTTTGTCATAAATGGGCTCGACGTTTGCGTTTTTGCCGTCCCCCTGGCACTCGGCCTCTCTCAGGCGACATCTTGAACAGTATTTGGAGAGGTTAGTCCAGCGCATCCCTGCACACTTTCTCAGCACGTGAGGTGGCATTTCATATGGTCTTCGAGCCTCATATGGGTCAAGACCTTGTAAGTAATTTTCTTAAAAGCCTTTTGTACGTACCTTAATGTTTGCTAAAAAAGAAAAGAAGAAAATCCCTTCTCCCGATCCCACCCCACTGGTGTTGGGGCTATGGCGTCTTCCACTGTGGAAACACTGTATGAACGAGTTTACTCAGTCCCTCGCCTATCCTCACCTCATCCTCAGCAGTCCCATCCTCTTGAGTCCCATCGTTACAGTCCCATCGTTGTTTCCTCAGCTGCTCGTTGATTGGCAACCGACTGACTCCTGGTCAACTGATGGGAAGGTCTCGCCCTTTCTTCCCGCCTTGTGTGCAATGTTCTTTTTCGAAGTTTCTTTGTTACGAAATGGCATTACAGAAAGGGTTTTAACCTTGTTACGAATGTTACGAAATGGCATTACAGAAAGGGTTTTAACCTTGTTACGAATGTTACGAAATGGCATTACAGAAAGGGTTTTAACCTTGTTACGAATGTTACGAAATGGCATTACAGAAAGGGTTTTAACCTTGTTACGAATGTTACGAAATGGCATTACAGAAAGGGTTTTAACCTTGTTACGAATGTTACGAAATGGCATTACAGAAAGGGTTTTAACCTTGTTACGAATGTTACGAAATGGCATTACAGAAAGGGTTTTAACCTTGTTACGAATGTTACGAAATGGCATTACAGAAAGGGTTTTAACCTTGTTACGAATGTTACGAAATGGCATTACAGAAAGGGTTTTAACCTTGTTACGAATGTTACGAAATGGCATTACAGAAAGGGTTTTAACCTTGTTACGAATGTTACGAAATGGCATTACAGAAAGGGTTTTAACCTTGTTACGAATGTTACGAAATGGCATTACAGAAAGGGTTTTAACCTTGTTACGAATGTTACGAAATGGCATTACAGAAAGGGTTTTAACCTTGTTACGAATGTTACGAAATGGCATTACAGAAAGGGTTTTAACCTTGTTACGAATGTTACGAAATGGCATTACAGAAAGGGTTTTCAACTTGTTACGAATGATTGATATAACTGGAGTGTACTGTTACAGGAAGGGTTTTGAACTTGTTACCAATGATTGATATAACTGGAGTGTACTGTTACAGGAAGGGTTTTGAACTTGTTACCAATGATTGATATAACTGGAGTGTACTGTTACAGGAAGGGTTTTGAACTTGTTACCAATGATTGTTATAACTGGAGTATACAGTTACAGAAAGGGTTTTGAACTTGTTACAAATGATTGATGTAACTGGAGTGTACTGTTACAGAAAGGGTTTTGAACTTGTTACAAATGATTGTTATAGCTAGAGTTGTACAGTTCGAGCATGGCTTCCAATAAAACTACTTTTTTTGTTTTGGTCTGTATGTGATATGACCGGCACGGACCACCACAGTCAAGAGACCACACGGGCCACCACGCACACAGCGACCGGATAGGCCACCGCTAAGTAGGGGGGATCTGGGTAGGGGAGGACCTTGCAGGGGTCTGGGGAGGGGGAGGAGGGCAGTACGAGGAAGGGAGGTCGGTGTGGGTGGGGGGAATAGGGCCGCTTCGGGGGTCGGGGTCATATTGTGGAGGAAATGTTGTGGTGTGGACACGAAAGTGGCCAAAATGTTGGACGCTTGGAAGGTTCAAGGCCGACCCATGAAGACAGTAATGATAATAATAATATCGATGATAATAATTGTAATACTAATGATAATAGTAATGATAATAATAATAATAATAATAATAATAATAATAATAATAATAATAATAATAGTAATAATACTAATAATGATAATAAGAATAATAATAATGATAATAATGATAATAATGATGATAATGATAATTATGATAATAATGTTAGTAGTAATAACAGTTATTATTATTATTATTTATCATTGTTGGTAGTAGTACTACTGCTAATACTACCTCTATTAATGATAATGATAATGATGATGATGATCATTATAATCATATTTCTCCTGTTATATTAGTATCATCATAATCGTCCATGATATTGATAACAGTTAAGAGTTTTATCTTTTTACTGCAAAACTGTGGCGGTACCTACACACATCCAAGAACAAACAGTTTGACAACATCTCCGTAAGTTAGTGTGAAGCGATGCCCCTCAAAATGCTTTCGAAAATGGTGTGTGCGCGCGCGTGTGTGTGTGTGTGTGTGTGTGTGTGTGTGTGTGTGTATGTACGCGCTCGCGCGAAAAGCCCGATTTGTAAAGCTGTAAATCTCACCTGCATTTACATGTAATTACATGTAAATTTGCATCAGACGTGCAAAAGGTGGGAGGAAGAATAATACCCCGGATGGATATTGGCTCGTGGGTAGCGAGAGGGGCCGAGGGAGAAAATCTGGCGTGTGTGTGTGTGTGTGTGTGTGTGTGTGTGTGGAGCGCGGGGCCGGCCGGCCGCTGCACCCTCATCTACATATACTGCATCGGGAAATATGAGGAGGCCAGCAGCATCCGCTCCTAACGTGGCCTGAATACGATGCGAACCTGTGTTGTGGGGTTTTGAGACTTGCGTGCGATCGCAAGTCCAGTGGTTTACTGCTTCCTTTGCTCAGGTTCAGCCTATTTGGAGCACGTCGTCTCCCGTCTATCACATCCATCCAGTTCTTTCTATCCCTTGCACGCCTTTCACCCTCCTGAATGGTAAAGCCTCTGTACCCCTAAAACCTCCTTTTCACCTTCCTTCCATCTTCTTCGCTCATCGTCTCCACATGTCCGAACCATATCAACACATCTTGGTCAACTTTCTCATTTGGTGGGCTTGTACTATCATTCCTTACATGGACTGTCCACCTCAGTCCGTATATTGCCATCTGGAATTTCATTTTGAACGGCTATAGTCAACAACCATGGTAACATTCCACATCCCCGACGCAGTCTTATGTTCACTGAATACCTATCACCTTCCTCCCTTCCTACTCGCACGCATACCTTACTCTTCTAGTGACAACTTCCTGCTGCCTTTAGTGGCACACACTATTTACGCCATATGTTTGTAACACCTTCTGCAAGGTCTCAGTCACTCCTGTCATGTATTTCCTCCCAAGCCATAAACGCCATATACGTGGTAACACTTTTTTTTCCACCTATTTCCCTCACTGATTTTTCCAAGAGAACACCTGGTCTACACATTGTCACTCCTGTAGCCACATTGCTCCTCCTCACTCTGATGCACGGTAGATGACAACCTCCTCTGGATCACCCGATCTCCCTTACGTCTTGCCAGGTGTGTTCAGTAGACCAGTACTCACCTCTGTACTCCGAACATCCACTTTTGTCCCCCCTTGCTGTTGTATAGGTACTGTATAACTCACCGTGGGCCAGTGGACAGCCACCAGAGCCCTGGCACAAACATCAGGGTCAGTATTTAGTGGTGTGGGACGAACAACGGGGTCACTTGGCCAGCAACAGTGGTGTGGGACAGACAACGGGGTCAACAGGTGACCAGCAGTGGTGTGGGACAGACAACGGGGTCAGTATGAGCCAACAGTGGTGTGGGACAGACAACGGTGTCAGTATGAGCCAACAGTGGTGTGGGACAGACAACGGTGTCAGTATGAGCCAACAGTGGTGTGGGTGGGACGTGAGAGATGGTGTGTGTGATATAATTCCTCGTTACATTATCGAGGCGGGTGGTGCGTGCCTGGCAAGATGCCG
>NC_092235.1:18838735-18846235 GCF_036320965.1 Panulirus ornatus
TTTTGAAATCGCTCCGACTCCCTCCCAGGCAAGACGCCTTGATCTGGCTCGTGTAGTGAAGATGTAATGACGGCTCGTGTAGTGAAGATGTAATGACGGCTCGTGTAGTGAAGATGTAATGACGGCTCGTGTAGTGAAGATGTAATGACGGCTCGTGTAGTGAAGATGTAATGACGGCTCGTGTAGTGAAGATATAATGACGGCTCGTGTAGTGAAGATGTCATGACGGCTCGTGTAGTGAAGATGTAATGACGGCTCGTGTAGTGAAGATGTCATGACGCTTCGAGTGTCAGAGGATTCCCTCACGATTGATATTCAGATGGAGGTATTTAGGGCTTCCTCCTCTTTGCACGGCTACTGCACAGACTCCGTCACTTTCTGCCGTTCGTGTGTAGGGATAGTTCAAGTGTCCTGGTTGTCGTGGAATCCAAATGGCTCAGACGGTGTTGAGCGCACGCTGCCCAGATGTAGGGATGATGTTACTGAAGATGTAGGAGTTACCGAGTGTGTTACCATGATGATACACACGTTACCACACTCGATGTGGGAGTTACCGAGTGTGTTACCGTGATGATACACACGTTACCGCACTCGATGTGGGAGTTACTGAGTGTGTTACCGTGATGATACACACGTTACCGCACTCGATGTGAGAGTTACCGAGTGTGTTACCGTGATGATACACACGTTCCCGCACTCGATGTGGGAGTTACAGAGTGTGTTACCGTGATGATACACACGTTACCGCACTCGATGTGGGAGTTACCGAGTGTGTTACCGTGATGATACACACGTTACCGCACTCGATGTGGGAGTTACAGAGTGTGTTACCGTGATGATACACACGTTACCGCACTCGATGTGGGAGTTACATAGTGTGTTACCGTGTTGATACACACGTTACCGCACTTGATGTGGGAGTTACAGAGTGTGTTACTGTGATGATACACACGTTACCTCACTCGATGTGGGAGTTACAGAGTGTGTTACCGTGATGATACACACATTACCGCACTCTACGGGACGTGTGTTCCTAAGGCGTGAGTTGTCAGTGGGTGCTGCTTGCTTCGCTGGGCCCCTTGGGTTTTGGTGACGCAGTGTTCCCCGATGCTGGCTATCTCCCTGCTCCCTAGTGTAGCCCACTGTGTGCTTCCAGACGCAGGTCACCCCGTCGTCCTTGACGTAGGCTACAAAATGCTGCTACATGTAGCCAACCATGTATTGTTTTAGGCTACGCTCTCCTTTCCGAAAACAGTTGAAACAAAGAGATCCGAATTCCAGTAAAAATGCCCATTTTGTGTTATGTTCCCACCATTTTTTTTTTTGTTTTTGTTTTTCACCCCTTTTAATGGTGATGAGGAGGAACCTTTGTGTGGAGGTTGGGTTGTATGAGGAGGGGGGGTTTTAGATTAGCGTCGGCCATTGTCTGACAAGACTGGTGATGGTGCGTTTATTTCCCTGTTGAACGTGACTCGCATTAAGGGTTCGTTCCCTCTCCCTCACCCTCCCTTCCTTCCCTTCCTCCCTTCCTCCCTCCCGACCGACCGACCGACGGACCGTTTGGTATTCCCGCGCGCGACGCACACACAGGCGTCTCAAACCCCACGTCTGACGTCGTCGTCGGAGTGGTATTGTAGCGCTGGGCTCTTTAAAACCCCTTCACCCACCACGACGGTACGACCTTATGAGTGCTACGGTACGACCCTCGAGTACAGCCTCTTCACCACCACTACGACGGTACGACCTTATGAGTACTACGGTACGACCCTCGAGTACAACCTCTTCATCACCACTACGACGGTACGAGCCTTTGAGTGCTACGGTACGACCCTTGAATACAATCTCTTCACTACCACGACGGTACGACCTTACGAGTACTGCAGTACGAGCCTTGAGTACAACACCTTTACCAGGAAGACAGTACGACCCTCAGTACTACGTTACGACCCTTGAGTACAACGCCTTCACTATCACGACGGTACGACCCTCAGTACTACGTTACGACCCTTCAGTACGCCGGTATGAGCCTTGGCTTCTGGATTTGACTTCATCCTCGAAGGGGCAGACCTTAGGGTCATAGCCTCGTCTTCCAAGGTGTCGAACCCGTGTATTCAAGGGTGTTCATCCCCTCGCCGCAGAGCACTGTGTAACTCCGCCACCGCAAGCGGTGAAATAACTCGTTTATTATTGTAACTGTACGTCCTGGCGAGGCTGTCCCAGTTATGATTCCCTTTAAGGCCAACAACAACCTTTTCCAGGAACGTGTTTGTGTAATGGTCGTGTAAGTCGTGAGTTTGGGAGGGGGGGAGGGGTCCGGTCGGCCGCCTGTCATTTCCCGTTCCTTTAATATCGTACGGCATGAAGTCATGCAGAGAGGGCCGGCGGTAGGGCTTGGAGAGAGAGAGAGAGAGAGAGAGAGAGAGAGAGAGAGAGAGAGAGAGAGAGAGAGAGAGAGAGAAGGGGAAGAATTCCGAGGGAAGAATTTTGAGAATTATATATTTTACGTCGTGGGGCTTTTGAGACGACACATCAGGGGGGTTCCAAGGCCCCGTGCCCGAACCCTGGCGCTGTTGGTCAGGGTTGGTGTGGTTAGAGGTTTGAGGTTCGTTTCGAACCCAATAATTGTCAGACTTGGTGACGGTACGCCAAGCCAGCCTGGTGTGACGCATGCTTCATCTCCGAGGAAATGCACTGTAGAACACGCGAATCTCTGCAGGACAGAGAATAGTGGGAACGGATTTTGTAGCCTGGTGTGAGAACCGTGGGTTGTACCTTCCTTGATACCCCATCTTGGGAGAGACGTGGGCGCGTATGTTTGATGATGGTCATTCGTATTGATGGCGTGTGATTATTGAAGGTTGGTTGACATCTTAGGTGAGTGGCTTCATGGTTGCACCCCGATCATGAACAGGGAAATGATGGACTCCGTTGGAGTAATAGATTCCCCGACGAGACTTGATCGCTTCTCGTCTGTTGACTGTGATACAGCCTCGGCAGAGTCCGGTAACGTACGTGTGTGTGTGTGTGTGTGTGTGTGTGTGTGTGTGTGTGTGTGTGTGTGTAAACGACAGTTTTGGCGAGGCCGTGTCATAGGAAGTACAGTCTCATCAAAGAACTTCCCACTCCGAAGGAGTCTACGTCTTCCTGCTGCTGGAAGTAGCGCAGCCTTGGTTTGCAGGAGCCTTCAGAAAGGTCGTGGCTCACACCTGGAGTCTTCCATAGAAATTGATCGTTGGATAATTATATATAAACGTAAGGTCTGCTCTCTCTCATGGGGGTCATCTGATATGAAGTCCTGTATAGAGGTTACCGGAGCATAAAGCGCAGTTCCCCCACCTCACTGTGACTCAGAGTATCATTTCAAGCCATTGGATGTGGGGGAATAGATTTTTTTTTTCGAGTAGTGTTGCTGAATTTCACACTTGCGTTGTTCATTAATGTTGAATACTGAATAATAATCAGGGAAGTATTCAAATGAATTCTGACACAGAGGCAAGGTGTTGTAAGCATCTATATGCATTCACAGCGAATGGGAGTTGACTGAGTAATTGATGGAGGTTGTGAAAGAGTCCTTGGTGAGGCTGGCAGAGGCGGTTGTGAAAGTTTGTAATGGTGTTGGGTAAAGGGTGAATGACGTGTGTGAAGGAAGTGGAGAGACTGAGTGAGCTTGGACAGGCTGGTGTGTGTGTGTGTGTGTGGGTACCAAGATGATTTGCTTGAAGACTTGACAGAGGGTGAGAGTAAATGAAACAAGTGGAGTGAGGGAGAGGGGTGGAAAGGATTTAGGGAATCATTGCGCACATGTGCAGAAGAAGTGGTAGGCTTGCGTCAGGTGGGACGTGGGCGTATGAGGAAGGATAGTGAATGGTGGAATAAGGAAGTTAAGATACTAATGAAAGAGAAATGAGATTTGCATAGTGTTTGGAAAGAAAGAGTGCAATTGATTGGTAGGTGTACAAGAGGAAGCAGCAGGAGGTCAAGAGAAAGGTACTGGCAAAGAGGGTAAATAAGAGATGAGGGTGAGAAAATATCGAACTAAAGAATAAGGAAATATCTTGGAAGGAAATTTATAGTGTTAGAAAAACAAAGAGAACAAATTTCGTGAGCGGAGCAGACGAGGAAATGGTAACGGGCAAAGAGGAGGTGAAAAAGAGATGGAGTGAGTACTTTGAAGGACGATTGAATGCGTCAGATGATAGTGCGACGAATGTGATGTGTTTAGGACGAGGTGGCATGTTCGCTGAGAGAGTCCTGCCAAATGGTTTGGTGGAAAGGAGCCAGTGGAAGTCTTGGGTGACTTGGAGTTTGGAAAAGCTGCACGAGTGGTTGGGATTGCAGACGAGTGGGGTGGCAGTGTTGTTGATTGGTGAGTCAGGCTAACCAGCGTTTGTGTGGCTCAAGGTGAGGTGCCTGATGACTGGCAGAGTGCATGTGTAGTGTCATGTTATGCAGGTGAGGGGGGACAAGAGCGAATGATTTAATTACGTATAAGTCGGTTGAGGGTATATGGAGAGTTGTGTGTGAGGACGGTGATTGAGAGGGTGGTGTCATGCACAAAGCATGTGAATGGGAAAGAGCAGCGTGGCCTCAGAAATAGAGGATGTGAGAACCACAGGTTTTTGCTTTGAAGAATCTGTGTATAAGACTTACTTGGAGAAAGAGAGTGAGCTGTGCGTGGTATACATGGATCTGGGGAAAGTGTATGATGATAGGGTTGGCAGGAAGGCCTTGTGGAGGGTGCTACAACATGTTGGGGTACATGGAAAGTTGTCATTCGCAACGAGGAGGTTATATCAGGGGAGGAAGGCTTGTATGCGAGCAAGGACGGAGGGAGGGCGAACAGTTCTAGGTGAAGGCGGGTCTTCGGCAGGGATATGTGATGTCAACGTGGTTATTGAATCAGCTGTCGATGGAGCGGTGAAAGAGGTGAATAAAGAGGTCCTGGAGCAAGGGGGGTTGGTCTGTGGCATACTTGAAGTTGGGAGCACGGGAGGTGAGTCAGTTGCTGTTTGCAGATGACGTGATAATGGTGGTAGACGAGAGAGAGAGAGAGAGAGAGAGAGAGAGAGAGAGAGAGAGAGAGAGAGAGAGAGAGAGAGAGAGAGCAGAAGGTAGTGACAGACGTTGGGAGAGTCTGTGAAAGGGGAATGATGAGAATGAATGTAAACAGAAGCAAGTTGAGAAGATGAGGCAAGATGGTGTAAGAGGAAGTCAGAATGAGTAGGACCTGGAGGAGGTGGAGTACTTTTGATAGCTGGGAGTGGACTCGACAGCCGATGACCATAAGACCCACACGGTGGCCGAAGCAGCTGATGTCCCGGGTGTAGTGAAGTGTTTGAAGGTATGGTACCCCCGTCATTGACCACTTGAATGCTAAAGGTTGGAAGACGGTGGACGTGCTGAGATTGAATTGCCTGAGGACAAGATGTGGTGTGAGGTGGGTTAATCCTGTAAAGAACATCATTGTAAGAGAAGTTTGGTCGTAAAAAGCACATTATGGCAAAGAACTTGACGAGAGTCTGGTCAAATGTTTTGCACGTATAGAGGGGAAAGACAGACCGTGATGTATGTGTCAGAAGTAGAGGGAGGATGGGAGAGGAGTATAGTAAGATGGAGGTGGAACGATGGCAAGATGATATCGAGTATCGGAATCTGGACATTCAGGAAGATGAGTGGCGTGCATGGGATACAGTAAATTGGATCGATGTGATATACGGGAGGCGATGTGCTGTTTTAGGCTGAACCAGTACATATGAAGCGGTCAGGTAAAACTATGCATTTCTCTGTGGGGTTTGACTTCAGATGATGGATTCTGCTGTCGGAGCTTCACGTGGCAGTAGAGATTGGATGGGATATGCGCGAACGAAGCCGTTGTTAATCTGTTCCTGGCGCTACCTCGCGGAGGCGAGAGATGCACCAGTGTACATAAAAGAGAAAAGGAAAGTTATAAAATGCCACAGTAATGAAGACGATGGAGTCAGGTATGACAAAACTGATGAGACCTAATTCTGTGATTGTGTATATTTTTAACACCATGAGGAAGATGGTACGACTATAGAACGCGACGGTACGACCATGGAACACGACGGTACGACCATAGAACATGACGGTACGACCATGGAACCCGACTGTACGACTATAGAACTCGACGGTGCGACCATGGAACACGACGGTACGACCATAGAACCCGACGGTACGACCATGGAACACGACGGTACGACCTTTCTGCCTGTGATGTCGTGCCATCTTGCTCCCAGGGTCTCACCGTCTCGTCCCATTGAGGTTCACCTCTGTGGTACGGAGGAGCGAGCGAGCAGGGGTCGGGGCGGTGTGTTCCACACGTGTGTGGGATCACACGAACGCTAATTAGGAACGGGCGATCAAGGCACAGGCTGGGCAATGTGACCTCCCGCGCGTGTACCGTAGCCTGACAACCAACCTCCCCTCCTCTCTCTCTCTCTCTCTCTCTCTCTCTCTCTCTCTCTCTCTCTCTCTCTCTCTCTCGATAAAGTTTCCAGTTTGTCCTACCCCCCTCCCCCTCCCCCACAGCGACACACACACACACACACACACACACACACACACACACCTTCCTGACTACCCAATTTCCTTGGATTTTTATTTTGTATATTTTCAGTTTTCTAACGAGTGAATTTCATCGGCCTTTATATAACATTTATATTTATTTCGTCCGTTTTCTTTGAAGTGTGGTTTTTGTTGTGTCTCGTGTTGTGTACATGAAGATACACTTTTTTTTTTTTTGCGTTGTCTGTGTCTCACTGAACAGTTTCTCTCTGATGGATTGTCCCTATATTCTGTGGCTTTCTCTGTCTCTCGTCTGTGTAGATTTCTATCTCATTCTGTGTCTCGCCTGTGTCTTATAACTTTGTCTGTCTCATTTGTTTCCTGAATTTGCCTGATCTGCTGTGTTGATACATTGCACGGGTGTTTGGGTGGGGGGTTGAGAGAGAGAGGGAGGGAGTTGCGGGGGGGTGAGGCTTTGGGTGGGGGTTGAGAGAGAGATAGAGGGAGGGAGTTGCGGGGGGGGAGAGGCTTTGGGTGGGGGTTGAGAGAGAGATAGAGGGAGGGAGTTCGGGGGGGGAGAGGCTTTGGGTGGGGGTTGAGAGAGAGGGAGGGAGTTGAGGGGGAGGCTTTGGGTGGGGGTTGAGAGAGAGAGGGAGGGAGGTGAGGGGGAGGCTTTGGGTGGGGGTTGAGAGAGAGAGGGAGGGAGTTGAGGGGGAGGCTTTGGGTCGGGGTTGAGAGAGAGAGGGAGGGAGTTGAGGGGGGGAGGGAAGGCTTTAGGTGGGGGTTGAGAGAGAAGGAGGGAGGGAGGGTTGTGGGTGAGGTGGGGGGTTGTCGCTCTCATAAGGAGAGTGGAGGCACTTGGACCTCAAGCATGTTCGTAATAGCCGGCGGGGAAGACGTTTTAACCCCGGCCTTCTTTTATGAGGCCAGAGCACACACACACACACACACACACACACACACACACACACACAC
>NC_092235.1:18851235-18923735 GCF_036320965.1 Panulirus ornatus
CGATGTTTATATTCCCCTCCTCCTCCTCCCTCACCTCCCACAGCTGAAAATGATCTTTCTTTTCCTCTCTCATTCCAATCAGGGTTTGCTCCTCCTGCGTCTGCTGTGTGTGTGTGTGTGTGTGTGTTAGTGGATATCAGGGCCTTGCTGGGGGCGAACTCTCTTCGCGGGTTTAATTAGAATTCGGCCCGGGTAAGGAGGCTAATGTCTTCATATTCGTGGATGATTCCCTCGGGTTCTTGTGGAAGGTGGGTGGGGGTGCCATGATTACACGGGTGGTTAAGGAAAAGATCTTGATTGGACGGTGTGAGGTGGTTCAGCCCAGCTGTAACGCTGGTGTTAACTGCTCTGTCCGCCTACATACCTGGGTTGAGGCGGGACGAACCCCCCCCAATGTCTGATATTGTCTTGTTCCTCATGCACTTATTATTATTATTATTATTATTATTATTATTATTATTATCATTATTATAATTATTGCTGCTTCTTCATTCTCTACCTTCGTTTTTACCCGTTTACAAATGTACTTATTGGATTGTTTATCCATCCTGTGGTTCATCTTCTTGCGTAACTACATATTATTTTACCTCTTATCCACTTATACTTATGAATTAATCTTTTGTAAAAATCAGTTATTCCCCATCACGTAACTTCTCTCAGCACAACTTAACAAGCTGTTCCCCAGTTGCATTTTACACCTGGTGTCCCTTGTTCCTAATTATATCCCCAGCCACATCATCAACCAGTCTTTCATGTGAGTTCCCCTTCAGGGGGGATTCGATCCCTTGCGTCGACGTTGGCGAAGCTCTCACACTCATCCCATCCCATAAAACACAGTCTCCTCTTCTCCCGCTGGCGGGGGCTTGAGCACTGACGAGTCATTCAGGCTTCGTATTCAACTTTCATTCTCACCCGCATCCGTCCTGCACGCTTGCTGGAACTCCATACCATTGCCACAGCTAGTCCACCAGAAGTGCTACCCCTCTCCCTCCTTACTTTGCTCTCGTCCCCACACCAACCCAAATTTTACCCCTCGGATATTCCGAGGCCATTTTACCCCTTTCCCTTTTTACCTTAATGTCACTCAGAGCCAGAACATCCAGGTTCCTCTCCTCAGACATAACAGAACATCCAGGTTCCTCTCCTCAGACATAACAGAACATCCAGGTTCCTCTCCTCAGACACAACAGAACATCCAGGTTCCTCTCCTCAGACACAACAGAACATCCAGGTTCCTCTCCTCAGACATAACAGAACATCCAGGTTCCTCTCCTCAGACACAACAGAACATCCAGGTTCCTCTCCTCAGACATAACAGAACATCCAGGTTCCTCTCCTCAGACACAACAGAACATCCAGGTTCCTCTCCTCAGACATAACAGAACATCCAGGTTCCTCTCCTCAGACATAACAGAACATCCAGGTTCCTCTCCTCAGACATAACAGAACATCCAGGTTCCTCTCCTCAGACATAACAGAACATCCAGGTTCCTCTCCTCAGACACAATGCCCGTATCTCCCTTTATATTCTCATTGAGGTTACATCCACGCGCATCCAGCCCCTTCAGCCTGAGCCCTTTAAGGAGTAATCCTCACTTGGCTCCTTCTGTTCCTGATTTTGACAAGTGCTCCCACAAGGAGAGGAGGGTTTCCAGGCTCCCCCCGTCTCCCACTTTTGACAGTCGTAGGAGATACGTAGTTAAGTATTCTTACCTCAGTATCCCCTGTGTGATGAATGACATTGTGGATGCCCTGTTAGCCATCACCGTCACTCAGTGTATCTGGCAGGGATGTGTGTGTGACTCTCCCAGCACGGCACAACTCCTCGGTACCCACTGTGGGTGGGGTCAGGTGGTTCCACGAAGGGTGCACGTACGTACCTGACCCTGTACAATCTGAGAGAGTCGTCCTTGCCAAGCGTTCCTCTGGTACTCTTTTTTCTTCTTCCCTCCTCCCCATCGCTTTATTTTCCCCGTGTCTCACAGTCCGTCTTTCGTCTGAGCTTGCCAACGTCTTAAACTCATTTTTTTCGCCCCTGCCATGATGAAGGTTCCAGTCACGCACCGAGGAGGGGCTCTCATTGAGACCCAGGCCTTGATCGGGAAGTGATAGGGTTGGGGGCTTGAGAAAGAGAGAAGGAAAATACTCCCAATGAAAATAAAGAGGGTTAGGTTAGGTATGATGATGATGATGATGATGCTGTGGGGGGGGAAAGATGTGGATGATTATAGGTTGGGAGCGTTGTGAAGATAAGGCTCCGTGGTTCTGTTATGATTTGACTCGAAGTGACGCTAGAGATCGACTAACACGGAGGGCGTGAGGTGGTTTCAGTCCATCACTTCAACACTCGTAAGTGAGGGAGGTAGTACTTCCCCGGGGCGGCTGCTGTCTACATGCTACTACCCCAGTCATGTATACTGTCATGCGTCTACATCCTACTACTCCAGTCATGTATACTGTCTTGTGTCTACAACCTACTACCCCCAGTCATGTATACTGTCTTGTGTCTACAACCTACTACCCCCCAGTCATGTATACTGTCATGTGTCTACAACCTACTACCCCCAGTCATGTATACTGTCATGTGTCTACATCCTACTACCCCAGTCATGTATACTGTCATGTGTCTACATCCTACTACCCCAGTCATGTATACTGTCATGTGTCTACATTCTACTACCCCAGTCATGTATACTGTCATGTGTCTACATCCTTCTACCCCAGTCATGTATACTGTCATGTGTCTACAACCTACTACCCCAGTCATGTATACTGTCATGTGTCTACATCCTACTACCCCAGTCATGTATACTGTCTTGTGTCTACAACCTACTACCCCCAGTCATGTATACTGTCATGTGTCTACATCCTACTACCCCAGTCATGTATACTGTCATGTGTCTACATCCTACTACTCCAGTCATGTATACTGTCATGTGTCTACATCCTTCTACCCCAGTCATGTATACTGTCATGTGCCTACATCCTACTAGCCCCAGTCATGTATACTGTCATGTGTCTACAACCTACTACCCCCAGTCATGTATACTGTCATGTGTCTACATCCTTCTACCCCAGTCATGTATACTGTCATGTGTCTACATCCTTCTACCACAGTCATGTATACTGTCATGTGTTAGTTACGTGTCCTGACGCTCCTCTTGTTCATGCCACCTCAGCGCTACATCCTCCAGCTGTTCATATCTTTGTCCTTGGACCAGCAACACTCCTCCTTGGCCACAGCTCCCCACATGCAAATCATGGCCAGCTCGCCTCCGTCAGGTGTACTGACCTGGTCATCATATTCCCTGTATACCCACCTGCAGGTATTGCAGTATATTGCTGACTGTATGTGACACGTTTCCTTCACCCTCATAACACCCACAGTTCTACGAACAGCATCCCTCAGAACACGGCAGGCTTGCTCATATCTCTCTCTCTCTCTCTCTCTCTCTCTCTCTCTCTCTCTCTCTCTCTCTCTCTCTCTCTCTCTCTCTCTCTGACTGGAGCGTGCGTTCCTCCAGCCTCGTTAGAAATGTCTCCCCGTGTGTCTCTCTCACGGCGAGACACGGGAGGTGTTACAGCCTCGGCCACGTCTGTAATATTCAGGAAATTTGAATATTACCTCCGTGTGTTGCGTGTCATCTGGCCTGCCCAACTGTGTTGCCACATGCAGGTCATGCCTCCTCCTTCTCCTCCTTGTCCGCCTCCTCCTCCTCCTCCTCCTTCTCCTCCTCCTCCTTCTTCTTCTCCTCCTCCTCCTTCTTCTTCTCCTCCTCCTCCTCCTCCTCCTCCTCCTCCTCCTCCTCCTCCTCCTCCTCCTACTACTACTCCTCCTCCTCCTCCTCCTCATATCCACTGTTCTCTCTTCCTTAGGAATCCAGTTTCACACACACACACACACACACACACACACACACACACACACAGGGTGTAGCGGTCAGCGTTACTGACCATGAGGCAGCACGGGCCATGGTAGGAGTCGGACCCGCATGTGGGTTCGAATCCTAGGCGAGACAGTCGGCCCACACCCAACCTCTGGACATGTGTAAAAATGGGTACCTGATCTGCTCTGCTGTGTGTGTGTGTGTGTGTGTGTGTTAAGACCTGGTACCTCTGTACAGAGTTATTATGAGGAGCAACTTTCTCTCTCTCTCTCTCTCTCTCTCTCTCTCTCTCTCTCTCTCTCTCTCTCTCTCTCTCTCTCCACACAGGGCATAAACAGTGATCACATACCGAAAAGAGATTTTTTTTTGCCACGGGTTTGCGATACCCTCCCTCCCTCACCACCACGTACCACCACAGTTGAGTAATCACATTTTGGTGATCACACGAGCGAGTGGGTAATACTACCGCCTCCCCCCCCGCACTCATTAGGTAGTTACACGTGACTGTAAATCGTTCTTGTCGTTGCTGTTTTAAAAGGCGAATCGTGTGATCTATTCGTTTGGGGGAAGGTTGCCAACTGCGTACATTGAAGTTGCGTCTCATGTTAGCCATCAGCGTGCCTGAGAATGTATGATGATGCGTATTTTATGACAGTGTTTGCTCTCGTCCGGAACGCTGATGAGAGAGAGGCCATAATGGGTCAGAAGTATTTAGCAGAGTAATTGTAGTGGGTCGTTAAATCAAGAAGGACGATAGAGCAGTTTAGCATGCCGTAGTTTTAACCAAGGAGGACATTTGTGTATGTTGATTAGTCTATCGCTGTTTTCCAGTATACTGTGCATTTTGCCCTAGAGGGTCGACCCACACACCTCTGGACAAGAAATTAGTTGTGTATATATATATATATATATATATATATATATATATATATATATATATATATATATATATATATATGCCTTACATCCTCGATAAAAACTTTCACGTGTAGGAAGAGGGGAAAGTGATTGGTTTTCAGTGAATGTAGGTTTGCGGCAGGGGTGTGTGATGTCTCCATGGTTGTTTAATTTGTTTATGGATGGGGTTGTTAGGGAGGTGAATGCAAGAGTTTTGGAAAGAGGGGCAAGTATGCAGTCTGTTGGGGATGAGAGAGCTTGGGAAGTGAGTCAGTAGTTGTTCGCTGATGATACAGCGCTGGTGGCTGATTCATGTGAGAAACTGCAGAAGCTGGTGACTGAGTTTGGTAAAGTGTGTGAAAGAAGAAAGTTAAGAGTAAATGTGAATAAGAGCAAGGTTATTAGGTACAGTAGGGTTTAGGGTCAAGTCAATTGGGAGGTAAGTTTGAATGGAGAAAAACTGGAGGAAGTAAAGTGTTTTAGATATCTGGGAGTGGATCTGGCAGCGGATGGAACCATGGAAGCGGAAGTGAATCATAGGGTGGGGGAGGTGGCGAAAATCCTGGGAGCCTTGAAGAATGTGTGGAAGTCGAGAACATTATCTCGGAAAGCAAAAATGGCTATGTTTGAAGGAATAGTGGTTCCATCAATGTTGTATGGTTGCGAGGCGTGGGCTATGGATAGAGTAGTGCGCAGGAGGGTGGATGTGCTGGAAATGAGATGTTTGAGGACAATATGTGGTGTGAGGTGGTTTGATCGGGAAAGTAATGTAAGGGTAAGAGAGATGTGTGAAAATAAGAACAGCGTGGTTGAGAGAGCAGAAGAGGGTGTTTTGAAATGGTTTGGGCGCATGGAGAGAATGAGTGAGGAAAGATTGACCAAGAGGATATATGTGTCGGCGGTGAAGGGAACGAGGAGAAGTGGGAGACCAAATTGGAGGTGGAAAAATGGAGTGAAAAAGATTTTGAGTGATCGGGGCCTGAACATGCAGGAGGGTGAAAGGCGGGCAAGGAATAGAGTGAATTGGATCGATGTGGTATACCGGGGTCGACGTGCTGTCAGTGGATTGAATCAGGGCATGTGAAGCGTCTGGGGTAAACCATGGAAAGTTTCGTAGGGCCTGGATGTGGAAAGGGAGCTGTGGTTTCGGGCATTATTGCATGACAGCTAGAGACTGAGTGTGAACGAATGGGACCTTTGTTGTCTTTTCCTAGCGCTACCTCGCACACATGAGGGGGGAGGGGGATGTTATTTCATGTGTGGCGAGGTGGCGATGGGAATGAATAAAGGCAGACAGTGTGAATTGTGTGCATGTGTATATATGTATATGTCTGTGTGTATGTATATATGTGTACATTGAGATGTATGGGTATGTATATTTGCGTGTGGGGACGTGTATGTACATACATGTGTATGGGGGTGGGTTGGGCCATTTCTTTCGTCTGTTTCCTTGCTCTACCTCGCAAACGCGGGAGACAGCGCCAAAGCAAAATAGATAAATAAATGAAATATATATATCAGCGGGGAAAATAAAACACGATAAGTTCCCAAGTGCACTTTCGTGTAATGATCACATCGTCAGGGGAGATACACGAATGAGACAGGAGACAGAACAGTCGGTTGATACACAAGGAAGAGACGTAGCTAAGACGCCACTGGCTCGTCTTCAATCTCATTCTCGCATCACCCCTGGCGGTGTGATCATTACACGAAAGTGCGCTTGGGAACTTACCGTGTTTCATTTCCCCCGTGGTTATGTGCACATAGTATGGTGGTAGGTGTGTGTATTGCCTCGGGTAATGACAGTACTCGTGCCCTCGGATATATAACAAGAGTGTCTCTCTCTCACCGTACTGTTGTTATCAAGTTATAGACTCGCCTGTTGTGTATATAGTCTAGGGCGCCAAGTGTTGTCTGGTGATAGACCCGTGGTAGGGCGACGGGAGGATCATGGAGTATTTGTTGGCGATCATCTTCATATTTAATCTATTCAGGTAAAGATGGCATAATATGGACGACCTCACATGTCCGTTAGATTATTCTTTTGTTTCGTCTGCATTTCGCCTGGGCGTTTGGTTCGCTGCTGCAGAGGATTTGAGGTGTCGCGTTGTCCCACTGGCAGTTCCGTGGTGGGGAAACACACCCCTCTTCCCTCTCCCTCCCACCACCACAAAGGAACACCCACTCCGGCGAAGAAAGTAGCGAAGTCAAAAAAAAAGAAAAAAAAAATACATTTTCTCCCATGATTTTCCCGAGGAAAGTTAGAGCGGTCAAAAGTCGTACCACTTGAGAGCACGTCCAGAGATAATCAACTTTAAAAGTAGAATGTTATAAGTATTGCCGTTCCACAACTTACTTCTACTTATATAATCAGGCGTGGAGAGAACCCCCAACCAGCCTTCAGAATCTGTTTTATCTGTGATGTCAGGTGGTCATGTCTCGTTCAATAGGAGTCGTAAGTCATTTGCCAGCTCAGCTTACGTTTGTCTAGGTAGCTGGCACCAGGGGCACGGGCGAAGGCCTCACCCGGAGGTGGCCATGTGGCCTGGAAAGATAAAAAAAAAAAAGGGGAAAGAGTTGGCGTCACTCGACTTCCTCCTCAGGTGGCTGTGAACCCGATTCCCTGCAAGGGCCTGGAGGATCTACATCGCCAGAGAAGCGGCGCCTGATCGCATGTTAATAGATTCCGGAAGCATATTGTTCTGATCCGATACATTCTGGTCCTTCGTGTCTGCTCAGATAGCCTGCATGTGACCCTAGGGCCTCGCTGGCTGCATGTGTGCAAGTCGTGTCAACTCTGCCCTTCGTTGAAGAGATAACGTTCCAAGCTTATCTCCGTTATCAGACTCGCTCGATCAAGTATTGCTTGTTGCGCGGAGCATCTACTTCCCCCGTCCGTGCCTTCGTCAGGAGAGAACCGGCAGGCAGGTCCTGACCAAAGGGGGGGGGGAGGGTACCTGACCTTTACTTCAGGAGACGAGCTTGCACCCTTGGGGAGGGGGGTCATGCCCTCCTGGAGGCCATGTCCTCGCTCACCTGCATTGCCCTCCACCGCTCAAGAGGAGCTTAACGCTGATTGGCTCTTGCTTAAGGGGGGAGGGGGGGTGCAAGACCCACTGGAAATTACGTTGGGGGGGGGGTGGGGGGGGGTGGTTGCTTGTTTGCTCGGCGCCTCGTTCCTCCCCAGTCGGGTGCGTGCGGTCGTTAGGCTGTAGTTTAATGAAGACACACACACACACACACACACACACAAGGCTGGGTAGATGGCATTCTCAATGATCTATTTTCTTTTTCTGAAGACACGAGGGAAAACATGACCCCATCTCGATTGTGTAGATAAGAACAACAACAATACCATTGCTCCACGTACCTCGGCTGATTGTGACCCGCCAGACGACTTGAATTGTGACTATAAAGTCTGTGACTTGTTCTTGTGTTGGCTGATTCAACACACTGGCGGTCATAATTGATCATGGCCTTTCACGCTCGTGCCCTGACGTCAGCGGTGGTTAGCGCGCGGGGGTCGCCACTGGTATATAACGCGTATCCAAACGGGATGGCGCGTGTTAAAAGCAAGAGGACGCGATGAATGAGAGATACACCGTTGTGAGACGGGGGAGGGAGGGCGCGGCCCCCCCCGTGTCCCGCGCCCCGCGCGCCCCCCCCGGCCACCGCGCGCCCCCCGTGTCCCGGATGTCTCTCTTGTGAAATATCCACGTGAGCACGCACTGTGCAGGCCACCGGACAACACACACACACACACACACACACCATCGGGACGCCGTTGGAGCAGTGTTGCCCCTCCCTCTCAGCGGAGACGCGTCATTTAAGAGCCATCAGTTTTGTCAAGTCTTCTTATTTGTTTACCTCTTCCCTTGCGTGGCTGGCTGCCGGGAGTCTTGTGGAAGCCTGCGTGTGTGTGTGTAGTACAGCCAAGCGCCCGCCTGAGGCGGAGGTGGCATATAGTCTGGTTTTGAAGTTTTCACTTCATACTGCTTGCCATCTCTTCCTAGAACCTTCTTCTTCGACGTGGAAGAGGTTTTTTCGGGAGGAATGTCTGCAAGAGACCTGGTCAACGCAGATTAATCCTTTGATTTAGATTAATCCCTTGATTTAGATTAATCCCTTTGGTTTAGGTTAACCCCATTATTTAGATTAATCCCTTGGTTTAGATTAACCCCATGATTTAAATTGATCCCTTGGGTTAGATTAACCCCATGATTTAGATTAATCCCTTGGTTTTTATCAAATCCCTGATTTAGATTAAACCCTTGATTTAGATTAATCCCTTGGCTTAGATTAATTCCCGGATTTAGATTAAACCCTTGATTTAGATTTATACCCTTGATTTAGATTAATCCCTTGGTTTAGATTAATCCCTTGATTTAGATTAATCCCTTGATTTAGATTAAACCCTTGATTTAGATTAATCCCTTGGTTTAGATTAATCCCCTGATTTAGATTAAACCCTTGACTTAGATTAATCCCTTGATTTAGATTCCTAGGTTTAGATTAATGCCATGACTTAGATTAATCCCTTGATATAGATTAATCCCTTGACTTAGCCTCTGGAGTCAGTAGTATGGCTGGCCATGACACGTCGGGTAGTGCTATCGAAAAGGAACGTGGGTCAGGCTGCTGTACTCACCGTAGGTAAGGCTGGGTTACAGACTCCTCACCTTTGTGGTGGTCTTAATTATTATTTCTACCAGCAGTTCCTGCCTTGTGAGATGTTACATGTGGTTTTGGGTGCAGTTGTGGTGTGTGGGGGTGTGGATGTGGGTGTGTGGGTGGGTAAGTGGGGGTGTGGGTGTGTATCAGGCACAGCCAAATATCTTGGCCGACCCTTCTTTTATTTTTCCCCTCCCACTTAAAGTACAAGGTGAAGGGCAGTTGCTTTGTGTTGTCTGAGCCGGCCATCCACATAGAAGGAGGCGTCGGTCATCTCGGATGGCCGACACGAAATCGTGCAGAGGGACGCCATGGTGATCGTGGTGTGCCACAGAAGACGTGGAGAAGCACTCGCGTGGGACACGAGTGGTTGATGGACGGGGCAAAGATGAGTGAGGGCGTTGTAAAGGTGGGTAGCTTACTGCGTGCAGGAATCAGAACTCTTGTATGGGGAGAGGAAAGGGTCAAGAGATGGGCGGGAGCGGGGTAGGGGGCCTCACGTGTGTAGAACTCCCTTACCTTCCCTCCCCGTCCAGTACAAGAGATGGGGCCCCGATGAGTGTAGAACTCCCTCCCCGTCCAGTACATGAGATTGGGCCCCCACGAGTGTAGAACTCCCTCCCCGTCCAGTACAACAGATGGGTAGCCCCCACGAGTGTCGAACTCCCTCCACGTCCAGTACAAATATATAACACACACTGTGGTAACCTCCGCTGTAGGATATGTTTCAGATATCATTAAGGCATTTCACGTGTGGTGAGCCTTTAGCTTTCGGGTAGGTTAATTATTCATGCTGAGCGAGGCCTCTGGTTATGTCCGCTGAGAGAGAGAGAAGGAGGGAGGGAGGGCCGAAATTCTTGTGGCTTTGTGTGTGTGTGTGTATATACACACATTCCCGATACTCCGCACTCGCTGACGTCCACGATTGTGGAGCGCTGGGATCGGTGTGGCCAGGCAGAGTGGGGAAACACTGCACAGCGTTTGTTGGTAAGGCGCACGATCATGTACAAGGTGGTTACCCCATACGATAGCTACTGTACAAGATGGTTACCCCATACGATAACTGCAGTACAAGATGGTTACCCCATACGATAACTGCAGTACAAGATGGTTACCTCATACGATGGCTACAGTACAAGGTGGTTACCCCATACGATGGTTACCTCATACGATGACTACAGTACAAGATGGTTACCCCATACGATAGCTACTGTACAAGATGGTTACCTCATACGATGGCTACAGTACAAGGTGGTTACAGGACAAGATGGTTACCCCATACGATGGCTACAGTACAAGATGGTTACCCCATACGATAACTGCAGTACAAGATGGTTACCCCATACGATAGCTACAGTACAAGATGGTTACCCCATACGATAACTGCAGGACAAGATGGTTACCCCATACGATAGCTACTGTACAAGATGGTTACCTCATACGATAGCTACTGTACAAGATGGTTACCTCATACGATAGCTACTGTACAAGATGGTTACCCCATACGATAGCTACAGTACAAGATGGTTACCCCATACGATAGCTACAGTACAAGATGGTTACCCCATACGATAGCTACAGTACAAGATGGTTACCCCATACGATAGCTACAGTACAAGATGGTTACCCCATGCGATGGCTACAGTACAAGGTGGTTACCCCATACGATAGCTACAGTACAAGATGGTTACCCCATGCGATGTTGTTATCGCTGTTGCTCTGTGTGCGTGTACCTGTATTTGTTTCCCTGTGTATATGTACGTACGTATGTGTATGTATACATATTTGACACACACACACAGGGTTGTGAGTCTCCTTCAAGATATTTGTATAACATGTTAACGTTATGATGGGCCTTGCACTTCCCGAAGTTTGGTCTCTGCAGTAAACTCATCGTGAATGTAACATTCAGTACATATATTCATGACGACCCGACACCCTGAATGAAGAACAGATGAATGCATTGGATGTATAACACTTCCCCAAAGATATGAACAGAGAACAGAGAAAATGGGAATATCATTTATATAATGTATTTAAAGTCTTGTCCAACTTTGATCATTTTAAGAGAAGATTTACTTGTTTTTTGTAGTCTCTGGAGTTCGTTTCTCCCCAGATCACGCCTCAGGAGTCGTGTTGTGTCGTCAAGCCAACATGAAATTGTAGTACTGCCACCGCCGGGGTGGAGACGTTTTGACCTCCATCATACATTGCCAGCAACCTCCGAGTTCGAGAGAGAGAGAGAGAGAGAGAGAGAGAGAGAGAGAGAGAGAGAGAGAGAGAGAGAGAGAGAAGAGAGAGAGAGAGAGAGAGAGTATGTCTTCCTTCTCGTGTTGGAGTTAAACGTTGGAAGTTCACCTCCCTCCTCGCCCGACAGCCTTTTTGTATTGCTTGTCCTTTTAGCTAGCGTGATGTTTTGGCCATTAGTATTGGATGTCAGTGTGGACCAAGGTCCCGTTGTTTGTGTAGAGTCAAGAAGAAACGGGAGGTTCTGGGGCTGTGTATGTGGAAATGGGGACGCGTATTGTTAGTTTGATTCCGTAACTTGTCCGTCTTCAGCTGGTGGAAAGGACCTGAGGTTGCGGTGAATTTAGCACGACGGAACGACCCTTGAGGAGGGGTGATACGACTCATCAACACGACTTTACGACCCTTGGGTGTATTGGCGTGACGTATGAATCGACCCCTAATGGTCAAGTCCGAGATCAGGCCTTAATGCCCTTCGGGTTATACTGCGATGCCGCTGGATCGCACCGTCGAAGTTGATGTTAAACTGCTGACGGTGTGTACAGGCGTTGGCGGCCACACAGGTCAGGGCGTTGGTAGCCTAACAGGCCAGGTGGTGGTGGTAGCCACGCAGGTCAGGGCGTTGGTAGCCGAACAGGCCAGGTGGTGGTGGTAGCCACACAGGTCAGGGCGTTGGTAGCCGAACAGGCCAGGTGGTGGTAGCCACACAGGCCAGGGCGTTGGTAGCCTAACAGGCCAGGTGGTGGTAGCCACACAGGTCAGGGCGTTGATAGCCGAACAGGCCAGGTGGTGGTGGCCACACAGGTCAGGGCGTTGATAGCCGAACAGGCCAGGTGGTGGTGGTAGCCACACAGGTCTGTCTGTAAGTGCGGCTGTGAGAACAATGTAATATGTCGTGGTTGCTGGTGGTGGTCGTGGCCAGTGTCCCAAGACCCAAGGTGGTTTTCCTCCTCGGTGAATTTCTCCGCCCCCGTTTTTAACCTGGCGTAAACAGTACCATTTAAGATAATGGGATGTGTCTCCAGCATACACAAGCATGGGTTAGTGTTTTCTTTCAGACATTCGCCGGCATTGACACGGGGCTCGGCGATGGACACAGGCACGGCCATATCGGGTTAGAGGTGAGGTAATACGTGTACGAGAAAGATCAGAGAGAGGGGTCAAGTGTAGCACCTCAGGTCATGGGACTAGGGCGATGCAGACGACGAAGGAGAATAGCACAGCTTTCCTCTACCAGGAACTAGGGGTCTTATAACGGTCAATCCTCGTGGGGCTGGTCTCCACACAGAAGCTGTGGGAAGCAGCTGGAGCCGCAGCCAGACGCGCTTGCAGCGGAACACAGGGAGGCACCTCACACGAGCTGTGGCCGGAATGATACCTGTAGAACAGTGAGGGGAAAAAAAGCGTCATTGGGTTGGATGAAGAGATATGATAACAGACAAAGAGTTGATAAGACTTCAGGTTTTTCCTTTATTCTACTTTGACTTAGAAGTGGAAGAAGAGGAACTCAGGTATGTGAGCAGTGCTCCGTTCTGAGGCGAATGATATACGCAGTTTCTTCTCCCAAGAATGATAAGCGAATGATATACGCAGTTTCTTCTCACAGGAATGTATCATTGCGACACCTGTACAACGCCCTCTGCTTGCCTCGGGAAGCAGGATTTACGATGCTCATTTTCTAAGGTGTACAGATAGAGCTGAGGATGGAGTTATGTCCTGCAGGTTAGGTTTAGTATTGGGTTGAATTGTGGAGTTTTGGAAGGGAGAGTTGTAGAAAACGGGTAATGAAACTGGGAGTTGTAGAGAACAAGTGATGAAACTGGGAGTTGTAGGATACGGTGATGAAACTGGTAGTTGTGGAAAACGAGTTATGAAACATGAGTCGTAGAAAACGAGTGATGAAACTTGAGTCGTAGAAAACGAGTGACGAGACTTGCGTCGTAGAAAACGAGTGATGAAAGTCAGTTGTAGAAAACGAGTGATGAAACTCAGTTGTAGAAAACGAATGAAATATAGAGAGATACGTGGCCTTGGTATTGAGTTTTGGCACTTGATATTAGACCACGTCAGTGCTCCCCTATTTCCACTGTACTGCAACAGGTTCGGATATAAGAGAGGGAGTGTATTGATTGCTGTAAAGAGAACTGAGTATCATAGTGAGGGAGGGAGAGAGAGGGAGGGGAAAGCGAGTTGAAATGCTTACAGTGGAATCGTGAGTGTTAAAAGAGTATAGAGGAACAGGAAAGAGGTGTGTGTGTGTGTGTGGGTTTGGATGCTGTTACGTATGGTATACACCAAGTATTTGTCTTGATATTTTATGGGCAGAATTGATGACTAATGTACGATTTTACATAGATATTTTTGAAGTGTTTAGGTATCTTTTAAAGTAAATGATTTCATATGGATAGTATTAAGTGTTTAGGTATATTTTAAAGGAGACCGAAGTGTATGATATGATATCGATGGTTTTAAGTGTTTAGATATCATTTAAAGGATACCAAAAGTATATATGTCGATAGCTTTAAGTATTTAGATATCTTTTAAAAGACCGAAATGTACGATTTCGTGTAAGATATTTTACGTTTTTTGATGTCTTTTTTCAAGCGTAAAAGCGCCGAAGGCTAGCGGCTTTTCTGGCGCATTACAAACTCCTCTAAATCAAATCTTCATATTTCGGAGGAAATGTATTTTTGTATCGTGAAGGTGGAGATGTAGAATACAGCTGTTGTATCTCCAACACTGCTGTCTCTACCGCCAGCACTGATAAGAACACTTTTAAGTCATCATTTTTGCCGCCACCACCATTACTACTACTACTACTACTACTACTACTACTACTACTACTACTACTACTACTACTACTACTGCTACTACTACTACTTTTACTACTACTTCTACTACTACTGCTACTACTACTACTACTACTGCTACTACTACTACTTTTACTACTACTTCTTATACTACTACTACTACTACTACTACTACTACTACTACTACTATCACTTCTACTTTTACTACTACTACTTTTACTACTACTATACTACTACCACTACTACTACTACTACTACTACTACTACAACAACAATAACAAAAACCACCACCACCATTACTACTACTACTACTACTACTACTACTAATACTACTACAACAGCAACCACCGCCACCACTACCACCACTACTACTACTACTGCTACTATACTACTACTACCACCACCACCACTACTATACTACTGCTACCGCTGATTTAGATTAATCCCTTGGCTTAGATTAATTCCCGGATTTAGATTAAACCCTTGACTTAGATTAATCCTTGGTTTAGATTAATCCCTTGATTTAGATTAAACCTTGATTTAGATTAAACCTTGATTTAGATTAAACCTTGATTTAGATTAAACCTTGATTTAGATTAAACCTTGATTTAGATTAATCCCTTGGTTTAGATTAATCCCCTGATTTAGATTAAACCTTGATTTAGATTAATCCTTGATTTAGATTAAACCTTGATTTAGATTAAACCCTTGACTTAGATTAATCCTTGGTTTAGATTAATCCTTGACTTAGCCTCTGGAGTCAGTAGTATGGCTGGCCATGACACGTCGGGTAGTGCTATCGAAAAGGAAAGTGGGTCAGGCTGCTGTACTCACCGTAGGTAAGGCTGGGTTACAGACTCCTCACCTTTGTGGTGGTCTTAATTATTATTTCTACCAGCAGTTCCTGCCTTGTGAGATGTTACATGTGGTTTTGGGTGCAGTTGTGGTGTGTGGGGGTGTGGATGTGGGTGTGTGGGTGTGGGTGTGTATCAGGCACAGCCAAATATCTTGGCCGACCCTTCTTTTATTTTTCCCCTCCCACTTAAAGTACAAGGTGAAGGGCAGTTGCTTTGTGTTGTCTGAGCCGGCCATCCACATAGAAGGAGGCGTCGGTCATCTCGGATGGCCGACACGAAATCGTGCAGAGGGACGCCATGGTGATCGTGGTGTGCCACAGATACGTGGAGAAGCACTCGCGTGGGACACGAGTGGTTGATGGACGGGGCAAAGATGAGTGAGGGGCGTTGTAAAGGTGGGTAGCTTACTGCGTGCAGGAATCTGAACTCTTGTATGGGGAGAGGAAAGGGTCAAGAGATGGGCGGGAGCGGGGTAGGGGGCCTCACGTGTGTAGAACTCCCTTACCTTCCCTACCCGTCCAGTACAAGAGATGGGGCCCCGATGAGTGTTGAACTCCCTCCCCGTCCAGTACATGAGATGGGTAGCCCCCACGAGTGTAGAACTCCCTCCCCGTCCAGTACATGAGATGGGTAGCCCCCACGAGTGTAGAACTCCCTCCCCGTCCAGTACAAGAGATGGGGCCCCGATGAGTGTAGAACTCCCTCCCCGTCCAGTACATGAGATGGGTAGCCCCCACGAGTGTAGAACTCCCTCCCCGTCCAGTACAAGAGATGGGGCCCCGATGAGTGTTGAACTCCCTCCCCGTCCAGTACATGAGATGGGTAGCCCCCACGAGTGTAGAACTCCCTCCCCGTCCAGTACAAGAGATGGGGCCCCGACGAGTGTAGAACTCCCTCCCCGTCCAGTACAAGAGATGGGGCCCCGATGAGTGTTGAACTCCCTCCCCGTCCAGTACATGAGATGGGTAGCCCCCACGAGTGTAGAACTCCCTCCCCGTCCAGTACAAGAGATGGGGCCCCGATGAGTGTTGAACTCCCTCCCCGTCCAGTACAAGAGATGGGGCCCCGATGAGTGTTGAACTCCCTCCCCGTCCAGTACATGAGATGGGTAGCCCCCACGAGTGTAGAACTCCCTCCCCGTCCAGTACAAGAGATGGGGCCCCGATGAGTGTTGAACTCCCTCCCCGTCCAGTACAAGAGATGGGGCCCCGATGAGTGTTGAACTCCCTCCCCGTCCAGTACATGAGATGGGTAGCCCCCACGAGTGTAGAACTCCCTCCCCGTCCAGTACAAGAGATGGGGCCCCGACGAGTGTAGAACTCCCTCCCCGTCCAGTACAAGAGATGGGGCCCCGACGAGTGTAGAACTCCCTCCCCGTCCAGTACATGAGATGGGTAGCCCCCACGAGTGTAGAACTCCCTCCCCGTCCAGTACAAGAGATGGGGCCCCGATGAGTGTTGAACTCCCTCCCCGTCCAGTACATGAGATGGGTAGCCCCCACGAGTGTAGAACTCCCTCCCCGTCCAGTACATGAGATGGGTAGCCCCCACGAGTGTAGAACTCCCTCCCCGTCCAGTACATGAGATGGGTAGCCCCCACGAGTGTAGAACTCCCTCCCCGTCCAGTACATGAGATGGGTAGCCCCCACGAGTGTAGAACTCCCTCCCCGTCCAGTACAAGAGATGGGGCCCCGATGAGTGTTGAACTCCCTCCCCGTCCAGTACAAGAGATGGGGCCCCGATGAGTGTTGAACTCCCTCCCCGTCCAGTACAAGAGATGGGGCCCCGACGAGTGTAGAACTCCCTCCCCGTCCAGTACAAGAGATGGGGCCCCGACGAGTGTAGAACTCCCTCCCCGTCCAGTACAAGAGATGGGGCCCCGACGAGTGTAGAACTCCCTTACCTTCCCTCCCCGTCCAGTACAAGAGATGGGGCCCCGACGAGTGTAGAACTCCCTCCCCGTCCAGTACATGAGATGGGTAGCCCCCACGAGTGTAGAACTCCCTCCCCGTCCAGTACAAGAGATGGGGCCCCGATGAGTGTTGAACTCCCTCCCCGTCCAGTACAAGAGATGGGGCCCCGATGAGTGTTGAACTCCCTCCCCGTCCAGTACAACAGATGGGGCCCCGACGAGTGTAGAACTCCCTCCCCGTCCAGTACAAGAGATGGGGCCCCGACGAGTGTAGAACTCCCTCCCCGTCCAGTACATGAGATGGGGCCCCCACGAGTGTAGAACTCCCTCCCCGTCCAGTACAAGAGATGGGTAGCCCCCACGAGTGTCGAACTCCCTCCACGTCCAGTACAAATATATAATAACACACACTGTGGTAACCCCCGCTGTAGGATATGTTTCAGATATCATTAAGGCATTTCACGTGTGGTGGGCCTTTGGCTTTCGGGTAGGTTAATTATTCATGCTGAGCGAGGCCTCTGGTTATGTCCGCTGAGAGAGAGAGAAGAGAGAGAGAGAGAGAGATGCCTTATGTATATTTGAAGAGGTGATAATGATAATATTATTGATAATATTAACGTGATAAAGGCAGTGTTAGTGATGTCTCTTTGGGATCAGATGTGGGTGGGGGGGTGTGTGAAGAATACGCTCGTAATGACCCCCACCTGACCAGCCAGTGGTGTACACACACACACACACACACACACACACACACACACACACACACACTGTTATTCTTAGTGAGGAGAGGAGATAAGAGCCAACATTACATAAGACAGTGTGTGTGTATGTGTGTGATGCTCTCTCTCTCTCTCTCTCTCTCTCTCTCTCTCTCTCTCTCTCTCTCTCTCTCTCTCTCTCTCTCTCTCTCTCTGATACACACACACACACACACACACACACAACCATTTTCGTCCATCACAATGCCGGCTTACCCTTTTACACTTGGCCAATTAAGTTCAGGAAACATCCTGCCCAATTAGCTGTCCGTCCTTGCTCACCTCCACCTCCTACCTCCCCACCACCACCACCAAAAAAATGGATTGCCATAATGTATATAGGTATCAACACTCTTCGCCCTTAGTGGGCAAAATGTGGTTGGGTGGAGAGCAGGGGTGTGTGTGTGTGTGTGTGTGTGTGTGTGTATTGACAATGTGCGATTATCTTCGCTTGGCCAATCATCATCGTCCGTGTATAATGACAGCCTTATGACACCATTATACTCAGCTGAACACACGATATGTCTCGTAAGTAGGTCATTGAACATAGTTGGAACACAGTGAAATTAACTGAAATACTTTTTTTTTTATAGTCTCTGGCGTATTTCAGCACACACACAGTTCAGTCGTCTGAACTATATACTATATACTATATACATTCCTATAAACTATATACATTCCTGGGAGACCCTTGGCTCATAGGTTATAGAATAGAAAGAATAGATCAAATATGGGGAAAATGTTTCTGTATTATGACACCTGGAATGTGTCTTGGAACCTTCACGTCTCGCATCAAATGAAGGTATTTAGAAAAAGGCTTCAATTCGATTCAGTGACGCGTGATTCGGTTCAGTGACGAGTGATTCGATTCAGTGTCGGTGTGATTCGATTCAGTGACGCGTGATTCGATTCAATAACGCGTGATTCTATTCAGTGACGCGTGATTCGATTCAGTGACGCGTGATTCGATTCAGTGACGCGTGATTCGATTCAGTGACGCGTGATTCGATTCAATGACGCGTGATTCGATTCAATGACGCGTGATTCGATTCAGTGACGCGTGATTCGATTCAGTGACGCGTGGTTCGATTCAGTGACGCGTGATTCGATTCAGTGACGCGTGATTCGATTCAGTGTCGGTGTGATTCGATTCAGTGACGCGTGATTCGATTCAGTGACGCGTGATTCGATTCAATAACGCGTGATTCTATTCAGTGACGCGTGATTCGATCCAGTGACGCGTGATTCAATTCAGTGACGCGTGATTCGATTCAGTGTCGGTGTGATTCGATTCAGTGACGCGTGATTCGATTCAGTGACGCGTGTTTCGATTCAGTGTCGGTGTGATTCGATTCAGTGACGCGTGATTCGATTCAGTGTCGGTGTGATTCGATTCAGTGACGCGTGATTCGATTCAGTGACGCGTGATTCGATTCAGGAAACGCGTGATAGACGTGACGTTTGGTTTGATCGCTGTGGATCGTAGTTGGCGAAGTTTGAATTGGTATATTCAAGCTCTTGTTAATACTTTGGTTGAGATGTGGTATTGTATATCATAGCACTTTTGTTGAATACAAATCCGTCAGACCTTACGAAGCCTATATAGGATATGCTAAGCTGTGTTACACATCCATCAGTTAATCCCCAAAGCTAGTGTTGTTAATGTGCTGTGTTTAATATGATGCTGGTGTTAAATTATGCAGTGTTTATATGAGCGGTGTTAAATGATGTGGTGTAATATTGAGCTGGTGTTAATTGATGGGTTGTAAATTGTGCGGTGTTTTATTGTGTGTGTGATAGGCGTTGTTGATATTGTGCTGGTGTAATTATGTAGGTGTGTTATATTGGTGTTATTGATGTGTGTTAATAGTGGTTTAATTGATTGGTTATATGGGTTGTGAATGTTGCTGTGTTGTTATTGTGGTGTATTGATGGTGTTAATATTGATGCTGGTTTGTTAATATTGATGCTGGTGTTGTTAATATTGATGCTGGTGTTGATATTGATGCTGGTGTTGTTGATATTGATGCTGGTGTTGTTAATATTGATGCTAGTTGTTAATTCGAATGCTGGTGTTAATATTGATGCTGGTGTTGTTAATATTGATGCTGGTGTTGTTAATATTGATGCTGGTGTTGATATTGATGCTGGTGTTGTTGATATTGATGCTGGTGTTGTTAATATTGATGTAGGTGTTGTTAATATTGATGCTGGTGTTAATATTGATGCTGGTGTTGTTAATATTGATGCTGGTGTTGTTAATATTGATGCTGGTGTTGTTAATATTGATGCAGGTGTTGTTAATATTGATGCTGGTGTTGATATTGATGCTGGTGTTGTTAATATTGATGCTGGTGTTGTTAATATTGATGCTGGTGTTGTTAATATTGATGCTGGTGTTGTTAATATTGATGCTGGTGTTGTTAATATTGATGTAGGTGTTGTTAATATTGATGCTGGTGTTGTAATATTGATGCTGGTGTTGTTAATATTGATGTAGGTGTTGTTAATATTGATGCTGGTGTTGTAATATTGATGCTGGTGTTGTTAATATTGATGCTGGTGTTGTTAATATTGATGCTGGTGTTGTTAATATTGATGTAGGTGTTGTTGATATTGATGCTGGTGTTGTTAATATTGATGTAGGTGTTGTTAATATTGATGCTGGTGTTGATATTGATGCTGGTGTTGTTAATATTGATGCAGGTGTTGTTAATATTGATGCTGGTGTTGTTAATATTGATGTAGGTGTTGTTAATATTGATGCTGGTGTTGTTAATATTGATGCTGGTGTTGTTAATATTGATGCTGGTGTTGTTAATATTGATGCTGGTGTTGTTAATATTGATGCTGGTGTTGTTAATATTGATGTAGGTGTTGTTAATATTGATGCTGGTGTTGTTAATATTGATGCAGGTGTTGTTAATATTGATGCTGGTGTTGTTAATATTGATGTAGGTGTTGTTAATATTGATGCTGGTGTTGTTAATATTGATGCTGGTGTTGTTAATATTGATGTAGGTGTTGTTAATATTGATGCTGGTGTTGTTAATATTGATGTAGGTGTTGTTAATATTGATGCTGGTGTTGATATTGATGCTGGTGTTGTTAATATTGATGCAGGTGTTGTTAATATTGATGCTGGTGTTGTTAATATTGATGCAGGTGTTGTTAATATTGATGCTGGTGTTGTTAATATTGATGCTGGTGTTGTTAATATTGATGCTGGTGTAATTGAAAAGTGGTTGTATATCATAGCACTTTTGTTAGATGTAAATTCGTCAGACATACAGTGCATGAAGGAAATGCTTCCCATGTATTCCCTGCGGGTCGTAGAAGGCGACTAAAAGGGAAGGGAGCGGGGGGCTGGAAATCCTCCCCTCTCGTTTTTAATTTTCCAAAAGAAAAACAGAGAAGTGGGCCAAGTGAGGATATTCCCTCAAAGGCTCAGTCCTCTGTTCTTAACGCTACCTCCCTAACGTGGGAAATGGCGAATAGTATTAAAATAGAAAGAAAAAAAAAAAAAAAAATATATATATATATATATATATATATATATATATATATATATATATATATATATATATATATATATATATTTCTCTCCCAGCTTCTGTGGAAAAGGACGCAAGGCAGCGTGGGTGTCTATTGTCGTCCCGTCCCCCCAGCCTCTCTCTCTCTCTCTCTCTCTCTCTCTCTCTCTCTCTCTCTCTCTCTCTCTCTCTCTCTCTCTCTCTCTCTCTCTCTCTCATCCCCCCGCCACAGCCCCCAGGGCATAGTGACGCATGTTTATATAGAGACCACCACGCCATTACCAGAATGTTTCTAGTATGAGGTGGAGAAAAAAAATGTATACATAAACATCGCCATCATCATCAGGATGTTTCTTTGGGAGGGGGGGGGGGGGATTTATATGAACAACATCTACACTTTCAAAATGTTTCCATGGAGGGGTGGGGGGATTTGTGTGTGTGTGTGTGTGTGTGTGTGTGTGTGTGTGTGTGTGTGTGTGTCTCCCCCGCGTCCTCTCAGTGTGGCCATGTTGTCATCATGCCCCCTGGCCAGCATTACCCTGGTGAGGGTGACGTAGCGGGTCGTGCCTCCTCCGCCCGGCTCCTGCTGTTATGTACCTCAGTAGATGACAGCCCCTTAGTGGCCCTCACCTGTTCTCCCTGGGTAAAAATATCACGTTTCTGGTGGGGGGAAAGGATATATATATATATATATATATATATATATATATATATATATATGTTGGAGAGGATCACAATTTTGCGCGTGATAAAGATATTCCTATGAGTCCAAGGGGAAAATGAAACACGATAAATTCCCAAGTGCACTTTCGTGTAATAATCACATCATCAGGGGAGACACAAGAGAGAAATATAACAGTCAGTTGATATACATCGAAGAGACGAAGCTAGGACGCCATTTGGTAAACATGTGATTGTCCAAAAGATACAACGAGCGTTCATAAACTTGTCATTTTACAAATTTTATCAACAATAAAGTCATCTAATTTGTATAGACCATCACTAATATTAAGATTAAAATTGTTTGTGTATTTGATAATAGAAGATTCAATGATATTTCTCGTGGTAATAGAGTTAGAGTTAATAACTGAGATGGCGTTACTCCAGTCAATACAATGATCATAGTTCTTGTAAGTTCGATCCTGACGTAATGCACCGTAGGTGTTGACATCGATCAGTTGTGGATGATGGTGACCGTATTGGTCATGGTTGTGTTGTGGTTCTGTTACTACTACTACTACTACTACTACTACTACTACTACTACTACTACTCTTGTTACAACTACTACAACTAGTAGTAGTAGTAGTAGCAGGTGTAGTGATTGTATTAATAGTAGCAGTAGAAGAAGAACTATGAAAATGAAAATTTGTAGATATCTATTTTGAACACTGCGAAGGTCATTTTCTGTCTTGCGAATCTTGATGTTAAAAACACATCAAAATAGTCCATATATTGATGGACATGACTTCATGAGTTACGTCTCTCTCATCACCACTACTAGTGACTGGTTGAGACCAGACGACAAGTGATAATAACAATAATGATAATAATGATTTTGATAATGATTTTATGATAATGATTATAGAAATGATAATGATAATTTTAGTAGTAATAGTGATGATAACAACAATAATAATGATAATAATGATAGTAATAGTAGTAGCAGTAGTAATAATAATAATGATAATGATAATAATGCTAATGATAATGCTAATAATAATGATAATAAAATGTCTGTTGAATGAGCTGGAATCCAAGATTGGAAATGTGCAGACAGACCCACACGTCATCAGTCGTTGCGTCACAAGGTGTTCGCCACACCTCAGTCGTTCCTCACTCCACCTCTTTAATGAGGAGGGGCCGGAGTGCCTCCTCCTACAGGACCATTGCAGGAGTCGTCAGCTGTGTCGCCCTGCAAGGGAGAGGAGGAGCCATTGGACGAAGGGAGCCTCCACTGGCAGCCTTCGGTGGCTCATAGCCAGTAAGGTAGAGCCACCTGAACACCAGGTGAAGTGTTCCACAGCTCCACTGGCTGAGATAGAGCCACCTGAACACCAGGTGAAGTGTTCCACAGGACCACTGGGTGAGGTAGAGCCACCTGAACACCAGGTGAAGTGTTCCACAGCTCCACTGCCTCAGGTAGAGCCACCTGAACACCAGGTGAAGTCTTCAACTGGTCCACTGGCTGAGGTAGAGCCACCTGAACACCAGGTGAAGTGTTCCACAGCTCCACTGGCTGAGGTAGAGCCACCTGAACACCAGGTGAAGTGTTCCACAGCTCCACTGCCTCAGGTAGAGCCACCTGAACACCAGGTGAAGTCTTCAACTGGTCCACTGGCTGAGGTAGAGCCACCTGAACACCAGGTGAAGTGTTCCACAGCTCCACTGGCTGAGGTAGAGCCACCTGAACACCAGGTGAAGTGTTCCACAGCTCCACTGCCTCAGGTAGAGCCACCTGAACACCAGGTGAAGTCTTCAACTGGTCCACTGGCTGAGGTAGAGCCACCTGAACACCAGGTGAAGTGTTCCACAGCTCCACTGCCTCAGGTAGAGCCACCTGAACACCAGGTGAAGTCTTCAACTGGTCCACTGGCTCAGGTAGAGCCACCTGAACACCAGGTGAAGTGTTCCACAGGACCACTGGGTGAGGTAGAGCCACCTGAACACCAGGTGAAGTGTTCCACAGCTCCACTGGCTGAGGGCTGAAGCCTTCGCAACACCTGGGAGTGTTGCACGAGGGGCTGCCGTTGTGTTGATCGAAGGCCCCTCCACCCCGGCGTAACAGTAAATCAAAACAAATGGGGTGGCGTTAGTGTTCTTTCCTGGTGTTTTATGTTATGTATTGATCCTCAAGACGATAGGCAATGCGGCCCAAGGCAGGGTTGTAAATTGTACCTCGTGATGGGTGTGTGTGTGTGTTTTTTTTTCTTTTTCAAGTGGGGTGTTCTTCTGCCGGGGTTTCATGGGTGGATGGTGGGGGTGCCAGTGTTGTACGTGGGTCGTGATCATCGCCCCCACCCTCCCCCACTGATTGTGGTATAGTGTACGTGGGGGCGTGGTTCTACCATTGTTGAACTACATGGATTAAGTACTCACCACTGTTGCTGTGGTGGGAAGGGCTCGCCGTTAGTTGTGTACGTGGGCAAGGTGTGATTGTATGTACGTGGGTGACGGGGGGGGGGGGGAGAACGCATGGACTATACATGGGTGAAGGGTGATCACATGCACTGTACATGGGAGAGGAAGGTGGACGTATGTACTGTACATGGGTTACGTTCTGGAGGTACTGCTGCTCTCTCTCTCTCTCTCTCTCTCTCTCTCTCTCTCTCTCTCTCTCTCTCTCTCTCTCTCTCTCTCTCTCTCTCTCTCTCTCTCTCTCTCTCACACACACACACACAATCCTGACGTTCATTTCCTGCTATCTCCTCCTGGTTCGTGTGCCTCAAGTTAACTCAAGTGCTTTGCCACAAGGAAAATCGTTTTCCTTGGCCATTTTTCTCGAGTGGTTGCCGCCAGGCGCGGCCTGCCGCGCCTGGCGGGACTGCGGTCAGTACGCAGAGGCGAGTGTGGCGGAGGGACGCCTGCAGGGTAATTGGCACACACACGTCACCATCGTTAACCATCAAACACACACACACACACACACACACACACACGCATTTGCCTCGACCAGTCAGGTGCACGGCTCCCACAAAACACCTCGACCAGTGCCACAAACACCTCGACCAGTCTGGTGCACGACTGCCCCAGAGTGTCCTCAGCCATCAGGTTCTCGATTGCCAGATAATCATCGGCCATTGAGCGACCACGACCAGACTGGTCGAGACCAACACTGCCCCAGTCACTCCCAGCTTAAGATGGGAGGAGAGGTGAGGAGGGAGGAGGGACAGGTTGAGTAAAAGGTTCGAGACGTGGAAAGTCGATTTTCGCTTAACCTCTTGAGCACACGATACGACACCCCCCCCCCTTCCCCCCACGGTATGTGGGAAGAGGGCTGACCTTTGGTATGATGTGGAGGGGGGGTGTTTGACCTTTGGTATGATGGGGGATGGGTAGGTGACCTTCGATATGATGGGGTGGGTGATCTGTGGTGTGATGGGGATTGGGTGACCTTTGGTATGATGGCTGGGGGTGGCTGACCTTTGGTATGATAGGGGGGGATGATTGACCTTTGACCTGACTCTTATATAATAAAGAATCAGGTCAAATACCAGACCATCATGCCCAGTGGCCACGCCACCTTCGTGCTCAAGGGAATAATATTCCGATGGGATATTCGCCCGTATCGAGACAATGGGCGGGAGTTGATACAAAGACTCCGGGAATATTCGCCCGTGTGGAGATATTCTGAAGACTGCCTGATAATACAAAGACTCTGGGAATATTTGCCCCCTATCGAGACAATGAACGGAAGATAATGCAGAAACTCCGGGGATATTCGGTCGTATCGAGATATTCTGAAGACTGCCTGATAAGCGGAAGATGATGCAAAGACTCCGGGGATATTTCGCCGTATCGAGATATTCTGAAGACTGCCCGATAAGCAGAAGATGAAAAAAGACTTCGGAGATATTCGGCCGTATGGAGATATTCTGAAGACTACCTGATAAGCGAAAGATAATACAAAAACTCCGGGATATTAGGCCGTCTCGAGACATTGTGGAGTCTGCCAGACGGCTCTTTGGAGGCATTATCGAGATGCGTGGAGGAGGAAGAGGAGGAGGAGGCCGGGAGTGGAGCGAGAGGCTGGCTAGTAGGGGCGCTGAGGAGCGAGGCGAAGTTTGGATGACGCGCGAGTTGAAAGCTTCCACCTTCGAGAGGGTGAGGGAAGGGGACGGTCATGTGTGCGTGTCACCTTCACACACACACACACACGCGCGCGGGCGTGCACACACACACACACACACACACACTCTCTCTCTCTCTCTCTCTCTCTCTCTCTCTCTCTCTCTCTCTCTCTCTCTCTCTCTCTCTCCTCGAAAGGCAATATCAGCCTGTCTCTCTTCTCTCTCTCTCTCTCTCTCTCTCTCTCTCTCTCTCTCTCTCTCTCTCTCTCTGGGCGCGTCTTAGGTGTGTGGGTCTGGGACAGAGATGTGCGAGGTTTTTAGGGGATGGGGAGGGGACTGGTGGGGTGGGTGCTGTGTTCTGGAGTAAGACGTGTTACGCGGACCAGCGATTTGCTTGCCTCTCTCTCTCTCTCTCTCTCTCTCTCTCTCTCTCTCTCTCTCTCTCTCTCTCTCTCTCTCTCTCTCTCTCTCTCTCTCTCTTGCTTTTGGACATTTCGACGGAGGTTCGGGGGGATGGGGGGAGAAGATAACCATTACGAACTACTGTTATGGTAAGATGTTGTGGAGGATGTGGTGTGTGTGTGTGTGTGGGGGGGGGGGGGGGGAAGCTACTGGAAGGAGTGAGGGAGTTCCCGTCAAGAGACTGAGACGTGTGCGCGGTTGGGAAGGAGAGGAGGTTCTGCAGCAAGGGTTGGGTGATGTCACCATGGCTGTTTGATCTGTGTATGAATGTGGGCGGGTAAAGGAGGTCAATGCCTTATTCAAGGAGAAGAGGGTCTGTAGGGGGCGTGATGTCACCATGGCTGTTTGATCTGTGTATAGATAGAGGCGGGTAAAGGGGGTAAATGCCACATTCAAGGAGAGGAGGGGTCTGCAGCAAGGGTTGAGTGATGCCACCATGGCTGTTTGATCTGTGTATGGATGTGGGCGGGTAAAGGAGGTCTATGCCTCAGACTTTCCTGGCGATTTGAGCATAAAACTGACCTTAGGTCATAAGTTTAGAGAGGTGGATTTGGCCAGGCACCAATGCCACACTTGTATAAACTGACCTTATGTCACCAGTACACAGAGGTTAATGTGGCCAGTCACGGGCGCCTCAACTCACACCGTGGTGCTGCTGCAAGCGTAAACTGACCTTATGTCACCACTACACAGAGGTGAATATTGCCATTCTCGGACACCTCGACTCACACCGTAGGTGCTGCTGCAAGCGTAAACTGACCATAAGTCACCAGTTCACGGAGGCGAGTGTGGCCTGACACGGGGCGCACGCGGTGGTATTGTAGGCGTAAACAGTCCTTAACGTCTGCGGGCGGAGGTGTACGTTGCTTGGAGGAGTGTCGGTGGCCGTGCAAGGCAAGTCTCTCAAGACTCTAATGGCGCTAATTCTGGTGCATCTGTGACACGCCCTCTGTCTGTGGGGGAAAGGAGGAGGGAACACCACCACCCCGCCCCCTGCCGCTGTTACCTAACCAGCTGTTCCTGTGTTGGTATAATGCAGTTGCTGATGTCCGCTGTTTTCTTCTTTTTTTTTTTATCTTATACCACTCTGTCATGAGTGATGTGTGTCTCGCCCTACCTGGCCAGGCTTTTTGGACCTCCTTGCCCCTTTTCATGTCTTCCTGAGGGTAGCCCTGTGCCCTCTCTAAATAAGCAGAGTCCCTCCTCCTCCACTCACTTGCTCTGCAAAGCCGTAGGTTGGTTTTGCCATGTTCTCCGTGGTCCTCCATGTCTTTACTCCTGTGTGTATTTTGTTTAAGGCTTCTCCTTGACGTGGGCCTGGTCTTGATGAGGGCCTGGTCTTGACGAGGGCCTGGTCTTGACGAGGGCCTGGTCTTGACGAGGGCCTGGTCTTGACGAGGGCCTGGTCTTGACGTGGGCCTGGTCTTGACGTGGGCCTGGTCTTGACGAGGGCCTGGTCTTGACGAAGGCCTGGTCTTGACGTGGGCCTGGTCTTGACGTGGACCTCGCCTTGACGAGGGCCTGGTCTTGACGAGGGCCTGGTCTTGACGAGGGCCTGGTCTTGACGTGGGCCTGGTCTTGACGTGGGCCTGGTCTTGACGAGGGCCTGGTCTTGACGTGAGCCTGGTCTTGACGAGGGCCTGGCCTTGACGTGGGCTTTGGAGCTTTGGACAGGGTGATAACGTGCATAGTCCATGGGTACATATTGATGTTTAGAACAGAACTAATGTAATTCATCGTTGAATTACTTCGTCTGCGTATCTGGGTCGTTTGAACGTGGGGCTCGAGTACCCCAATGATTACTTCGCCTGAGTGACATGATCTTAGGCAGCTTACTCAACTTGTGGCTACAGGTGGCCACGTTATTGATGATTGTACAGGTGTGCTGGTGCCCCGTGTGTGTGGCGTGTGGTACCCAGTGGTGTGACAGTGGTAATAGGTGGTGTGACAGTGGTAACAAGTGGTGTGACGTGTGGTATCGCGTAATGTTAAGGTTTGGTGTCCAACTGTGTGAGGTGCGTAACCAGTAGGTATGACAGTGGTATCCAGTGGCACGACAGGTGTTACCCAGTGGTGTGCAGTCAGTGGTGGAGGTGAGGCTCAGAAGAATTCGTAAGCTAAGTCCAGTTATCAGTAGAAACGGAATGCATCACACGGTCGATAGAGGCCACTAAGATGACTGAGCCAATGAAACGAATGAATTCAGGTGTGTACGACTACTACAGTGTGTGGATATTGAGCAGAACGTAACTGGACGATTAGGTTATGTCTCTTGGGGTTTGTCATGGCAGCAGGGGACGGTTCTTTACGATGGAGGTGGAGCATTGTGTTCATGTCTGTCGTTCATCATCCCTTGTGTGGTGATCTGGCAGACACCATTGTGTTCGGTATGTAATTATCGATATGTTCTGAAGCCGCAGGGAAATGCTTGACCGTCAGGTGTGACTAAGTAGTTAACAGACGGACCCGTTGAAGGTGCTGTGTGTAGGGACGCCATGGAAGGCACGGAGAAAAAGTACACGCCGCTCTTGAGCTGGTGGATACACCGCAGTGCGTCCAGCCCCTCGCTGGAACACAAGGCGGCGAGCAGGTCCTCCAGCCGGTCCCAGTTCAGAAAGTCCCGTCGAGAGAACGACAGGCAGCTTAAGTCATCAGAGGACCTGTACGAGAGGCCGAGAGGTATCGAAAAGGAGCTCAAATCATCCGAAGAACTCTTCCTCAAGTCGCTCGAGAACGACGGCGAAGTGAGGTCGTCGGAAGACCTGTCGGAGAGAGGCAAAGACCAGACGCTGTCCCCAGAAGTTACCGACGCGCCATCTCCACAGGCCAGTTACTCGAGCACTCCTCCTCAGGTCGTGTGTCCCCCGAACCTGGGGTCTTGACCGCCACGAACCCACACGAGCCGACCTCGATGAGCTCCCCGGACCTGAAGCAGAACCAGACGCCGGGGGAAGCGGAGGTGACGGTCGAGGAGGACGCGACCCGGGAACGAATGGTGCCTCCTGACGTGGAGACCCGAACGAAGAGCAAGAGGACCAGCAGCGGCGGGAGGAGGAAGCTAAGCCTCGGGTTCGGGAAGCTGAAGCATGCGGCAGAGAACAAGACACGAAGGAAAGAGCGGAAGGCAAGTCTTGGCCACAAGAACACGGAGTCTGACCGGAGCTTCTCGCCGGGGTACGACACGGTGGACAGCCAAGTCTACGGCATCGCTGGAGGCAGGTATTTCGATTTCGATTTCGGCGTCGAGAGGCGTCTGACGGAGAAGGGGAAGTCGTCATCCCCCATATACGATATTCTGACCCCCACGGAAATCTACGAGAGGAGGTCAACCTTCGCCAAGGCACAGAGGGAAGGCAACAAGGACGGAGTCCCTTGGCATTTGTCATCCTCCGAAAAGAACGGAACGACGTCCAAACAGGACACGTTTGGACAGAAGTCGTTCCCTGGGTAGACCAGGCAGACCCGAGACACGAGGCAGTCCAAGGGAGCTCAGGTCCCTGAGCAAGACTCAGGATTCCCGACACAGGACGTAGCTGGAGATGGATCAGGTCTCGCGGAGGCCAACTCTCTGGAAGAAGACACGGCCGCAAAGACGTCCACTCCATTACAAGGGAGAACATCTGGACCTAAGTTCGCAGGCACAGGACAGGACAGAGGACGTGAACAGGAGAACTTATCCTCCGAATTCTTGAAGATAGATGAACAGCCATCTGGCAGTGGACCGTCGACGGAAGAAGCGAATGAGGACGTGAAGGCTGAGGGGGAAGATGTGACTGGCTCCTTCGATGTGCCTAAACCACCACAGTCTGTCTACCAGGCACCTCCGCCGCCCGGACATATCACAGGTGAGGCAGTAGTTCCAGATACTCTACGGGATGACGGCGGTGCATTTGAAAACTGCAAACAGAGTGAAGAGCTGGGCGGGAAGAGCGAAAGCTTGGAGACCTCCGCCTCAGGCTTCCCAGACCGACCCCTTCCAACTCCACCGTCAGGAGACAGCAGAGAAGACGCCGCCAAACAGTCTGGTGTCAGCGAGGAGACCCTACCTTCAGGTGGCGACACGCCACACCTGGGCGCCCGCCGGACGAGGAGTGAGCAGCCGTCGACGCCCAGAGTCCTGAATAAACACCAGCAAGTGAAGCGGAGCAAGAGTGAACCGAAGATGCGACAGAGCGAGTACCATCCTCTGAACCTGGCGCTGAGCAGAGAGGAAGGCGACGCCATGCAGTCCATCCTGGACGATCACTTGTGCAAACACAACGTGAAGGTCATGCACGAGGCTGGCGTGGATGGAGCAGCGCTTTCAGGCACACACAGACCCGCCGTCAGGACGGGATCTAATGCGTCCACTGCATCCGCCGCCTCGTCCTTGGTGAGCTCTCATGCACGGACCGCTGACCTGCCGCTCTCCAGCGCCGCCGCCCCCGACGTAGCCCAACACGTATTGCCACTTTCGGGCCTCGAGAGTCTTCAGGACCCGCGGACCGGACTCGCTAACGGTCCAAGGCTTCCTGGTTCAAGTTTTCCCTCTTCTCGCGCCAGAAAACCGTCCGTCAAACCTGTGCCGCCTCCACGGTCGCCCTCGACCAAACTGACGAGTTCGTTGAGGCAAGGGTCCACTTCGAGTCATTCCTCGGCCTCTCCCAAAGTCTCCTCGCCCGTCCCGCCACCCCCATCGCACTCCGAGTCACCTCGAGGAGAGAACCAGCAGGTTCTACACCGGACCCACTCGCTCACCTCGGTCTTCCTCGTCCAAGACCCGTCCAGCCAGAAGGTCCAGCCTTACGCCTCCACCATAACGAACACCCAGACGTTTTCTCCCATTTTCCCGTACCAAGGACCGTCGCTGCCAGGGTCGGAGTTCGCCGCGGGTCGTCCGGCATTCCAGCATGGTCGTGACGGGTTGGCACCACCGCGGCAGCAACGACCTCAGCCGGGTTACGACCCGCGTCTGCCACCGAACCCCGCGTCGTTCGCCAGCCAGCAGAGGCCCGCCGTGCCGACGCCGGGGGTGGTGGTTCCTCCTCCTGCTCCCGTCATCGTAGGCGCCATCCCCAAGCAGCGCCGATGGTCGCTATCACTGTCTGAGGTGGCCCAGTACCAGGAGGCCACGGCCGGGGCCCCCGCCACGCCAGGCAACAACTACCGACACATAAGGGCAAGTTCCATACGCCACTACCCGGCCCAGAGACCCGCGCCCCGTTTCCTGACGGAGCGCGACGTGGCGAAGGCCGCCGTTAACAGGTGGGTGGCCGGTCGCTTGGCCCGATCCCCTCCGGAGGTTCAGTCGCTGTACGTCGGCCACCGATGGTCGTACAGTAGAGGTCACCCTCGCCGAGGCCCGCCCTCCATCATCCAGGAGGAACTGGAGGACGAGGTGTTCGAGACTTTCCCCCCGTCGAGAGCGCACCACAAACTCAAGGTATAACTCCAGAACTCAAGATGATGCTGTGTGGTTTGTGGGGAGTGTTGTGTGTCGTTGGTTTCTGTTCCTGCTTATGTCTTGTTCAAGGGTCAGCCATCATCATCATCATCATTATCTCTCTCTCTTTTCCTCTGTCATTCTCTCTCTTTTTCTCGTAAGTTCTCATAAGCAATAAGAGATCCCTATCTTCATGTCCTTCTCCTCACAGTCCTGAGGCGACTCGTGAGAGATATGTCACCCCACTTCCCGACTGACTGACTACCTCACATTCTCCTGTCTCTCTAACCCTCTCTCCTTTCTCACTCTTTCTCTCTCTATCTCTCGTATTTACTTTACCACTACAGAGAGATGAAAGTTTTATTTACCTTACTTTTTGCTCTCTCTCTCTCTCTCTCTCTCTCTCTCTCTCTCTCTCTCTCTCTCTCTCTCTCTCTCTCTCTCTCTCTCTCTCTCTCACACACACACACACACGAGATCCACCTTAAACACACAGAGGACAGCATCTGATCCTTAGTTGGCATTGAGATAGACAATCCGACTCGAAAGGGATGCAATCACTGTCTCCCGGAAGTCTCTCTCTCTCTCTCTCTCTCTCTCTCTCTCTCTCTCTCTCTCTCTCTCTCTCTCTCTCTCTCTCTCTCTCTCTCTCTCTCTCTCCTTTGAGCCAGTCCTGGTGCCTACCACCGGGCCCCGCCGCCCCTCTCCCCGGGAATGAAGTTGGACGTGCCCGGTTGCTGTGCAAACTCCGGACTTGCAAGTCTAGTCAGATGGCATTTCCTGGACGAAGGGGGGGGAGGAGATGGGGTGAACCCTACTGCCTCAGCTGTGACCCTTTTTGCCTCTCCTCTCTCCTGCTGTCACACACACACACACACACACACACACACACACACACACACACACACACACACATATGTATCGAACGGCCCTCACAGGGGCTGAGATACATATACATACACATGTATACATCCAGGATGCAATGAGACCCCGTGGTGTTGGTAACACGCTCCCTCTAAGCATTTCGGCCAACACCATCGTGGCGACGTGCGAGGGCCCGACCCAAGCCCTTGGGGAATAATGGCCTGGCCTCTTGACCTGACCCTTACTGGCCAGGTCGGAGGGCAGGTCACCACACCCAAGAGTCGCCAGTTTAAGGTCGAGGGTCGTAAGGTCGTGTTGAAGGGGTTCATGTGCGTGATTAGACACGTTAATTACATATTTGTGCTGTGCTCGTTGTACATGACCTCACATGTCCTTACGTCGTCCTCTGCAACTCCATCTCTCTCTGAGTCCCTTTGCCTAACTCGGTGCTCCATGAGTAGAGTTGTGGGGATTTTGACTCGCTCTGCCCACAGTGTTGTTATCAATGTTTCCTTCTTCCTCCCATCTCGTCCTGCTGTACTCGCTCCTTCCTTCCTTCCTTCGTGGCTGGATGGTTGGATGGATTTCTGCGTGTGTCTTCGTCTCTACGCGTCTTCGTCCGTCAGCCCTAAGATTGTCGAGGCTGGATGTACCCATGAGTCAACTCCTTCAACTGTGAATTGTACAGAACTTTCGCCTCAGTGTTCTTGCTCCCGGCCACAGAACTCCATTTCCCAATTCATGTTTCCATAGAAACTGCTAAGTTATATGTGTGTGTGTGTGTGTGTGTGTGTGTGTGTGTGTGTGTGTGTGTGTGTGTGTGTGTGTGTGTGTGTGGACAATGCAAACTAGATGGTTGACATGGGATTTGGTCATTCAGTCATCTCTCGTTAAGAGTTAATCAAAGTTTCTAACTATCTAACTACTGTCCGTGTTCACCGTTCGTGTTTTGTACCTGCTTAGAATGTACGCTACTTAGACTTTTTTAATGATAGTAATAATGATAATAAGGATAATGATAATTATGATAACAATAATAGTAATAGTAATGATAATAATAGTAATAATAATGATAATAATAATAATAACAATAATAATAATAATAATAATAATAATAATAATAATAATAATAATGCTAATAATAATAATAATTATTATTATTATTATTATTATTATTATTATTATTATTATCTTTACTATTATTATATAACCTTAGGACCCTCCTTTCTGGAGCTCCTGTATCTTCAAGGCTGCTCTACAATCAGTAGCAGGGAAGGGATGTATTCCATTTGGAACAACAAGTTCCTTAGCGAGACTGCACTCCATTTTTATCCATTGACGATGATACAGCCTCGCCTGAGATGGCATATTTTCACTCACGACGTAACCACACGCCGGCAGAGTCCGGTAACGCCTTCGCATCTCTGTGTAATACAGTTCCAGGATTCCTTTTACGATGGAGGATCCAGGAGTTTCCAGGTTGTATACACTCCATGGAGGATCCGGGGATGTGATAGACTCCACTGGAATTAATTTTTTCTTGGTTCGAGGGGAGGGATAGGGGGAAGAGTGGTCAGGTCTACATTACAGAGTGAGAGGAAGACAGCAATTCAATCCGTGACTCTTAAATTTCCTTGAAGTTCATATGAAGGGTTTACAGATTTCATCTGAATCTTGCCCCACAAAGTTCAGACCAGGCGCTTGTCTGGTGTTAGCTGGAGTGGCGTGGCACAGGTGAGTGTGCTGAGGCCTTCAACCTCACCTAACCTCTTCCTCTCCTCCTCCCCTACAGCAACAACCTCTTTTACTGGCCTTCAACCTCACCTAACCTAACTTAACCTCTCCTCCCCCTACAGCAACAACCTCTTTTACTGGTTGACCCCTCCTCCTCTAACCCGAGGAACCCCTTGGACTGGTTCACAAACTCCCACCCACCCCTCCACCTCATGCTGCCTATGCGCAGTGGAGGATCATATTTCATCCTAGTGTTGCCTCAGACATAACGGAGTCTTATCTACAGCGTCCTGCAGTTGCGGTGGATGTTGATGTTCACACGTAGTTCTCTTGTGTCCTCACTGTTAGCTCAGGCAGATTTGCTGCCGAGTGGCACAAGACGCGACGCATTTTTTATATAGATTATAGACAGCCTTGGCTTTGCTAGTGCTTGGCTTAAGTCCTTCATCCATTTATATATATATATATATATATATATATATATATATATATATATATATATATATATATATATATATATATCGAGTACGACTTTACCCCTCAAAGTACGACTACGTACACTTTGAGTACGACTCGACCTTGAGTGAGACGGCAACCCATCGCGTCGAAAGACTTCACCATCTTGAGTACGACCCCATACCCCCATCACGCAACGACTTTGAACCCCTCCAGCACAACAATTCAAAGCCTTCGAGTACGACGTCTTAAACTCTCTCTCTGTCTCGAGGACGACGACCAAACACCTCGACATTAAGCACAGCGATTACAAGCCCCTTCAAAATATGCCGACGCCATCGTCTTGGAGGCTTGAAGGGGTCGTATTGAAGGTGGCGTTAACATCCGTCGTCCTTGGAGGTGTTGTGAACGGCTCGTGCTGAAGGTGTTGAGGATTCATCAAGAGATCCAACCCTAAGGCGCCGGTGTGAAGGACGGGAGGTGGAGGAACTTAAGCTAACCATCTTGGTACAGCGGATGGTGGACAGTGACCCTCCCATCCTTCCAAGCCTCCTAATGTTTATGAAGACCATCCCAACCCAAGAACGTACACCCCCACCCTCTCCTGCAAGCCCATAGTGTTGTTGTATATAAGGTCGCTCTCCTGATACTACTGAAAGAGGAGAGTCGGCCGTTAGCGCTAGCCTGATCAACAGAGGAGTTGGTATACCATTGTATGTGTCTGATACCATACCAAGGATCGTATGTGTATAACGGAGTCTTACTGTACATATTTTTCTTATGTTCTCTTGATGTCCGAAGTGAATTGTGTTTTTTTTTTTGTCTTTTTTTTCTCATGAGACTGAATATTTGAGACATAACTGGTTTGCATGCTAATGTTTTACGTAACAGCTATTTTTGATGAATCTAGTGGAACAGATTTTTCTTAGATGATACACCTACGCATATATATATATATATATATATATATATATATATATATATATATATATATATATATATATATATATATATATATATATATATACGCACACAAACCCACGCATACACACACACACACACACACACGCACACACACTTGGTGTTAGACTAGTATGTAACTTATATAAGTTTTAAGTTTGTAAGTAATTCCGCATATATGCCCAGAAAATGACTACCTTTTCATAACAGCATTGGATACAGCTTTCATTGCCTTCCATACACAGAGACCCAAAAAACTTCATTTTTAACACATTTTTTTTTTTCAAATAGAAAATCCTTCTCTCTCTCTCTCTCTCTCTCTCTCTCTCTCTCTCTCTCTATATATATATATATATATATATATATATATATATATATATATATATATATATATATATGCGGAAGATAATACTAAATCTTAAGTTTAGTCTTTAATCGTGTTTTAGTTATAAGTTACTGTAAGATGAATGTGTGTATTGACCATGTTAGATGTTATAAGTGGACAGTGTTGTGATGATTTTGACATGTCATTTTGTCTGTCGGTCCGGGTTGAGTGACCTGCGTGTCTTGGTGTACATTTTGATATCGTGTTCATATTGAGAATGACGATTCGTCTCCTCAGTGATTACCATATACTAATTTGTGGTCACGTTTCTTCTTTGCATGTGCCTGCCTGCCTCCTTCGCCCCCCCTTGCCACGTGAACTCCGCCGCCTCCTCCCACCACCACAACGGCTCCACTTTACACCCTCTGGTACGCCGTGTGTGTGTGTGTGTGTGTGTCTGTGTGCCTGTGTCCCATGTGTACGCCGCTGGTGTTGTCACGCCTCGTGGGGTATACGCCCTGGGACATACGCCTCTCCCTCCCTCCCCCCAACACCTTGACTTAAATAAAAACCTTTTGTATATATATATATCATCCACGTACACTAACGTCCCCATCATACACGCACCCTCACTCTCATGTGTTCCCTCCTTGTACGTACACGTACGCAACACTCATACGCACACATCCGTAACGCGGACGGCGGCACAGACGAAAAGCTCGAGCGACTCTGATCATTCCGTGGGCGGCCTGCGGACGGCCTCGCTGGATCGCTTGGGGCGCAGGTCGCACGTGCACCCGGCCGCCCACGCCCACGCCCACACCCCTCACTACACGCTGCCCAGGCGGCCCCAGAACACCCAGAGGTACTCCCAGTCACAGTCGAAGGTAAGTTCCTCTCCTGCTCTCGTACTGGGGTACCTCGGTACTCACTGCTCCTGCCGGAGTGACGCACGCACTCTCACTCTGACGAAGGTAAGTGTCGTGTCGGAGTTTCATCTCCAGGAGTCTTATATTAAGATCAGATATTCCTTTTTCTTTTTCTATGTGTAATTTGTGTAAGATGTTTGCTAAAGACGACCGTAAGTGTCTTGGCATGCCGGTGAGACACTGGAAGAAGAGGAGGAGGTGTTTGTTGAAAAGGATGGGTTTAAGATTGTATTTTTGACGAGGTGGTGCCCTGAGGTCCACTCTACCACCGGTCTTTGACTGTGTTGGCTGACGTGTCCGACCTCGTACGAAGCCAATCTGGTGTTTTGCCACGAAGGCCATGAACGACTCTGGCCTGGTATTGAGTGAACGCCTCGTGTGTAGCCCAAGAAGCACGGCAGACGCCCCTGGAGGGATCACATGATGTGATGTGATCTCCGGTCCACAAGCGGCTGATTTACTGTGCGCTCCCTCATCGGTGTCTGCCCAAGTGAAGACGTTCATACTTTACAAAGTTGCCTTTCCCAGCATTTTTTATTTTAAGCTCGTAAGGCCCATAACTCTGGATTTTTGTCTTGAGTTATGACACTTAAAATGTTAAAGGTTTATCCCGGAACTTGACCCCTCTGCCCGTGAGGCTTAATGATGCCGAGGTTTTTGGTGTTTTGCAAATGCGTTGTTCTGCAGGCGACTCGAGTGTTCAACGGGACGCACCGTTAAGGATTGGTGTTGGATCTTAGCGATGTGCTGTTGAAGATGAGTTCTGGAAGTCTTCCGGGTAGGACGACCCGGCCCTTCTACGGGAGGGTAAGGCCCCCAGAGCACGACGGTACGGCCCTTCTACGGGAGGGTAAGGCCCCCAGAGCACGACAGTGCGGCCCTTGCGTATGATAGCCTGGCCCTTGAGGGTTCACGTCAAGGCCAGACCATGCACAAGAGTCGTCCATTGATGCTACAGTGGCCTTACTGTCGTGACGAAGGGTCGTCCCGTCGTCGCGGTGAAGGGTCGTCCCGTCGTCGTGGTGAAGGGTCGTCCCGTCGTCGCGGTGAAGGGTCGTCCCGTCGTCGTGGTGAAGGGTCGTCCCGTCGTGGTGAAGGGTCGTCCCGTCGTCGTGGTGAAGGGTCGTCCCGTCGTCGTGACGAAGGGTCGTCCCGTCGTCGTGCTGAAGAAGAAGTTAGTTTCTCTTTTTTTCCGGTGGGAGTAAAACTTGGGGGAGTGAGAGAGAGCGCGCGTCACATCTGGGGGAGGAGGAGGAGGGAACAGCTGAATTCCAAAACTTAATATTCGGAAGAAAAACTGCTGACGAAGGCGCGGGTGGGGGGTGGAGGGAGAAAATCCGAGAGGAACGCTGATGAAGTCCGGTGCGGGCGGGCCTCCTCCAGGAGGGAGGGAGCCGAGAGACTGGAAGGTTTTCCTGAGGTAAACTTTGGCTCTCGTTAACTGGACATGTGGTCGGTCAGTAGCCGCCCACCCCCGCCGCCCCTTACTCCCTCAAGGCCTCTACCGCCTTGGTTGACCATCAGACTTTACCCTTACGTCACTGAAGGCCTTTTGTGGTAATTAAAAGCTTGATTAGTCGTAGCGATTGAAGGGGTTGTGTCCCGTTGACGAAGGGGTTGAGCGCCCACCTTGTTGGAGCCTGTGGTGTCCGCAGCTGTAGTAACAGAGTTAGGGTAGGGTGACTGGGCATCTCTACCACCACCACAAGTACCACAGCAACCACAGCCACAACCACAACCACCACAACCACCACAACCCTCCTGTATTAGCACAGTTCCTGCGAGGCCTCTGTTGCCTGGAGGGTGGCCAGAGTGGTAGTTCATACTGGTGATTAGGGTGGTTGTTAACTGGCCAGAGTGGTAGTTCATACTGGTGATTAGGGTGGTTGTTAACTGGCGCGAGTGGTCGTTGTTACTGGTGATTATACTGGGTAGTACGGGTGAGAGATGCTGTGTACAGGCAATTATAGTGAATTATAGCAAATGTGAGAGTGACCCAAGCATAGTGAATACCAGCAAGCGTGAAGGTGTTGTGTCCAGCGAACATTGCTTGACCCCATATGTTGGGAAGGATCACAATTGAGCGCGTGATCAAATATATTCCTATGAGTCCACGGGGGAAAATGAAACACGATAAGTTCCCAAGTGCACTTTCGTGTCGTAATCACATCATCAGGGGAGATACAAGAGAGAAATATAACAGTGAATTAATGTACATCGAAGAGACGCCGTTTGGTAGAAAAGTGACTATATATATATATATATATATATATATATATATATATATATATATATATATATATATATGTGTGTGTGTGTGTGTGTGTGTGTGTATAAATTAGCCACTGGGAAGGCACCTCACCTTTCCATATGGTGTGGGAATAATGTCTTTAACACGTCATATTCAGCACCCTCCCAGTGTGTCTGTTTCATCCCTATTTTTATTTGAGTGTAATTAAGGTAATTTAGGATCACTTAAACAGGTGTGGGTAAGGGCCGAAGGGTCGGTCTGGATTGTGCTTTAATTCAGAGGGGGGAAAAGAAATAAGAGAGTTGATTGACGATGATCAAAGTAGACATAAAGCAACGCGACACAGTGCGTGCGTCCAGGGCTGACCCCCTGCGCAATTACCGGACGCTTGACCCTGTCTGAGCAAACACAGGCGGAGGGGGGTGGAAGGGTAATTGACTTGTGCAAGGCACATGCTCCCTTGAGGGCCAGACGAATGTACAGGAACGATCTCCCTAGGCCACTCACTGCTCAGGTGGCCACTCACTGCTCAGGTGGTCACTTACTGCTCAGGAGGTCACTCAGATAGCCGTTGGAGAGGAGCCACGTGTGAGGGGGGGGGGGCCGTTCCACAAGAGTCGCTGAACAGGGTCACTTCTACATGGTCGTTGCTCAGGAGTCATATTTTCGTTGCTGCTGCACAGGAGCCATAGTGGCTAGTCACTGCGCAGGAGCCATAGTGGCTAGTCACTGCGCAGGAGCCATAGTGGCTAGTCACTGCGCAGGAGCCATAGTGGCTAGTCACTGCGCAGGAGTCGTGGTGGATGATCATTGCACAGGAGCCATAGTGGCTGGTCACTGCACAGGAGCCAAATGAAAGGGTCACTGCACTGGAGCTATGTGAGATGTTCACTGCACGGGAGGCACAACGCATACCCACTGCACAGTTGCTTTGTCACTGCACAGGATCATCTTGAAGCGTTGCTCAGGAACGTCATCAGTGACTGCACAGTGATCAACACGAGATGAATGACTTGATTACTGTGAGGGATCACTGCACAGTGTCGCGCATCCATGCCAGGCACTGCACAGGAATCAAAGTGGAAAGACCACTTCACCGTTGAACATTTCAGTCGACAGTAACCCTCGTTGAACAGTCGATGCGCAGTGATGGGGGCCTCGGTAAGGAGTCGTTGAGCATTTAAGTGCACAGTTTAGCGCTGTTTGCAGCCACTGCTCAGTGCCATATGGACGCCCATCACACGGGAATGGCCACGGACGGGTCTGCAGTAGGCCATTTGATTTTAATGACCCCTCCAGCGAGCGAGGAGGGGTAGGTATCGGCCGAGGGCAATCAGAACAGACTAATGTCTCTGAACATTTTATGCCACAGCGGTGTAGCGACCAGGTCGACAAGGACGCCTTCAGGAGGGCATGGACTCCAGGCTCCCGTCATATATGTATTTTGTCCACACCACCCCCGACCCCACCACACGGTGCGTGTAAATGAAGGGGGATGGCTTGGCTCCCTCCCTCCCTCCTTCCTTCCTCCCTCCCCTCAGATGTCCTTCAGGAAGGGGCGAGTCCCTCATCATTCCCCCACACCATGAGGAGGGTTCACGCCGCCTCGCCTCGCTCACCCCGGCGACGCATGATTTTCCCCCGGGACGTCGTCACGCAAATTTTTCCCGGGGGCTCCTACTCCTCAGCTCTGGTATAATGGAGCAGCCGAACCCAGGTATTGAAGCTCGCGACCTTAAATGACGGCGCAAATGACCTTAGATTACTGTGCAAATTGCCCCCAAACGAGGCCTCCTGCAGCGCTGGTGTGTCGTGCAAGTGGTCCTGACTTACGGCATTGCCCTGAGGGACGTATTTTATAAGATTTCTGATGATATAGCCCTCGGGGACCTATTGCACAAGGGCTTGGGATATTATAGGATATCCCTCCGGGATATATATTGTAAAAGGGCCCTGATAGGGTCTCTCTGGGATCTATTTTGTAAGGGCCTTTATGATATAGCCCTCGGGGACCTATTCTTCAAGGGCTCTGATGTTATAGTACAACCGCAGACTTGTTGTATAACCCTCATGGACCTTTTCCACAAGGGCCCTGATGATATACCTCCCCACAGGGACCAGTTCTACAAGGGCCCTGATGATATACCTCCCCCAGGGACCAGTTCTACAAGGGCCCTGATGATATACCTCCCCAAGGGACCAGTTATACCAACTCTCCCATATTATAATGCCTTACAAGCCCCTTCTGTGTGGCTCCGACGGTCATATCTGGTGGCGGAGATGGTGCTCAAGGGTAGCAGGATATTACTTACGCTCTCGCCTGCGTTGTCTCTGCTCAGCGTGGTGGTGCGGAGGGCATGCGCCTGTTCCCTCCCTCTGTTGCAGGCGACGTGCAGACGCTCACACCACCTCCTCGGTCGCGACGGTGCGTCACACGGGTGGGATGGTCGTAGTCACTGACCTGACGGGTCAGGTCGGAGTCCAGTGGGCGGCACCTCTTGCCCGAGCGTCGCGCCGTCGTGCTGAGTCAAGGGTCGTGTCGTCGGGCTGAGTCAAGGGTCGTGTCGTCGGGCTGAGTCAAGGGTCGTGTCGTCGGGCTGAGTCAAATGTCGTACCGTCGTGCTCAAGGGTCGTACTGTTGTGCTCAAGAATCGTTTACGTCGTGCTCAAGGGTCGTACCGTCGTGCTCAAGGATCGTACCGTCGTGCTCGAGGGTCGTACCGTCGTGCTCAAGGATCGTACCGTCGTGCTCGAGGGTCGTACCGTCGTGCTCGAGGGTCGTACCGTCGTGTGCAAGGAGCAAGATCGTGTTGCTGTGAACCAGCCATGTGCAAGACCTGGAGTAACATTGTCGTTAGTTAAATTATTCTCATTTTTATGTCCAAGTTTTGGTATGTAAATGAAGGCTTTCCTTCGTCCACAAAGAAGTATCCCCTTGTGCACGACGGTACGACCCTCGAGCACGACGGTACGACCCTCGAGCACGACGGTACGACCCTCGAGCACGACGGTACGACCCTTTGAGCACGACGGTACGACCCTTTGAGCACGACGGTACGACCCTTGAGCACGACGGTATGACCCTTTAGCACGACGGTACGACCCTCGAGCACGACGGTACGATCCTTGAGCACGACGTTACGGCCCTCGAGCACAACGGTACGACCCTTAAACACGACGGAACGACCCTTGAGCACGACGGTGCGACTCTTGAACACGACGGGACGACCCTTGAGCACGACAGCACAACACTGGGGTATGAGGGCGTGACCTTGGGTTATATGAGGGGACACTTCCTGTACTTGTTAACTTAGGGCTGATCTAGTGATGTTAATTAGGCCAGCGTCGTATCAGCCTGGGCAGCTGGTCCTTAGCCAGCTAAGCTGGGGGGGTCTTCACCAGCCAGGGGTCAACAGAGGCAAACTTTGAAAAATTATCTCAAAGCTTAGAAACGAGATTATGTCGGGCTGAGTTTTGTGTGTGTGTGTGTGGGACGGGCGGGGCGTCTTCATCCTGCAGTGCTGTTTCACGGCGGTGCATCACTGCTGGACTCAACGGTGACGCAGGACAGGGCGTCTTCATCCTGCAGTGCTGTTTCACGGCGGTGCATCACTGCTGGACTCAACGGTGTTGCAAGACAGGGCGTCTTCTTCCTGCAGTGCTGTTTCACAGCTGTGCCTCACTGCGAGACTCAGCGGTGACGCAGGACTGGGCGTCTTCATCCTGCAGTGCTGTTTCACGGCGGTGCATCACTGCTGGACTCAACGGTGACGCAAGACTGGGCGTCTTCATCCTGCAGTGCTGTTTCACAATGGTAGGTCATATTCTGGTGACCCAATGGCAGTGTAGGGGGTGGTGGGTAGGTCATGACCTGGTGACCTACCATTGGGAGGGAGAGGGTCTGTATATTTCGGTCGATGTTACAGTTTCTTTTTAGCGTTAATACGCCTGCCGGAAGAAGAAAACGAATTGTGGGGGGAAACTCACAGACAGAAAATGGCGAAATGATTGAGGGGGTAGCGGCTTACCCTGTGGCGCGGTGTTCGGCCGGAGGTTCACAGGGGCAGCCGAGGTAAGGCGGGAGGGGGGTGGGAGAGGAGGATTGTGACGGAGGCAAGACCTTCCATCACTGTCTCGTGCAATACACTGGCCGGGGCCCCCAGCCTGACGTGGAAATATCGACGGTGAGGCTTGATGGATAGACGGAGGACTGGTGTGGCGATGATGGTGGTGGTGGTGGTGGTGGGGAAAGGGAACCAGATGGAGGCGTCATTGAGTCTCTCTCTCTCTCTCTCTCTCTCTCTCTCTCTCTCTCTCTCTCTCTCTCTCTCTCTCTCTCTCTCTCCCACGCGTTGTGGCAACGCCACACTCCCTCCCTCCCTCACTCTCACCCTCACCCCGACCCTCCTCAACACTGACTCGTTAAGTCAGAGGACGTGCTCTACAGGTGCGTGGCTGAGCCAGACCGACGAATCCGTAGTACAAAGGACGTACAAAGGGAATTTTCAAAAGAATAACGGACCATTGACGTACAAAGGGAATTTTCAAAAGGGTGACGGACCACTTTGGTCCGTTCGAGACTGGTTGTGATAGTGGAAGAGAGATGAACATCACAGATCAGTGTGGTAAGAGGAGACACAAGTACATATTACAGATAGGAAGACATTGTATAAACTTCCCTTTTAGCTAAAGAGGCGTTAGAGAATGTTACTCGTGGATGTGAGGCGAAGTACTTATTCAAGTCCATTATGACACGTATCTGTGGCACTGCTTTCAACCACTCTGACTGGGAGATCCTTCCGTACGTTAATCAAAAGCCAGTCGAAGAAAAACGTACTTCGACTCATTCGAGGTGAAACGTATGTCCCTTTATGTTCGTATCCAAGAGTACGAGTGCGATCACACGCCTCTCTCTCCCAGTGTAAGTCGTGGGATCGATATTATCTTGTCAACTCTTATCAAGGAGTCCCTCCAACACACACACGGGTAAAGACGTGTTACATGTATGCAAAGTTCATAGACGGGGCGACGCGAGTGTAAGACTCCCTCCTCGTCACACACAACACAGTAACCACTTACACTGGAGGGGATTTTAGATACGTCATGACGAGAGGGATTCATGGAGGCATGTCTGTTGAGTGGGCTGTACGGGGAAGTTTCTCATGACATCAGGTCACTGAAGACGCTAGGATGACGAAGGGGAGGAGGAACTGAAACGCCATCACTGCTGGATCTTATCTCCACATTATCTTGCACAGATGTTGAGAACATTATCTATGATACAGCTGTTGCAAGATGTGATCCTTGTAACGCTCAGGTCTGACCCAGTGGGGAATGGTAATGTTTAGAAAAGGAGAGAGAGGGAGAGCGGAGGTGAGACAGGACCTGGATGCGTTTTGAATGTGGGCACTGGACACACTTCAGCAGTTTGGGTGGTAACGTGAATGTGGAAGGTTCAGTGGCCAGGAACCTGGGCTTTGTTGGAAGAGGTTCAAAGTTCCCAAGTGCACTTTCGTGTAATAATCACATCATCAGGGGAGAGACAAGAGAGAAATATAACAGTCAGCTGATATGCATCGAAGAGACGAAGCTAGGACGCCATTTGGTAAACATGTGATTGTCCAAAACATGTGTTCGGTGAAATGTACAACGAAGGAGGAGGAGGAGGTACGTGGGTACCTCGAACTTAAGTACAGAGGGAAGGTTAAGAAAAGGAAGGGGAGGAATGGTTGAATAAAAGGAAGGGGAGGAATGGTTGAATAAAAGGAAGGGGAGGAATGGTTGAATAAAAGGAAGAGGAGGAATGGTTGAATAAAAGGAAGGGGAGGAATGGTTGAATAAAAGATGTCAAAAGCAAAGGAGCTTTGAGATGTTTAGGGGAGAATATGGTGGCTCCTGTCCTGCCAGCCAGTGTTTGCAAGGTAGAAGAGAGCAAGTTTAGCAGAGTAAGAAAGGAGGGACATAGAAACTGTGAAAACATTATTGTGGACAAGACAGAAGAAAATGGAGAAATTTTCCATTGTGTGTGTGTGTGTGTGTGTGTGTGTGTGTGTGTGTGTGTGTGTGTAAAATTGAAGGCGTGCAATGCTTCATATAATAGTATTTTGTGTTTTCTGAACAGAGGCTTCTTAAGTAGAGAGGCAGTACTTGAATTTAAATATGTAAATACGACTTATCAGAGAGGAAGGCTAGATCGCCACCGAGAATGAAAATATGTCTTAACTAGAAAGGTTTGAGCTCCTGTGTTGTAAAAGTTGTCCCCCCCCTCCCTCAAGTTTGTGCCGAAGTTGAAGATGGGTTGAGGATGGTCGTTGGGGGGGGGGGGAGAGAGAGAGAGAGAGAGAGAGAGAGAGAGAGAGAGAGAGAGAGAGAGAGAGAGAGAGGGAGGAAGGAAGGGGGCAAGATGGCGCGGCGACTCGCGAGCAAAGTTGGCTACCAGCTGTGATTAAAACTTGCTGGTATTAACTGAACAACCAATTCGGTTTTGAGAGAGAGAGAGAGAGAGAGAGAGAGAGAGAGAGAGAGAGAGAGAGAGAGAGAGAGAGAGAGAGAGAATCTATTCCGTACGACCGATCAAAGATGCGGACTTGGAAATGAACCAGCAGATGACATTTTTTTTTTTTTTTCTCGTTGAAGTTTATACGTCGGGAACTGGTTGTTTCCTGGTTCGTGTGAGGCCGAGCTGGCTCGCCGAGGGCGGGGACACACACACACACACACACACACACACACCCTGTGTGGAGCGGTGGTACAGAGGGCGTGCACCTTCATGACATGTCTCACTACTCATATTGAACCCTCATGAACACCACCGCCCGGCCTTAGGGTGTGATAAGGGCCTGATGGGCCTTGGACCGTCCCCCTTCAGAGAGATAAGCCCAAGGCTTGGCCCTCATACGCATGGGTCGTACCCCTTGTGTTCAGAAAGGTCGTCCCCTCGTGTTCAGTAAGGTCGTACCTTCGTGTTCAAGGGGATGGATGAACACCCCTCTCCTCACCCGCTGAACACGACGGTACAGAGAGGACAATATGGTCCCGTGTAGTGATCATGATGACGTGTTCAATCTCGGTAATATTATTGCACCCGCGCGCGTCGTTCGAGGACGATGACCATCCTTCCGGATGGCCCGGAGATCAGATGAGGGAGGGGTCTCGGGAATGGTCGACTTGGGCACCGACTGGTTGTTGAGGCCCTAACGACTGTTGGAATGGATCAGAGGGCCATTAACATAAACTTTGAAGGTTAATATTAGAACGAAGAGGTTAACCCTGCAACCCAGCGGGGGATATTACGGTTTGAGGAAATATGACCCATTTCTCTGGCCATGTCTCCAGGGGAACCATTTTTTATGTGAGATTCTAAGTGAAGTCTCCCAGCAGCACCGGCGATATTGGCAGTTGAGATAATGGAAATAGAAATATATGATCTGATACACGGATACATTTTTTTTCTCCCCCAGGAATAACCAGGCCATACGGGAATGGGAACTCCTGGAGTGGATGAGGAGGAAGAAACTGGAGCGAATGGGAATGCTTTTTGAGTGAGTGTGTGTGTGTGTGTGTGTGTGTAAAATTGAAGGCGTGCAATGCTTAATATAATAGTATTTTGTGTTTTCTGAACAGAGGCTTCTTAAGTAGAGAGGCAGTACTTAAATGTAAATATGTAAATACGACTTATCAGAGAGGAAGGCTAGATCGCCACCGAGAATGAAAATATAAGTCTTAACTAGAAAGGTTTGAGCTCCTGTGTTGTAAAAGTTGTCCCCCCCCTCCCCCAAGTTTGTGCCGAAGTTGAAGATGGGTTGAGGATGGTCGTTGGGGGAGAGAGAGAGAGAGAGAGAGAGAGAGAGAGAGAGAGAGAGAGAGAGAGAGAGGAAGGGGGCAAGATGGCGCGGCGACTCGCGAGCAAAGTTGGCTACCAGCTGTGATTAAAACTTGCTGGTATTAACTGAACAACCAATTCGGTTTTGAGAGAGAGAGAGAGAGAGAGAGAGAGAGAGAGAGAGAGAGAGAGAGAGAGAGAGAGAGAGAGAGAATCTATTCCGTACGACCGATCAAAGATGCGGACTTGGAAATGAACCAGCGGATGACATTTTTTTTTTTTCTCGTTGAAGTTTATACGTCGGGAACTGGTTGTTTCCTGGTTCGTGTGAGGCCGAGCTGGCTCGCCGGGGGCGGGGACACACACACACACACACACACACACACCCTGTGTGGAGTGATGGAGCGTGCACCTACTTCACGACATGTCTCACTACTCATATTGAACCCTCACGAACACCACCGCCCGGCCTTAGGGTGTGATAAGGGCCTGATGGGCCTTGGACCGTCCCCCTTCAGAGAGATAAGCCCAAGGCTTGGCCCTCATACGCATGGGTCGTACCCCTTGTGTTCAGAAAGGTCGTCCCCTCGTGTTCAGTAAGGTCGTACCTTCGTGTTCATGGGGATGGATGAACACCCCTCTCCCCACCCGCTGAACACGACGGTACAGAGAGGACAATATGGTCCCGTGTAGTGATCATGATGACGTGTTAATCTCGGTAATATTATTGTCCCGCGCGCGTCGCTCGAGACGATGCCCATCTTCCGTGGCCCGGAGAACAGAGAGGGAGGGGTCGGGATGGTCGACTTGGGCACCGACAGGTTGTTGAGGCCCTAACGACTGTTGGAATGGATCAGAGGGCCATTAACATAAACTTTGAAGGTTAATATTAGAACGAAGAGGTTAACCTGCAACCCAGCGGGGGATATTACGGTTTGAGGAAATATGACCCATTTCTCTGGCCATGTCTCCAGGGGAACCATTTTTTATGTGAGATTCTAAGTGAAGTCTCCCAGCAGCACCGGCGATATTGGCAGTTGAGATAATGGAAATAGAAATATATGATCTGATACACGGATACATTTTTTTTCTCCCCCAGGAATAACCAGGCCATACGGGAATGGGAACTCCTGGAGTGGATGAGGAGGAAGAAACTGGAGCGATTGGGAATGCTTTTTGAGTGAGTGAGTGTGTGAGTGTGTGTGTGTGTGTGTGTGTGTATAAAGAGAATCAGATGGAGGAAACGAAGCGGAAAGATATGGAAACATGAGCAAATGTTCAGGAATGGTGCCAGCAGACCAAGTGGGAATGTTGTTAGCAGACGAAGTGGGAATGTTGTCAGCAGACCAAGTGGGAATGTTGTCAGCAGACAAAGTATGAATGTTGTTGGCAGAGAGACAAAAGAATGTTGTTGGCAGAGAGAGAGAGAGAGACATAGAGGGGAATGTCGTAGGTAATGATGTAGTGGTGTCAGGAGTGTGGAGGTGACTGAGAGGAAGCGAGAAAGTGTGCATAGCATAGATGGTCACTAAAATGAATAGGGATAGATGATAGGGGAGAGGGACGTGGATGGTGGACAGCACGTACGAACGAGGGGCTTGGGAAGAGACACGAGATGACTCTGGAAGACCAGGATAGAGGGGGAGAAGAGAGAGAGAGAGAGAGAGAGAGAGAGAGAGAGAGAGAGAGAGAGAGAGAGAGAGAGAGAGAGTGATGGGGGGACGCAACGTTTGTCCACCTCACTGGGATGGTGACGAAAAACGTTTGTCCACCCCCACTGGGATGGTGACGCAATCGTCTGTCCACCTCACTGGGATGGTGACGCAACGTTTGTCCACCTCACTGGGATGGTGACGCATCGTCTGTCCACCTCACTGGGATGGTGACGCATCGTCCTGTCCACCTCACGGGATGGTGACGCAACGTCTGTCCACCTCACTGGGATGGTGACGCATCGCCCTGTCCACCTCACTGGGATGGTGACGCATCGTCTGTCCACCTCACTGGAATGGTGACGCATCGTCTGTCCACCTCACTGGGATGGTGACGCATCGTCTGTCCACCTCACTGGGATGGTGACGCATCGTCTGTCCACCTCACTGGGATGGTGACGCAACGTTTGTCCACCTCACTGGGATGGTGACGCATCGTCTGTCCACCTCACTGGGATGGTGACGCAACGTCTGTCCACCTCACTGGGATGGTGACGCAACGTCTGTCCACCTCACTGGGATGGTGACGCAACGTCTGTCCACCTCACTGGGATTTGTATCTCGAGAGGAACTGTTTACATGGTCCAGCTGCACTCCATGTGTGTGTGTGTGTGTGTGTGTGTGTGTGTGTGTGAGGCCTTGAAGGATTTCCTGGTCTTTCCTCTTTTTCAGGGCCGGGCGTTTTTTATTCTTTTTCAGGGCCCCTGGAGACCCGAGGTCTTCAGGATATTTTGGAGCCTCTAAGACCCTTAGGGATTCAAAAGCTTTCGGGATTTCAAGGGTTTTCTAACTGTCTAATTTTAAGTGTTTTCTTTCTAATTTTAAGGGTTTTCTAACTTTCTAATTTTAAGGGTTTTCTAACTTTCAAATCTCAAGGGTTTTCTTTATGATTTCAAGGGTTTTCTAATTTTCTAATTTTAAGGGCTATCTAAATCTAAAGGGTTTTGTACCATTTCTGCTTTTAAGGGTGCTGGGGTTCTCCCCTCAGTAGAGGTTTCTTAAGGGTTGTTTGCCCTTAAGTAACTGGATTCTTGAGAGAGCCTTAAGTCAAGGGCTGTAGGGCTACAGGTGTCTCTCAGAAATCCCCGATATCTCTTGCTGCTCAAAATCCTCAAAAGTGGGATTAAGACATTATGAGCATTTAGGACCTCATAAAAGAGTGGTCTCGGGTCTTTAAAATGGTTTTAGGTCTTTAAGAGTGATTTCGGGTCTTTAAGAGTGGTTTCGAGTCTTTAAGATGGTTTCGAGTCTTTCAGATGGTTTCGGGTCTTTAAGATGGTCTCGGGTCTTTATAAGATGGTTTCAGGTCTTTCAGATGGTTTCGAGTCTTTAAGATGATCTCGGGCCTTTAAGAGGGTTTCGAGTCTTTAAGATGGTCTCGAGTTTCTAAGATGGTCTCGGGTCTTTAAGATGGCCTCGGGTCTTTAAGATGGTCTCGGGTCTTTAAGATGGTCTCAGGTCTTTAAGATGGTCTCGGGTCTTTAAGAAGGTTTCGAGTCTTTCAAAACGTGTGTGAGAGTTCTCAGGACTGGGGACAGTGGGTGGAGGCAGACGTGTATCATCATATTGACTCATTACTCCACTGCTGGGCATTATATAGGTTGGAGGTGGATGCCGGTAACTGACCTGGTTGGAGGTGGATGCCGGTAACTGACCTGGTTGGAGGTGGATGCCGGTAACTGACCTGGTTGGAGGTGGATGCCGGTAACTGACCTGGTTGGAGGTGGATGCGGGTAACTGACCTGGTTGGAGGTGGATGCCGGTAACTGACCTGGTTGGAGGTGGATGCGGGTAACTGACCTGGTTGGAGGTGGATGCCGGTAACTGACCTGGTTGGAGGTGGATGCCGGTAACTGACCTGGTTGGAGGTGGATGCCGGTAACTGACCTGGTTGGAGGTGGATGCCGGTAACTGACCTGGTTGGAGGTGGATGCCGGTAACTGACCTGGTTGGAGGTGGATGCGGGTAACTGACCTGGTTGGAGGTGGATGCCGGTAACTGACCTGGTTGGAGGTGGATGCCGGTAACTGACCTGGTTGGAGGTGGATGCCGGTAACTGACCTGGTTGGAGGTGGATGCCGGTAACTGACCTGGTTGGAGGTGGATGCCGGTAACTGACCTGGTTGGAGGTGGATGCCGGTAACTGACCTGGTTGGAGGTGGATGCCGGTAACTGACCTGGTTGGAGGTGGATGCCGGTAACTGACCTGGTTGGAGGTGGATGCCGGTAACTGACCTGGTTGGAGGTGGATGCGGGTAACTGACCTGGTTGGAGGTGGATGCGGGTAACTGACCTGGTTGGAGGTGGATCCCGGTAACTGACCTGGTTGGAGGTGGATGCCGGTAACTGACCTGGTTGGAGGTGGATGCCGGTAACTGACCTGGTTGGAGGTGGATGCCGGTAACTGACCTGGTTGGAGGTGGATGCCGGTAACTGACCTGGTTGGAGGTGGATGCGGGTAACTGACCTGGTTGGAGGTGGATGCGGGTAACTGACCTGGTTGGAGGTGGATGCGGGTAACTGACCTGGTTGGAGGTGGATGCCGGTAACTGACCTGGTTGGAGGTGGATGCCGGTAACTGACCTCCAAAAAACAGTTTTGTATTCATGATTGCGGGTCACTTTAGAGATGTCCACTAAATGCATGCGCGCCGGTAAGTCTGTGGGAGATGTAGTCATGCAATAAACTACTGTATTTTCTTTGTGGGATGTAGTCATGCTACACACTACTGTATTTTCTTTGTGGAATGTAGTCATGCAACACACTACTGTATTTTCTTTGTGGGATGTAGTCATGCTACACACTACTGTATTTTCTTTGTGGAATGTAGTCATGCAACACACTACTGTATTTTCTTTGTGGGATGTAGTCATGCAACACACTACTGTATTTTCTTTGTGGGATGTAGTCATGCTACACACTACTGTATTTTCTTTATGGGATGGAGTCATGCAACACACTACTGTATTTTCTTTGTGTGATGTAGTCATGCTACACACTACTGGATTTTCTTTGTGGAATGTAGTCATGCAGTACACTACTGTATTTTCTTTGTGGGATGTAGTCTTTGCTACACACTACTGTATTTTCTTTATGGGATGTAGTCATGCTACACACTACTGTATTTTCTTTATGGGATGTAGTCATGCAGTAGTCATGCAACACACTACTGTATTTTCCTTGTGGGGTGTAGTCATGCAACACCCTACTGTATTTTCTTTGTGGGATGTAACCATGCAACACACTACTGTATTTTCTTTCGAAGTTTATCATTGATATGTACAGAGGTAAATCCGATTTTTTTTTATCAAGAACTGAGGGATTGGGTTATGTGTTAGCCCTAAAGGTTCATGCTCGCGTGGTGATTGGGTCAATCCATACCAACATACAAGACTATGTGGTCTGTGATTGTCTCTCCAATCCCCAGTGCACACAGGCGATTGGTCACGATTGGACTCACAGCTAGGTAGATTAGGACGCCCGTGAACGTAGGCGTATTATGATTGGACTCACAGCTAGATAGATAAATACGCCCGCGAATCTATGCGTATTATGATTGGACTCACAGCTAGATAGATGAATTCGCCCGCGAATCTATGCGTATTATGATTGGACTCACAGCTAGATAGATCAATACGCCCGTGAATCTATGCGTATTATGATTGGACTCACAGCTAGATAGATAAATACGCCCGCGAATCTATGCGTATTATGATTGGACTCACAGCTAGATAGATTAGGACGCCCGTGAATCTATGCGTATTATGATTGGACTCACAGCTAGATAGATGAATACGCCCGTGAATCTATGCGTATTATGATTGGACTCACAGCTAGATAGATCAATACGCCCGAGAATGTAGGCGTATTATGATTGGACTCACAGATAAATACGCCCGTGAATCTATGCGTATTATATGATTGGCCTCGCGGGCAGATGGATCAGTACGCCCGTGAATGCATGCGTATTTCATCATACATAAACGCACTTATGCATGCAGTAAACTCTAGTTTTCCGTATCTTATTTTTTTTTCCCCCGTTCATGTTTATTTGGTGACGTTCCCATAGGGCCTTCATTGTCGGGGAGAGACGGGGCCGGGAATAGACGGGGTCGGGGAGAGACGGGGCCGGGAATAGACGGGGTCGGAGATAGACGGGGTCGTGTGGAGACGGGGGGGGGGGGGGGGGGGCGAAAGTGGAAAATTGAATGGTTGCTGGTCAATCAGAGGCGCCTCAGACGTGTGGGGCAGGAGGGTGGCGTCGTGGACTGCATACTGAGTGTCGCTCCCCGCGTTGGTGACGGACCCACGAGGACGGGAGGGGAATGTGGCCTGTGGCTCCTGGGTGTTTCTGATGGTCCGTGCTCCATAGGCGGGTTAGAGAGTACATGGACTGGCAGGGTGGAGGGTCTATGGAGTGATGAGGTGAAGGGTACATGGAGTGGCAGGGTGGAGGGTATATGGAGTGGTGAGGTGAAGGGTACATGGAGTGGCAGGGTGGAGGTTATATGGAGTGGTGAGGTGAAGGGTACATGGAGTGGTAGGGTGGAGGGTCTATGGAGTGGTGAAGTGAAGGGTACATGGAGTGGCAGGGTGGAGGGTATATGGAGTGGTGAGGTGAAGGGTACATGGAGTGGCAGGGAGGAGTATAGATGGAGGAAGTATGGGGTGGGAGGGTATGTGGACTAGTGAGATGGAGGGTACATAGAGTGGCAGGGTGGAGGGCACGTGGAGAAGGGAGGGGAGTTGAGAAGATGGATGGAGAATGGGTAGAGAGATGTGGAATGATGGAGTAGAGACGTTTGAGAAGAGATGTGGAATGTTGTTGGTGTGGTGGAGTGTGAGGGAGAGATGGAGTTAAGGAGAGGACTGGGATGTTGGAGGAGAGGGATGCTAGATGGAGGGAGGAAGGAAAGATGGAATGAGAGAGAGAGAGAGAGAGAGAGAGAGAGAGAGAGAGAGAGAGAGAGAGAGAGAGAGAGAGAGAGAGAGCCTGGCGAGCGGCATACATCGCCCTCCATCTCGCGCGTTCCGGGGGTGGAACTTTTGCCCCGTGGCTGCCTGGCCGTTGCCACAGGTGGTACACGGAGGGCCGTGCTGTTCATCCCACTGTTACCTGAGGGTTATTATTTTTTTCTTTAAAGAAAGGCGTCAGTGGAGAACTAGTGGGTGAACTACATCGGAAGAATTTATTCTCCTTTTAGAGTTCGTTTCGCCGCCACACATCGTTTTCTTTCACAGTTCGACTGCTCCACTCTTCGTTTTCTTTCACAGTGGATTACGTACTGCGTAGTTTTTCACAAGTAGACAATGCCGTAGTCCATTTTCGTTTTTAGTGGACTGCACCACAACTCAGTTTTCTTTTGTGGTTGACGACACCACCACATCTCTGCATTACGCCACACCCCATTTTCTTTTATCGTGTTCCCCCCCCCCCCCCCCCCCGCGATTGTTCATTAATCGATATTTCGAAGTCGATAAAACACGGACAGAGCGAACCATCGGTCAGGTATCATAAATCCGGGTCAAACGTCGAAGCTTTTTTTTATATGTATAATACGGTTTCCGGGCCGATTTCTCCGGCCATGAGGGGTCCGGAGCGAAATTTCCGGATCCGTTGGCCGTGAATTCGAGGCAATTTTCGTGATTTCCAAAGCAATTATGCGCGATTTAAAGCTAGTCAAACCCTCCCTCCCTCCCTCCCTCCCTCCTCCCTCCCTCCCTCCCTCGCTCCCTCCCTCCCTCCCTCCCTCCCTCCCTCCGCCCCGATTTGAAAGTAAAATTTTCTTGGCAGTGGAAACCCCTCTTTACCGAACGAAAACCTTATATCTATAATTAACCCCGAAATGGTTCGGTCTTAAATGGGGGGGAAAAAAAAAGAAAAAAGGTGGTATCGAACTGTGAATTCTGAACCAGAGAGCCACTAGGAAATAGGGCTTTTAAGGAAGATTCCCTCGAGAATAGAATATGTCGTAAAGAAAACGGAGGGTCTAAAGGAGGGGGGGGGGAAACCTTTTTTAATTCGATCCTTTGATTCCCATACGAATCGCCACTTGAGTGGAAATTTACCGGGTGGTTTATATTCCACTCGTGGTTTGCTTCTGGGTTTTTGATCAGTGGTCGACCCCAGGGTAAGGTAGGGTCTAGTGTGGGTGAGTGTGAGTGAGGAGGCGGGGGTAGGGAATGGGGGGTGAGGATAGGTGTGAGTGTGGTGGAAATGGGGTGAGGATAAGTGTGGTGGAAATGGGTTGAGGATAAGTGGGGTGGAAATGGGGTGAGGGTAAGTGGGGTGGAAATGGGGTGAGGATAAGTGTGGTGGGAATGGGGTTGAGGGTAAGTGGGGTGGAAATGGGTTGAGGGTAAGTGGGGTGGAAATGGGGTGAGGATAAGTGTGAGTGGTGGGAATGGGGTTGAGGGTAAGTGTGAGTGTGGTGGAAATGGGGTGAGGATAAGTGTGGTGGAAATGGGGTGAGGACAAGTGTGGTGGAAATGGGTTGAGGATAAGTGGGGTGGAAATGGGTTGAGGATAAGTGTGAGTGTGGTGGGAATGGGGGTTGAGGATAAGTGTTGAGTTGTGGGGAGGAATGGATGAGAGGCGGGTGCATCTGATGGTTAATTGGGAGTTGTAAGTGGTTGAGTTGGGGATGGGGGGGGGGCAGGGTCGTTAATGGTCGGATGGAGGGTGGTTAGCGGTCGAATGACGGGTTTCGTTAATGGCTGATTTGGGGACTGTTAATGGATGTGAGTAGATGATGGTTGGGTGAGGGTGTCGTTAATGGTCAAGTGGGGGTCGTTAATGATCGAGTAGGGGTCGTTTGTGATTGAGTGTGTGGACTGTGATTGGACGTGAGTGGATAATGTATGGCAGGGAGTCGTTGATGGATGGACGAGGGTCGTTGGTGGATGAATGGGAGGCAGATGGATGACTGAGGGTCATTGATGGATGAGTGGAGGTCGCCAGTGAATGAACAGAACATGCTGGTGGATAATTGGGAGCAATTAATTAATGCCAGGGGCCGTTACTGGATGAACTAGGGAGGTCGTTAATGAAGAAATGGAGGACGTTAATCATTGAATACAAGTGGGCAGGAGGAATTTGGGGGGCCATCGTTGAAGAGGGGTCGCGAATTGGCAGTTAAAAGTCGTTAAAGGGGGGCTGGTTTAAGGGGGTGGTTTAGGTATATGAATAGGAGTGGTGAAGTGGTGAATGGGGGTCCGTGACGTATAGGAGTCATTTAAAGTGGTCAGTGAGCAGTGTTAGGGCCAGACCACCCCGCTTGGACCCTAGGGTCCGTGTGGTCTGTGTCACTGGCTATGTGAGGGGTCTGTAACCTCTTGAACCCGACTTTACGATCCCATGGGTACGACATACCCGACCTCTGACCTGACCCGGAGGTAAGTGGTTAGGTAGATGGCTGTGACCAACTACCCCATCGAGGTAGTTGGATGCGACTACTACTACTGCTACCTCCTCCTCCTCCACGACTTGGGAGTGTGTAGGAGTGGTACCCGCGAACCATACTGCTCTCTCTCTCTCTCTCTCTCTCTCAATGAAGCTAAACCACTGGGCTGGTTTTAAGCTAGTTCTCCCTACGTCCGTAATTTCGCCATCACGCAGCTCTCGCTTCAATTTTTTTTCCTCCCCTCCTGTCTTCACACATTCCTCTTCCACCCCCCTTCCCCCTTCCCCTTCCTTCCCTCTCCCTCCAATCCCCTTCTCTCATTAAAACCTTTAAATGCAAACATGAGCTTTTGTTCATGGGTCCCAGGTTCCGGTGTGGGGGTTGGCAAAGAATCCCGGGAATGCCGTCTGTCTCTGGTGCCAACGGGAGGGAGGGCTCAGGCAGTCAGTCGTACCCCTCGCCCCCACAGGAGACCCGTCCTTCCTTCAGTAGACCTGGCATTTTTCTTCCTCCCTTTTCATTTCAGCAAACATTTGCCATATTTCTCCTAACCTCTCGTCAGTTGAACGCCATCTGGCTCGTACTTCCAACGACTTCGTTCGTATTGGAGGTTCATTTTGGAGGCTCAGATGTGTAATGATGACTGCAATAGCCTTCCCCTCACGTCTCTAACCGACTGCCTTGACCAACACCCACCGTGCCTCACGAACCTTGAACCTCCAGATTTAGTGTCGTCTGTGGCTTAAGAATTGCGTCCTCCCCTTAGCCACTAGGGTTTGCCTCTGTTGTGTCTTCATCTCTCGTAACCTCGTGAACTGGATGGATTTCCGTGCGTGTCTGAGCTCCAGCCACGAACCCGCGACGTCGTATTCTGAAGGCGGACTATTGTCTGCCTTGGGGACTTCGTCGTGCACCTTAGGGAACGGATGAATTCCTCCCGCGCTGACGGCGGTGAGGCTGAAGCCCTTTTTTCCCCCCCTCCTCTTGATCTGGCCGGGTATTTTTCCTCCTCTTTTCCACTCCTGCTTTAAAAAAAAGCTCAATCTTCTCTTCTTCTTCTTCTTCTTCTTCTTCTTCTTCTTCTTCTTCTTCTTCTTCTTCTCCTCCTCCTCCTCCTCCTCCTCCTCCTCCTTCTTCTTCTTCTTCTTCTTCTTCTTCTTCTTCTTCTTCTTCTTCTTCTTCTTCTTCTTCTTCTCCTCCTCCTCCTCCTCCTCCTCCTCCTCCTCCTCCTCCTCCTCCTCCTTCTTCTTCTTCTTCTTCTTCGTGGAAGCATGTGTTGGTGGCTGCCTATCCCGGAGGAGGGCGACCCTACCAGCCCTTCCAAGGCACCTCTTCATTTGCTCCGACTTCTACTCACTCTCTGGTCTTCCAGTCTCGGACCAACGTCTCCTAGATCAATTTTGATCTAATCGTCTTCCTCCCGATTATCAGTGTGGCTTTCCCAGAGCGAGTTCTGCAGCCTTTTGAGTGTATCGAAAGCCTTTAACGTGTATCGAAAGCCTTTTACATGTATCGAAAGCCTTTTACGTGTATGGAAAGCCATTTTTACAGGGTGTGTCACCAGGTTCTCATCTCCAAGCTCCACTCTAGTGGCTTTCCTCCCCTCACTTTCTTCCGCCCAGCTTCCTGTCTGGCCTGTGTGATTCCCGTAACTTTCGATGGTTCTTCCTCTTCCCTCTGTCAGCGTCGGTGCCCCCTCGTATGGTTGTGTCGTGGCCCGCACGATTGGTTGTTCTTTCATCCATCGTTTTCTATTGTTTGTTCTTTCCTCCCGTTTTCTATTGTTTGTTCTTTCCTCCCGTTTTCTGTTGTTCTTTCCTCCCCCGTTTTCCTTCTTCGGCACATAACCAAGTCCACTCGCGCGCCTTCACGACTCGAAACACAACACATTCCTCCACATCTTCCCAAACCGGCTCCGGCCTTTTCTTGCTCGCCCTACGTTTCTCGCCTCGTCACAACTGCCTCTTTAAACTCAGATTTGGCAGGATTTCCCCCCCTCCAAGTGAGGCAGTCGTAACCTAGTTAACTTTAATGCTTCTTAAAAACTCCCATTTTCTTCCTGTTTCTCTTTCCAATCCCTCCCTCAACACGTTCTCGATAGCTCCGTCTCGCCTCTCGTCCGTCTCGGAAACACCACATTACGGGTATTGCCCGGGACCCCCGCCTCCAAAGAAAATTGGAGGCTGGTCGAGATGCCTTAGGTTCTGCTCCTGTGCCCACTTGTGCAGATGATACAGTGGCCTGATCTCCGTCCTTGTGTGGTGTATATCCCATCCTCCCCCAACCGTACATCAGAGGAGGGTTGAACCCTATATACTTGACTGTATCGAGTCTAAAGATCACCTAGACTGATCAACTCTCCCAGTCTGACCCCCCCAGAACTTTGACCCACTTTCCCCTGTGCATGGAGTTGGTCCTCTTTCTCTCTCTCTTATATATATATTACTTCGGTTTTTGCTTTGGATTAATGTTGGTCATGTGTCCGTTGGCCGTTAGCTAGATCGTGTTGATGCTCATAAGAAGCCACTGCGTCACATGACTGTTGTGGGGGGCTGTTGGGAACGCAGGGGTGAGGGGTTGCGATGTCTGTTTCTTTCCTTACAAGGGTAAGCTTTGGAAATCTCTTACCTTCTGTTGTCTTCCCTAACACCAACGACCGGCCACTTTGGTAATGGTAGACTTTCTGCTTCCCACAGAATTTGTCTCTTGTTTCTTGGCCTCGTTCTCGCACTTAAGGCTTGGCCTCGAACAGGCTCGCTGAGCAGAGCCATTCTACATAGGTCTAAGGCCCGGCCAAGGGTCGCCCCCCTTCGTCCTTAAAGGTCTTTGGTCGTCGTGCTGAAGGGTCGTTCCGTCGTGCTCAAGGGCAGTAGTAGTACTGTTGAGCCAATGGTCGTGACGAGGATGGGGCGCCCCGGGGAGTCGACTTCTCCAGGGGGTTGGGCGGGTGTCAGCGAGGTGGGTGTGTGTGGGTGGAGGGTGAGTGGGTCTGACCCCTTCTGTCTTCATTGTCAATGGCCAGAGGAGGCGAGTTGTTGAGGCTTGTTGGGTGCTGGGTAGTGGCTGTCGAAGTGGTGATTTTATGCGCGATAAACAGTAACGGACGAGGTTGTTAAGGGAGCAGGTGTCGTTAAAGGCCTTGCTAGATTCCCTCCCCGCCTTTGCACACGCCGTTCGGTGACGTATTTATGACGTCGTCGGGATTAGCCACAACCGCATTGGTTAAGGAGACCTGCATGACGTCGTCGTTAAGCAGCAGCGGCCTCATTGGTTAAGATACCTGCATGGCCCTCCCCGCTCCCTGCAACCGTATTGGCTACAGTATTTATGACGTCGTAACTAGCAGCGGCGGTATTGGCCGTACCTTTACGACGTCATCACTAGCTGCAAGCCCCATTGGCTGTGATAACTCCACGACCCCATCAGTACAGATTGCGTTTAGCAAACACACCCCGTGCGAGAGACACCCACCCCAACCCACCCTACAGTTTACAAGTTAATTATCTCTCGCCTCAATATCCCCTCTCTCTCTCTCCCCCTCTACTTAATTGCTCAGATAAAGGGTAAAGCATCGTATTATCACTCCTTGGTAAACATATCTACTCCGCCTGTGACTGGGAGAGGGCATCATGGAGGGTTGCAGACTCGTGGGTTAGGTAGAGAGATAAGAGCACGTAGATAACAGAGATATGAAGAACAGACGAAAGGTGGTTCATGTAGTGCCTCTGGATGTTGCATTTCCAAGACAGACACGACTTGGAGCATCCAGACACAAGGATCGCTCACCTGGAATGTTTATACAGAGGAACTGCCCGTATATATAAACATTAACTTATTAATGTTTCACTGTTAAATTTCACGTTCTGTATTGACGTTCCTGCTCATCGATGTTTCTATATACATTTACTGTTTATGAACATTACAGATGTTGATTTTTTAAGGTAGATTTGCCGTATACGAACATTATTGATGTGTGAGTGTATATGAACATATTAATGCTTCAGTCAACACCTCCCTTATATAAACATTGCAGGTTTGGGTGCTACGGTATGTAAACATAATGCTTCAGTATAAACATTTATACAAATATTGTAGGTATGAATGTTTCAGTATAAATTTTCTCGTATATATATATATATATATATATATATATATATATATATATATATATATATATATATATATATATATATATATAAACGATACTCATATAACTTTTACACTCTGAATTACCCTTATATGAACATTATAATGGTTTCACTGAAATAACTTTATATAAACATTACTCATATAAATGCTTCACTAATAGTATTATATAAACTTTACTGATGTATATGTTTCAGTATAGACATCAGTTACTTAAACATTACATATATATACGTATGTCACCACTGAGTCAATTTGCATATATAAAACATGACTGACACAGATGTGTACCTATAGAAATCCTGGCCTTGAAGAAGTTTACATAGGAAAGTTCCGCCATCAAAGTTTCAGACGACATGAAAGAAAGTTTCTCACGTGTTATACCACACAATGGGGGGCTTTCCTTCAGCAAGGGTTTCAGATACTGAAGTTTGAAGTGCCAGATGACGTGTTGCCTCATGGTGTGTTAGGTGACGCACTGGCAGGCCAACACAAGGGTCATGTGGTGTGGAGCAACTTATCTCTCTCTCTCTCTCTCTCTCTCTCTCTCTCTCTCTCTCTCTCTCTCTCTCTCTCTCTCTCTCTCTCTCTCTCTCGTGGTTGCCACACGACCCCGAGCGTCACCCGTGTGTGACGCGCGTTCGACGTAACAAGAGTGACGGTGGCGAGTCCCAGGATGGAGTGTGGGTGATTGGTGGCTGGTGAGGCCGTGAACAACGAGTTTCTGATGATGTGTTGCGGGCAGTCTCCTGTCATGCAGTCTCCGGTCATGCAGTCTCCGGTCATGCCGTCTCCTGTCATGCAGTCTCCTGTCATGCAGTCTCCGGTCATGCAGTCTCCGGTCATGCAGTCTCCGGTCATGCAGTCTCCGGTCATGCCGTCTCCGGTCATGCAGTCTCCTGTCATGCAGTCTCCGGTCATGCAGTCTCCTGTCATACAGTCTCCCGTCATGCAGTCTCCTGTCATGCAGTCTCCTGTCATGCAGTCTCCTGTCATGCAGTCTCCGGTCATGCAGTCTCCTGTCATGCAGTCTCCGGTCATGCAGTCTCCTGTCATGCAGTCTCCGGTCATGCCGTCTCCGGTCATGCCGTCTCCTGTCATGCAGTCTCCTGTCATGCAGTCTCCGGTCATGCCGTCTCCGGTCATGCAGTCTCCTGTCATGCAGTCTCCGGTCATGCAGTTATTTTCCCAGTTATGTGGTCAGCGCCGGGGTCACAATGCTGGGTTTCGAGTATCTTTTTTAAGCTGTTTATTTGGTAAATTAATCTTTTTCAGCGCCATTCTGATGTAAATTAGGTTGGCTGTAAACTTGCTCACTGTAAATGAAATGCGTTGTCGCTGATATATATATATATATATATATATATATATATATATATATATATATATATATATATATATATATATATATATATATATATAGCACCAAATAACCTTATTCCAGTTTATTATTTCATTTTTTTTTATTTATCTTTAAGACTGCTCTACAATCAGTAGCAGGGGATATATGGACACCTTTAGAGTGAGAACTTCTTCAACGATATATACGTGCGTGAGTGTATGTGTGTGTGTGTGTGTGTGTGTGTGTGTGTGTGTGTGTGTGAGAGAGAGAGAGAGAGAGAGAGAGAGAGAGAGAGAGAGAGAGAGAGAGAGAGAGAGAGAGAGAGAGAGATGAATGGTGCGATACCAGCTCATCTCGGGCCAGGAGGAAGATGTTCTGGAAACATTATGATAAAAAGAAAGGCCCTGCGCCAGCCTAGCCCGGGCCCCCCATCCTGTTATAAACAACCTCTCTTGTGGGAGACGAAAAAAAAAGAAAAGAAATAGTTTTTTTTTAATGTTTTCCTGAAGGAGGAGGCTTGGGGGGAGGTGGATTGCTCTCTCTCTCTCTCTCTCTCTCTCTCTCTCTCTCTCTCTCTCTCTCTCTCTCTCTCTCTCTCTCTCTCTCGGACGAGGTGGACAGCAGCCACTGCCTCCTGTTCGCTTCGTTATGCAGTTCATTTATTTATTCATTTATTCATTTTTACTTCGGCGTTGGCCTGGGGTGGTGAGGCACGTGGTACTGTGACACACACACACACACAGACACACACACACACACACACACACACACACACACACACACACATATACGCACGGGTCCTGTGGCTGGCCCAGGGCCTGCCACTCCTCCCGGTGTGTGTGTGTGACGCCCTGGTGTGTGAGGGACCCTGGGTGTGGTGTGGACCTCATGCCACACCACGTCTGAGGATGATGCCGTCCGTCCGGTCGGCCGGCCGGGGCCGTGCGCGGAGCGGTGGCGCGGAGGGACTGCATCACCTTACAAGGGGACCTTGACAGAGACTCCACACCTGGGTGCCACGCACGGTCGACCCGACCCAGCCCAAGTGAGGATGGGTCGATGCCATGGGAGTGAGGATGGGTCGATGCTATGGGAGTGAGGATGGGGCGCAGCGAAAGAAGGTCTTAGTATGATTAGAAGAAAGATAGGAATATGCACTTGTGTGACTGTGAGGCTCGGTGGATGAGTGGAATGAGATGTCTGTGAGCACATGGTTGCTGCGGTTAACGTACAAGACATTCAAGAAGTGATAAGACAGGAGGGGAGAGTCTTCCAAGAGATTGGGCCCCAAGAGTGTGAGACTCTCCCCCCCTTCCCCCCATGGAATACAAGTGGGTGATTACAAATCGGTAATTACATACACGCTCCATCCCCGTTCATATCAAATTGGTAATTAGAAGTCCGTAATTACATACGCATAACACCTTCCACTTGATTACATACGCATAACACCTTCCACTTAATTTGTATAAGTGCTTCATTATCAGTTCTGGATAGTACTCAAAGTACAGTGGTGATTACAAAGGTCATTAGTAGATTTTATCTAGTTCGGTTGAATTGCTCGTGTTCGTTATTCTGTCATATACGCCTATAGCATATCATTAGTGTCTTGTACGCTTATGACGCACCAATAGTGCCTTATACGCCTATGACGCACCAATAGTGCCTTATACGCCTATGACGCACCAATAGTGCCTTATACGCCTATGACGCACCAACAGTGCCTTATACGCCTATGACGCACCAATAGTGCCTTATATACGCCTATGACGCACCAATAGTGCCTTATACGCCTATGACGCACCAAGAGTGCCTTATACGCCTATGACGCACCAATAGTGCCTTATACGCCTATGACGCACCAAGAGTGCCTTATACGCCTATGACGCACCAATAGTGCCTTATACGCCTATGACGCACCAATAGTGCCTTATATACGCCTATGACCCACCAATAGTGCCTTATACGCCTATGACGCACCAATAGTGCCTTATACGCCTATGACGCACCAAGAGTGCCTTATACGCCTATGACGCACCAATAGTGCCTTATACGCCTATGACGCACCAAGAGTGCCTTATACGCCTATGACGCACCAAGAGTGCCTTATACGCCTATGACGCACCAATAGTGCCTTATACGCCTATGACGCACCAAGAGTGCCTTATACGCCTATGACGCACCAATAGTGCCTTATACGCCTATGACGCACCAAGAGTGCCTTATACGGCTATGACGCACCAATAGTGCCTTATACGCCTATGACGCACCAAGAGTGCCTTATACGCCTATGACGCACCAATAGTGCCTTATACGTCTATGACGCACCAATAGTGCCTTATACGCCTATGACGCACCAATAGTGCCTTATACGCCTATGACGCACCAATAGTGCCTTATATACGCCTATGACGCACCAGTAGTGCCTTATACGTCTATGACGCACCAGTAGTGCCTTATATACGCCTATGACGCACCAGTAGTGCCTTATACGTCTATGACGCACCTATAGTGCCTTATATATGCCTATGACGCACCAGTAGTGCCTTATATACGCCTATGACGCACCAATAGTGCCTTATATACGCCTATGACGCACCAATAGTGCCTTATACGCCTATGAGCACTAATAGTGCCTTATACGCCTATGACGCACCAATAGTGCATTATACGTCTATGACGCACCTATAGTGCCTTATATACGCCTATGACGCACCATTAGTGTCTTATACGCCTATGACGCACCATCTGTTCCTATATGGTAACATGAGAGTATCAATGCTTTGGAGTCCCCGCTTATACACTCTTATAGGCCTGTAACATGGGTGCCTTATAGGCCTATAACATGGGTGCCTTATAGGCCTATAACATGGGTGCCTTATAGGGTCATGTCTTCTTTTAGATTACATCGTCTTTGTGTTGTAATAACCCTTCCCGGGGGTAATTATCGATACTGGTAATTACGTCTTAGATAAAGATTGCTCGTTTACCTGAGCCTGGTAGTTCCCCTCAGGGGTTGCGGGTGGGTGGAGGGAAGGGGAAGGGGGGGGGGGAGTGTAGATCCCTTGGGAGGGGAAAATGATAGCTTCTCTCTCTCTCTCTCTCTCTCTCTCTCTCTCTCTCTCTCTCTCTCTCTCTCTCTCTCTCTCTCTCTCTCTCTCTCTCTCTGTAGACGGTGCCCAGCGAGATGATGGGCAGGAAGGAGAGAGTGAGTGAGAGATAGATAGAGAGAGATAGATAGAGAGAGATAGATAGAGAGAGAGAGAGAGAGAGAGAGAGAGAGAGAGAGAGAGAGAGAGAGAGAGAGAGAGGTCCCTGGAGGGGGGGATGCCTCGTTCTTCTGTGCCTTCGTCACCCTCTGTTGTTGCTTGACCGCCTTCCCCCCCCTCCCCCCTCTCCGCCAGTGGGGGGGGGGTGAGGGGGTGATAAGGGCGCGTGACCCCTGACCCCGAGCAGCGGCCCCCCCCCCCTTGGCACGGTAACCGTCCCTCACCTTTAACACCTCCAGCCCGCTGCCGACCCCTAACCCAGCTACATTGCCACCCTGACCTTTTGACCTGCATCCCTGATCTCTGACCCCCGTCACATGGACCTGTGACCTTTGACCCGACAGTAGTGCCATCTGTTTTCTTTTCCTTCTTTTTTTTTTGAGTCATCTTTGTCTATTCAACCGTGAGTCGAACCGTCAGTCCAGTGAGCAATTACATATGACCTTACCCTGACCCCTGCCCATAGATACATGACCTTACCCTGACCCCTGCCCATAGATACATGACCTTACCCTGACCCCTGCCCATAGATACATGACCTTACCCTGACCCCTGCCCATAGATACATGACCTTACCCTGACCCCTGCCCATAGATACATGACCTTACCCTGACCCCTGCCCATAGATACATGACCTTACCCTGACCCCTGCCCATAGATACATGACCTTACCCTGACCCCTGCCCATAGATACATGACCTTACCCTGACCCCTGCCCATAGATACATGACCTTACCCTGACCCCTGCCCATAGATACATGACCTTACCCTGACCCCTGCCCATAGATACATGACCTTCCCCTGACCCCTGCCCATAGATACATGACCTTACCCTGACCCCTGCCCATAGATACATGACCTTACCCTGACCCCTGTCCACAAATACATGACGTGACCCCGTTTGACCCTTGATCTCATCAGGAACGCCGACTATGTTTGGCTCTCCCAGACCCATCTTGACCCTTGACCCCAGACACAGTCACGCCTCACCTCTTACCCCCCAACTTGGTGACCTCATAGTGGCTAAGTCATCCATAATGACCTTTGACCTGACTGAAGGTGACAGTTGCCCCACATTCGACCTCCCAGTCTCCTTAACCCTTTGAGCACGACGGTACGACCCAGGGATCGCACCGTCGTGCTCAGGAGGTTAACAAGGCCTCTGATAGGTCGTGCTCATGGGGTTAACAAGGCCCTCTGACAGGTCGTGTTCATGGGGTTAACAAGGCTCTCTGACAGGTCGTTTTCATGGGGTTAACAAGGCCATTAACAGGTCGTGTTCATGGGGTTAACAAGGCCATTAACAGGTCGTGTTCATGGGGTTAACAAGGCCCTCTGACAGGTCGTGTTCATGGGGTTAACAAGGCTCTCTGACAGGTCGTTTTCATGGGGTTAACAAGGCCATTAACAGGTCGTGTTCATGGGGTTAACAAGGTCCTCTGACAGGTCGTGTTCATGGGGTTAACAAGGCCTCTGACAGGTCGTGTTCATGGGGGTTAACAAGGCCATTAACGGGTCGTGTTCATGGGGTTAACAAGGCCTCTGACAGGTCGTGTTCATGGGGTTAACAAGGCCTCTGACAGGTCGTGTTCATGGGGTTAACAAGGCCTCTGACAGGTCGTGTTCATGGGGTTAACAAGGCCTCTGACAGGTCGTGTTCATGGGGTTAACAAGGCCTTTGACAGGTCGTGTTCATGGGGTTAACAAGGCCTCTGACAGGTCGTGTTCATGGGGGTTAACAAGGCCTCCTGACAGGTCGTGTTCATGGGGTTAACAAGGCCTCTGACAGGTCGTGTTCATGGGGTTAACAAAGCCATTAACAGGTCGTGTTCATGGGGTTAACAAGGTCCTCTGACAGGTCGTGTTCATGGGGTTAACAAGGCACATCTGACAGGTCGTGTTCATGGGGTTAACAAGGCCATTAACAGGTCGTGTTCATAGGGTTAACAAGGCCTCTGACAGGTCGTGTTCATGGGGTTAACAAGGCCCTCTGACAGGTCGTGTTCATGGGGTTAACAAGGCCCATCTGACAGGTCGTGTTCATGGGGTTAACAAGGCCTCTGACAGGTCGTGTTCATGGGGTTAACAAGGTCCTCTGACAGGTCGTGTTAATGGCGTTAACAAGGCCTCTGACAGGTCGTGTTAATGGGGTTAACAAGGCCTCTGACAGGTCGTGTTCATGGGGTTAACAAGGCCTCTGACAGGTCGTGTTCATGGGGTTAACAAGGCATCTGACAGGTCGTGTTAATGGGGTTAACAAGGCCTCTGACAGGTCGTGTTCCTGGGGTTAACAAGGTCCATCTGACAGGTCGTGTTAATGGGGTTAACAAGGCCTCTGCCAGGTCGTGTTCCTGGGGTTAACAAGGCCTCTGACAGGTCATGTTCATGGGGTTAACAAGGTCCTCTGACAGGTCGTGTTAATGGGGTTAACAAGGCCCATCTGACAGGTCGTGTTCATGGGGTTAACAAGGCCTCTGACAGGTCGTGTTAATGGGGTTAACAAGGCCTCTGACAGGTCGTGTTCATGGGGTTAACAAGGCCTCTGACAGGTCGTGTTCATGGGGTTAACAAGGCCTCTGATAGGTCGTGTTCATGGGGTTAACAAGGCTCTCTGACAGGTCGTTTTCATGGGGTTAATAAGGCCATTAACAGGTCGTGTTCATGGGATTAACAAGGCCATTAACAGGTCATGTTCATGGGGTTAACAAGGCCATTAACAGGTCGTGTTCATGGGGTTAACAAGGCCCTCTGAAGAGGATCCGACAGAGTGACCTCTGACCCGTTTTCACTGTGTGCTCGCCAGCATCACAGGAGTGTTTTCTGTCATCGTCACGCTCCGGTTTCCGTTGGTTTTTAACTCTGTCGCACGTCGGTTTTCTCCGTTCTCTAATCACCGTGACGCTTAGGTTTTACGTTCACTGTTCTCTAACGCCGTCACATTCAGGTTTTCACGGTTCTTTACCACCGTCGCATTTAGGTTTTCACTGTTCTCTAACACCGTCACACTTCGGTTTTCAATTCTCACGCCGTCACACCTCGGTTTTCCCACACTGTCGCACCTCAGTTTTCTCACACCGTCACACTTCCCACGCCGTCGCACCTCAGTTTTCTCACACCGTCGCACTTCCCACGCCTTCACACCTCAGTTTTCTCACACCGTCACATTTCCCACGCCGTCACACCTCAGTTTTCTCACACCGTCGCACTTCCCACGCCTTCACACCTCAGTTTTCTCACACCGTCACATTTCCCACGCCGTCACACCTCGGTTTTCTCACACCGTCGCACTTCCCACGCCGTCACACCTCGGTTATACCCGCGCCGTCGCATTTCCCACGCTGTCACACCTCGGTTTTTCCCGCGCCGTTACATTTCCAACGCCGTCACACCTCGGTTTTCTCACACCGTCGTTACACTTCCCACGCCTTCACACCTCGGTTTTCTCACACCGTCACACTTCCCACGCCGTCACACCTCGGTTTTCTCACACCGTCGTTACACTTCCCACGCCTTCACACCTCGGTTTTCTCACACCGTCGTCGCACTTCCCACGCCGTCGCGCCTCGGTTTTTCCCGCGCCGTCACATTTCCCACGCCGTCACACCCGGTTTTCTCACACCGTCACACTTCCCACGCCGTCACACCTCGGTTTTCTCACACCGTCGCACTTCCCACGCCGTCACACCTCGGTTTTCTCACACCGTCACACTTCCCACGCCGTCACAACTCAGTTTTCTCACACCGTCGCACTTCCCACGCCGTCACAACTCAGATTTCTCACACCGTCACACTTCCCACGCCTTCACACCTCGGTTTTCTCACACCGTCACATTTCCCACGCCGTCACACCTCGGTTTTCTCACACCGTCGCACTTCCCACGCCGTCGCGCCTCGGTTTTTCCCGCGCCGTCACATTTCCCACGCCGTCACACCCGGTTCGCACATTAAGCAGGTGGGCGTCGTGTATTAAGCCCCTCTTACCGCTGAGACGCCGCGGTCCCACAGAGTACTTGGGTACGAGCATGAAGACGTCTTCTGAGAGACGCTTTGATGTCTGCAGGATGGTAGGATGTCATGTGTTTGATGTCAGCAGGATGGTAGGATGTGTTTGATGTCAGCACGATGATAGGGTGACGTGTTTGATGTCAGCAGGATGATAGGGTGACGTGTTTAATGTCAGCAGGATGGTAGGATGACGTGTTTGATGTCAGCAGGATGGTAGGATGTCGTGTTTGATGTCAGCAGGATGGTAGGATGTCGTGTTTGATGTCAGCACGATGGTAGGATGTCGTGTTTGATGTCAGCACGATGGTAGGATGTCGTGTTTGATGTCAGCAGGATGGTAGGATGATGTGTTTGATGTCAGCACGATGGTAGGATGTCGTGTTTGAAAGCATTAGGATGATAAATGTCTTGACATGTTTGAAGGCAGTAGATGACATGTTTTGACAGCAGTGGGATAATTGGTGTCATGTTTGACAGCAGTAAGATAATTGGTGTCATGTTTGACAGCAGTGGGATAATTGGTGTCACATCTTGACAGCAGGGGGATAATTGGTGTCATATCTTATACCACCCTTCACCATGATGGCACGACTCCTGAGCACGACGGTACGACCCTTGACCGCGACGGTACGACCCTTGACCGCGACGTTACGATCTTTAAGCAGGACGGTACGAACCTTGAGCACGACGCTACGACCCTTGAGCACGACGGTACGACCCTTGACCGCGACGGTACGACCTTTAAGCAGGACGGTACGACCCTTGAGCACGACGGTACGACGACCCTTGACCGCGACGGTACGACCTATATACACGATGGTTCGGCCATTACCCATGGGTCGTCTTAACGTGCCAAGGGGTCGTACCGTCGTGCACCAGGGTGGTACCGTCGTGCTCAGCGAGTCGTACCATCGTGGTGAAGGGTGGTACGGTCGTGCTCACCGGGGCAGAAATGGGTGGGGATGTGTGTAGATGGGAGGGCCCGCCATCATAGTCCTCTCTCTCTCTCTCTCTCTCTCTCTCTCTCTCTCTCTCTCTCTCTCTCTCTCTCTCTCTCTCTCTCTCTCGTCCGTCCGTATGTGTGTGTGTGTGTCTGTGTTACGGGGAGAGAGTTTTACGCTCGTGTTGTCCCGTCTCATAACCTGGTATATATTTACCTGTGTGTGTGTGTGTGTGTGTGTGTGTGTGTGTGTGTGTTTCTATGCATGGATGCCAGTGTGCATGTATTTGCATATTTAATCCTGCGGTTTGCGTCCAGGCGAGCGTATTCATCTCGAGTCTGCCGGAGTGTGAGTCCACGCCCCTCAGAACCATCCTGGAAACGGAAGGTAAAGGCCACCACTGCCTCGTGCACCGGTGGGACCCGTCCCCCATATATCACAATGAAAGAAAGTATGGAGTTGGGAAAAAAGAAATAAGGGGAATGAGGGGGGATAATTCCATCCTCGACTTGTAATGGGAGTTGTGATGTCTAGATGGAGGAAGTCCTTATCTTGAGGGAGTGTGTGGTAGTCAGGGACGTGAAGGTGTGATGGACGCCTCCATCTCGTTAATAATGTACGTGATGGAGGACAGGTATTGTAGGAGGGAGTTAAGATGGAGTCTGTGGTGGTGGAACTGGGAGTGTGAAAGGCATGGATACATGAGGGAAGACATTGAGAATGAGGGAATATGGGGCGGGGGAGGGAACATTGAATTAGAGTACATGGGGGGGATAATGTGAGACAGTGAACATGGGGAACAGTAAGTCACTGAACATGGGTAAACAGTGTGAGACAGTGAACATGGGGAACAGTGACTCAGACATGGGAAAGCAGTGTAAGACAGTAGATTTGGGAAAACGGCGTAAGACTGTGAACATGGGCAAAACAGTGAGAGCCGAAGAACATCGGGGAAGCAGTGAAAGTCAGGATTCCAGTGGGCGGCAGTGAAAGACATGGAGGCGGTCGTCAGAAACACACACAAAAATGCTTTTGCTTAAGGAGAAACTTTACTATGGGTTGAATATTTGATGACCACCACCCCACCTGCGTGATGCCAGTGAGGGAGGGAGGGCGAAAGAATATTCATAAACTGAGAAGACGTCTTGGAAAGGGAAGGTATGAGCCCTTTGTTGTTGTTTTGGACAACCTGACTGGCTAGAATTTGAAAAAGAAAAAAAAAAGCGGGCCATTAATTCGAAAGGCCATATTCCTGTTCGTCCCGAAAACGGAAATGGTCGGGGGACACATAATGAACTGTTGCCCTCGTTATTAACTGAGCCAATATTTGTCCTCGGAATATTTGATGAAAAAATGGAAGGGAGCTGTAAATATTCATGTGGGGGGGAAGGGGAAGAAGGAGAGGTTTATGTGTAGGGGAGTTGTGAAGGGGACGACGTGATGGGTAGTCCAAGGTAGTCCATATATATATTTTTTTTTTCCAAAAGAAGGAACAGAGAAGGGGGCCAGGTGAGGGTATTCCCTCTAAAGGCCCAGTCCTCTGTTCTTAACGCTACCTTGCTAACGCGGGAAATGGCGAATTGTATGAAAGAAATATATATATATATATATATATATATATATATATATATATATATATATATATATATATATATATATATATATTATATATATATATAGCTACATTGATGCTGTGTGTTATAACCAGACCCCCTTGGGTATGGCCAGGAGAACGCCCGAGTTCATTAATAATCCGAAAAGGAAATTTAACTTCCGGTATGAGACTCTGAGGGGGGGGGGAAAGGTCTCCAAAGAAAACGGTAATCGGGCCTGGCTCCGGGTACTGGCATCAAAGTGACGTAACCGTAATCATTACCTCTCCCAGCAGGGAAGGTGGGAGGGGTAGGTAGGTAGGTCCACCTCTCCACCAATCACAGACGCCAGAAGGCGTGACGTAACAGAGGCGGTTGAAGGCCCTTGATTGGCCAATAACGTTGGGTTAGGAATTTTTGTCTTATTTTTCCCGGCTCTCATAAGCCCGCCTGTTCCTCGCGCACCCTCCTCCTCCTCCACCTCCACCTCCTCCTCTTCCTCTCCT
>NC_092235.1:18926235-18971235 GCF_036320965.1 Panulirus ornatus
GCGGGAGGAGGGGGAAGGACGCCCCTGGCTGGAAGTCAGATGGTCGTCGGGGACACTTCATCGTCAGGGGGCGTCTGGTGTGGGGCGGGGGTTCGCCACAAACACACACACACACACACACACACACACACACACACACGTTTGTCTTGGCCCTTTATTTGTCTTGGCCCTTTATTTGTCGTGGCCCTTTATTTTGTGTGTTGAATTCACAGGCCTTTTAAAATCCATGAGGTTTCCCTGGGAGGAGCCAATTAGATCTCGCTGTACTTTAAGTCTGTCTGTCTGTCCATATATGTAATCTATCTATCTGTATGTGTTTTCTATCTGTCTTTCTGTATGTATGTATGTATGGATGGATGGATTATTATTATTATTATTATTATTATTATTTTTTTTTTTTTTTTTTTTTTTTTTTATACTTTGTCGCTGTCTCCCGCGTTTGCGAGGTAGCGCAAGGAAACAGACGAAAGAAATGCCCCCCCCCCCCCATACACATGTACATACACACGTCCACACACGCAAATATACATACCTACACAGCTTTCCATGGTTTACCCCAGACGCTTCACATGCCTTGATTCACTCCACTGACAGCACGTCAACCCCTGTATACCACATCGCTCCAATCCACTCTATTCCTTGCCCTCCTTACACCCTCCTGCATGTTCAGGCCCCGATCACACAAAATCTTTTTCACTCCATCTTTCCACCTCCAATTTGGTCTCCCTCTTCTCCTCGTTCCCTCCACCTCCGACACATATATCCTCTTGGTCAATCTTTCCTCACTCATTCTCTCCATGTGCCCAAACCATTTCAAAACACCCTCTTCTGCTCTCTCAACCACGCTCTTTTTATTTCCACACATCTCTCTTACCCTTACGTTACTTACTCGATCAAACCACCTCACACCACACATTGTCCTCAAACATCTCATTTCCAGCACATCCATCCTCCTGCGCACAACTCTATCCATAGCCCACGCCTCGCAACCATACAACATTGTTGGAACCACTATTCCTTCAAACATACCCATTTTTGCTTTCCGAGATAATGCTCTCGACTTCCACACATTTTTCAAGGCTCCCAAAATTTTCGCCCCCTCCCCCACCCTATGATTCACTTCCGCTTCCATGGTTCCATCCGCTGACAGATCCACTCCCAGATATCTAAAACACTTCACTTCCTCCAGTTTTTCTCCATTCAAACTCACCTCCCAATTGACTTGACCCTCAACCCTACTGTACCTAATAACCTTGCTCTTATTCACATTTACTCTTACCTTTCTTCTTCCACACACTTTACCAAACTCAGTCACCAGCTTCTGCAGTTTCTCACATGAATCAGCCACCAGCGCTGTATCATCAGCGAACAACAACTGACTCACTTCCCAAGCTCTCTCATCCCCAACAGACTTCATACTTGCCCCTCTTTCCAGGACTCTTGCATTTACCTCCCTAACAACCCCATCCATAAACAAATTAAACAACCATGGAGACATCACACACCCCTGCCGCAAACCTACATTCACTGAGAACCAATCACTTTCCTCTCTTCCTATTATTATTATTATTATTGTTATTATTATTATTATTATTATTATTATTATTATTATTATTATTATTATTATTATTATTATTGTTGTTATTAACGTGGCTCACTCAGCTCCAAGGCTGCGCTGCAGTCAGTAGGAGGGAAATGCTGGCGGAGTATGCTATCCACTTCTTCATATATATATATATATATATATATATATATATATATATATATATATATATATATATATATATATATATATATATATATATCCCCTTTGGTACCTGGCGCTACGCGGGGAGGGGGGGGATGCCTTTTATAGACCAGGTTTTATATCAGTTTACACAAAGGCCATAAAGGTTGTGAGGAATGGCCTTTGCTGGCTTTCCACTGACCATCACGATCGCCCATTTGTCGCGAAGCGGAAATGTGTGTGTGTGTGTGTGTGTGTGTGTGTGTCGGGGGTCGTCACTCCTCCGTTGACGGAGCACCGTAAGGCTCCAGTGACTCCCGAGCCTTGTGGAGGCGTGGCCCTTGATACACCCTTAAGTCCTCGCGCGCTTTTAAGTACCCTTAGATCCAGCCCTTTGGTCCCGAGGTATGTGTAAGTTATCATCCGTGGCTGCGAGGTCGCCAGTTTTGTGTGGGGGGGGCAGTGAGGTAAGTGTGGTACGAAAGAAAGAGGCTTTTTGGAAAGCTGTCTTTTGAGTGGCGTAAAGACAGCCTTTAAGGCTGAAGCAAAATGCTCGGACCTTGAACGCCTTGTCCAGGTTCTGAAGTAGTTACACCTGAAATTTAGGGCGTGAAGATACTACGGTTTGGTCGTGAAAGAGTAACATACACATCCACAAGCACTTGTGTATATATAAACACACACACACACACACACACACACACACACAGGCCTCCAACAGGTTCTAGAAATAGGAGAATTGAGACGTTGGTGTAATGCTCTCCACAGATTCTCTCTCTCTCTCTCTCTCTCTCTCTCTCTCTCTCTCTCTCTCTCTCTCTCTCTCTCTCTCTCTCTCTCTCTGTTATGACACTGGGAGTGAGTGACCGACCGATGGGAGAGAGTAAGTCAGTAATAAAGGGGGGAGGAGGGAGGAGGGATCTCATGTACGGTGCGCTGTGGCTCCCGTAGTGTTTGGTGGGGATGGTATGGAGGGAAGGGGAGGAAGGAGGCTGCATGCTTAGGACAGGTAAAAGGAGACTTTCAGGTACTCTGAGACGTCATCTTCTTCAGGATAGTCACAGTGCTGAAGTCTGTAAAAGTCTGTTTGAGAGACGAGGGACATGATGGACTATAACAGAAGGCACCTTCCTCCACCGACCGGTCCTGGCAGCATGGCCGCCGATAGGAAGCTAGCTAAGATGGAGCAGGTAGAGGGTATGCTACCGGGGAAAGTTGATGGGAAAGTATAAACGGGAATGTTGCCCTACACTGATACTCGTTAACTCCGAGGTGGAAGATCAGGACCGAACGACGGTTAATGTTATGTATATATATATATATATATATATATATATATATATATATATATATATATATATATATAAAACAGGTGTTTTTAGTATATATATATATATATATATATATATATATATATATATATATATATATATATATATATATATATATATATATATGTATATATATATATATATATATATATATATATATATATATATATATATATATATATATATATATATATATATATATATATATATATTTATAGTTAACAGGCTTTAATGACTGAAAATGTATATGACTTAAGATAATGTGCGATTAAGATTGTTTTTGATGTTCCTGACTTTGACAGCATCCTGTGGTATTTTATTCTTGTGTCTTATGAGTCCACAGATGAAATGTGAAAAAAAAATCTGTTCATTTTTGCATTAAAAACGTTGGTCATATTTGTATTAAAACCTCAGTTCATATTTGTATTAAAACCTCTGTTCATATTTGTATTAAAACCTCAGTTCATATTTGTATTAAAACCTCTGTTCATATTTGTATTAAAACCTCTGTTCATATTTGTATTAAAATCTCTGTTCATATTTGTATTAAAACCTCTGTTCGTATTTGTATTAAAACCTCTGTTCGTATTTGTATTAAAACCTCTGTTCATATTTGTATTAAAACCTCTGTTCGTATTTGTATTAAAACCTCTGTTCATATTTGTATTAAAACCTCTGTTCATGTTTGTATTAAAACTTCTGTTCATATTTGTATTAAAACTTCTGTTCATATTTGTATTAAAACCTCTGTTCATATTTGTATTTAAAACTCTGTTCATATTTGCATTAAAAAAAACTGTTCAAACTTGCATTAAAAACTGTTCATATTTGCATTAAAAAAAAACTGTTCAAACTTGCATTAAAAACTCTGTTCATATTTGCATTAAAAACTGTTCATATTTGAATCAAGAACTCTGCTCATATTTGTATTTAAAATTCTGTTCATATTTGTATTATTATTATTTTGATATTTTACCGTTATGTTAATAGATGTTGAATCCCGGACTTATTCGAAGAAATTGTTGTTTTATGATTTATCGAAATTACTATTATCATTATTTACGATTTTCGAAAGAAAATTATTTTAAATGTGAGTCTTTCCTCATGAGACTTATTTTTGGTCAAAGGAAATGGATTTTTGTTTCTGTGTTTCTTCTTATTTTTCGTCGTCTTTGATCACATTTTGTGACCTTAACTCTCTCTCTCTCTCTCTCTCTCTCTCTCTCTCTCTCTCTCTCTCTCTCTCTCTCTCTCTCTCTCACCAGTTGTTTACCTGCCGGTAATTCATTGTTGATCCTCGCCCTGGCTGACGGGGCTCCTGACTTGTTTACGTCATGCGTCCCTCTCCTCGGGCCCTTACCCCCCCTAGACCACTCATCCTTTCTCCCTGCCTTGCTCTGTACACCATAAGGGTGTGTTGAAGCCCCCGCTCCCTCCACTCCCTAACCCCCCCTTCCCCCCACCTCTCGCTCCGGCCAGGGGTAGCGCCCCCCGCCCCCGCCCCCCGCCCCCCCCCCCCCCCCCCTGACGCAGACGAGGCTCACACTGGCGGGAGTGAGTGAGTGAGGGAGGGAGGCGCGTGCTGTCGCCACCACTGGCCCACTGTGCACCGCACGCACAGGAAGGTTCTCTACCGTCTCGAGTCTCTCTCTCTCTCTCTCTCTCTCTCTCTCTCTCTCTCTCTCTCTCTCTCTCTCTCTCTCTCTCTCTCTCTATGATGTTGTTTGCCTGCAATGTTAGTTGTTTGTTACTGCTACCCACCTACCCTCCCTTCCTCCCTCCCTGGCCTCGGGGAGCTGTTTTGCTCGAGCTGTTTGTGGAACGCATCGCCGTGTTGCAGGAATGTTTAAAGAGGTGTTTTTGTTGGCCTCTTGAGCACGGCTGCACGACCACCCTGGAGTAGGCCGGCCGGACCTGTGTTGGCCTGGCTGTTGACCTGACCTTCGACCTTTTAAAGGTCAAGTCAGAGGCGATTTCAAGGTTATGTATTAAGCACACACACACACACACACACACACACACACACACACACACACACGGGCCTCCGTGGAGTATGACGGGCCTTTGTTGGTTCGATTCGCGGGTGTGGCCGTGGGCTTGCATCCAACCCAGGTGTTTATCCTCCCCTCGGGGCTGGTATATGAATGGGCTATGTAGCTTAGGCGGATGTGTGTGTGTGTGTGTGTGTTTGTGTGTGTGTGTGTGTGTGTGTGTGTGTGTGTGTGTGTGTGTGTGTGTATACAAGATTGAGAGACGGGGCAACGGGGGGTGTAAAACTCTCTCCCCGGAACGCACAAATTGTAATGAGAGAGAGAGAGAGAGAGAGAGAGAGAGAGAGAGAGAGAGAGAGAGAGAGAGAGAGAGAGAGAGAGAGAGAGAGAGAGAACACAAAACTTGAAGGTAGAAGATATGATCATGGAAGCTGCACAGGAAGGGAGGAGGGGGGGGACTCAATTTTCTACGTTGACATAAATTGGGAAATGGAGTTTAGGGTTGACGGGAAGTAGGGCATTGTGCGTGAAGAGGTTGTGTGACGTGAACAATGACCAGAGAGGGAGGTGGGTACTTCCTGGGGCCTCAGACAAGACGTGAGCAAGACCTCCGAGGTGGTCCCTGACGAAGGTCTATGTCGAACTCCAGCCAAACAGCATTGCCAAGGTGTGAGGGAGCAAGGAAATGATGATAACAGGATGATAAAGAGAGGATTAAAGGAAACGATGATAATAGGATGATAAAGAGAGGATTAAAGGAAATGATGATAACAGGATGATAAAGAGAGGATTAAAGGAAACGATGATAACAGGATGATAAAGAAGGGATTAAAGGAAATGATGATAACAGGATGATAAAGAAAAGATTAAAGGAAACGATGATAACAGGATGATAAAGACAGGATTAAAGGAAACGATGATAACAGGATGATAAAGAAAGGATTAAAGGAAACGATGATAACAGGATGATAAAGAAAGGATTAAAGGAAATGATGATAACAGGATGATAAAGAAAGGATTAAAGAGACTTGGGGAGGGATTGTTGTGGACGACGGGGTGAGAAAATGCCAAAAAGTGCCATAGATTCTTCGAGAGTGTGATATTGTCAGGTGAGGAGCAGCTAATCGGGTTGAGGGATGCAGCTGGGAAGGGTTGTAGAGGGTGGTGTAAGGATGTGTGAGGAAATGAATGGTAAGTTCGACAGTATTTTCACAGTGGAGGATACTGTAGCACGAATGAGGAGGAGGAAGAGGAAGAGGAGGTCTTAGGTACCTTGAGCATTCCCAAGAAAGACATTAACAAAGTAAGTCTGACTGATTTGTCTTGACCCATACAGGGGGTTCATGGAGACCGGGGAGAAGGCGCTCAACCACAGACCGTTCTCGCTAACGAGTATGGTCTGTAAGGTACTGGAAAAGATAATCTGAAAGAAAATGGATGACCAACCACAGAGGGGGGGAAATGACGTTACGTGAGAGGCTCCATTGCTGCAGGGAAAGGTCGTCGTGTGTAACGCACCTCTTGGATTTCTACGAGAGAGTGAGCTCTGTCACAGGAGATTGGAGGAGAAATACCAGAAAGCCTTTGACAGTGTCTTGTATGGGATTATTATTAAGAAGCTAGATCATCTGTCAGGGATGAGAGGGAGACTCCTTCAGTAGTCTGACGGTTACCTGAGTGGCAGGGAACAGAGGACCCATGTCGGAGGAGCCCCTTTCGAAAGGGGTGGATGGTCACCAGTGGAGTGCTGCAGGGTCCTGTTCTGGGATTCGTGCACTCTTTCCGAACTATGTTGATGACTTGAGTATGTTTCCAGATGACGCAGGAGTGACGAGGGAAGTGAGAAAATGAGGAGGAGGAGGAGGAGGAGGATCTCGTCGACTTGAAAGAGGACCTAAGCGGATTACAAGTGTAGTCTGATGCGTAGTAGTTGATGAAATGCAAAACAAGCAAGCGTGAGGTGCAGTAATGAGGGATGGGGACACGTGTGAAAGTCGCCCCAGTGTGTATATTATCCAGTAGGAATCACTGTGTGAGGGGTACATAGGAGTTGACATTTACCCCCCCAATGGAAGAGACAAGAGTAAGGGGTGACCTGATCACAGCGTTTTTCAAACCAGGGTCATCATGACGGTGAAAGATGTAAGGATAGGACAACTGAAGGGCGTAACGTGAAATTGAGCTATAACGTTTTACGAAGAGATTGAAGGGAAGTGAATTTACGGTTGTGGGTTGGGGGACAATGTGGTATAGACGGAATGAAGACATGGTGAACGCAGACGTCATGGCGAAGTTTTAAGATTTTGTATGGCAGTAGGGAATGTGTAAGTGATGGGGGCGCCCCCATGTGTGTTTGTGAAACCCTCGTCGTACAGTACAGGTAGGTAGTCACACTCATGCTCCGAACCACCCGGGTTCGAATCGTGGGAGGAGCGGTAGTCTGTCCACGATCAGTCTAGCTGTTCATCCTTCCATTGTGGCTGGTAGATGAATGTGTACCTTTCTTAGGCTTGCGTGTGTGTATCTGTGTGTGTACACTCGCACACAGGAGTAAAGGCATGATATATATATATATATATATATATATATATATATATATATATATATATATATATATATATATATATATATATATATATACAAGGTTAAGTGATGGGGCAAAAGTCTCACCCCATAACACCGACACCCACACACACACAAACCAGTACAGCCAAAGGAAATGGAAACCTCACAATTTCTTCTTTGTAGACGTAATCAGAGAGCAGATTGCTCCGTCAGCCACACACCTCGCCTGGTCAGCCTAGCCCCCTACGACCCTGGCCTGCTCACGGGTCAGTTGGCCGGGAGGTCAACACAATATCCGCTATTATCGGGAAGCAAACGCCTGGAGCCACGGGCGCTTCCAAGGCAAGATAGACGACTGATGGGAACCGCCCACCTCTGCACCCCTGGACGACAAGTGATGAACACGACAACCTGGGTCGTGGTCTGTGAACACGACAGACCTGGGTCGTGGTCTGTGAACACGACAGACCTGGGTGGTGGTCTGTGAGCACGACAGACCTGGGTCGTGGTTCCCGGCTGCCATGTCTCTTTGTCTCATTCACACGTCAGTCTCTCCATCTCTCACTCCCGTCAGTCCACAGTCTCTCCATCTCTCACACACGTCAGTCCACAGTCTCTCCATCTCTCACACACGTCAGTCCACAGTCTCTCCATCTCTCACACACGTCAGTCCACAGTCTCTCCATCTCTCACACACGTCAGTCCACAGTCTCTCCATCTCTCACACACGCCAGTCCACAGTCTCTCCATCTCTCACACACGCCAGTCCACAGTCTCTCCTTCTCTCACACACGTCAGTCCACAGTCTCTCCATCTCTCACACACGTCAGTCCACAGTCTCTCCATCTCTCACACACGCCAGTCCACAGTCTCTCCATCTCTCACACACGTCAGTCCACAGTCTCTCCTTCTCTCACACACGTCAGTCCACAGTCTCTCCATCTCTCACACACGTCAGTCCACAGTCTCTCCATCTCTCACACACGTCACTCCACAGTCTCTCCATCTCTCACACACGCCAGTCCACAGTCTCTCCATCTCTCACACACGTCAGTCCACAGTCTCTCCATCTCTCACACACGTCAGTCCACAGTCTCTCCATCTCTCACACACGTCAGTCCACAGTCTCTCCTTCTCTCACACACGTCAGTCCACAGTCTCTCCATCTCTCACACCCGTCAGTCCACAGTCTCTCCATCTCTCACACACGTCAGTCCACAGTCTCTCCATCTCTCACACACGTCAGTCCACAGTCTCTCCATCTCTCACACCCGTCAGTCCACAGTCTCTCCATCTCTCACACACGTCAGTCCACAGTCTCTCCATCTCTCACACACGTCAGTCCACAGTCTCTCCATCTCTCACACACGTCAGTCCACAGTCTCTCCATCTCTCACACACGTCAGTCCACAGTCTCTCCATCTCTCACACCCGTCAGTCCACAGTCTCTCCATCTCTCACACCCGTCAGTCCACAGTCTCTCCATCTCTCACACCCGTCAGTCCACAGTCTCTCCATCTCTCACACACGTCAGTCCACAGTCTCTCCATCTCTCACACACGTCAGTCCACAGTCTCTCCATCTCTCACACACGCCAGTCCACAGTCTCTCCATCTCTCACACACGTCAGTCCACAGTCTCTCCATCTCTCACACATGACGACGTATGAGTTACACAGTGTCCTGTGGGGAGCGCTACTGGCTAGCCCGGCCCTGCTTTGGGGCAAGATGTGGTGAGGAGTGTCCTCCCTCCCTCGCGCCCTCCTCCATCACCATATCTCCCTCCTTCCCTCCTCCATCACCATATCTCCCTTCTTTCCTTCCTCCATCACCATATCTCCCTCCTTCCCTCCTCATCACCATATCTCCCTCCCTCCTCCATCACCATATCTCCCTCTTTCCTTCCTCCATCACCATATCTCCCTCCTTCCCTCCTCCATCACCATATCTCTCTTCTTTCCTCCTCCATCACCACATCCCCCTCCCTTCCTCCTCATCACCATATCTCCCTCCCTCCTCCATCACCATATCTCCCTCTTTCCTTCCTCCATCACCATATCTCCCTCCTTCCCTCCTCCATCACCATATCCTCCTCCTTCCCTCCCTCCGCATCACCATATCTCCCTCCTCCTCCTCCATCACCGTATCTCCCTCCTTCCCTCACCGTCACCATATATTCCTCCCTCCATCACCGCCGCCATCACTTCACCCTTCCTTCCCCCCCCCCCCCTCACCATTACCCTCCTCCTTCCATCTCATCGTCACGGCCGTCTTCACCATCCCTCACCACCACCACCATCATCACCAGCAGCAGCAGCAGCAGCAGCTTTAAGCTGGCGTCCAAGCCTTCCATCTTCTTTAAAGTTGCCTGGGGCTGAGTCGGAGTCCGATCTAAATTACGTACATGTTATATTCAGGGTCTGGGGCGCCCCTCCTCCCCTCCTCCCTTTGGTGGGCCCAGCGACATGGGCCTTCTTCCTGTTGCTCGACTTCACGCCTACCTGCGAGGGAGAGAGAGAGAGAGAGAGAGAGAGAGAGAGAGAGAGAGAGAGAGAGAGAGAGAGAGAGAGAGAGCCATTATGTTCGTGTACACGTCTCTCTCTCTCTCTCTCTCTCTCTCTCTCTCTCTCTCTCTCTCTCTCTCTCTCTCTCTCTCTCTCTCTGCGTGCCTCCCTCGGGTGGGTAACATGTGTCATTCCTTGGCCTGCCCCTCCCTGCTGGCCTACTGTGTGTGTGGTGCGGGCCCCACATTGTCCCTTGGCCAGGCCCTGTCTTGTCCCGCTGCTGGGCAGAAAGAGGAGGAGGAGGAGGAAGAAGAAGAGGAGGAGGAGGAGGGAGAAGAGGAGGAGGAGGAGGAGGAGGAGGAGGTTAGTAGTGCCACTCTGCACCTGGCCCTCACCCCGTCGTCTGAGGACCACCCTCTTGTTATATAGAGGGTCAACTCCTCTCTTTAGGTCCTCTTCCTCCTCCTCCTCCTGACGTATCAGGGGTCGCAGACTTGGGCTATCCTCTCCCTCTTGGCCACACCCACCTGTTGTGGCCACAGGCAGGGGCTGCACACACACACACACACACAACACACACACACACACACACACACACACACACACACACACACACACATGGTGGCCCACACCTGCTGTGTTGTCATCCTGCTGGGCGTGGTCGTCTGCCTTCCACTAGCATTACGGCCCGCCGCCTCACAAGAGGATCAGCTGGCTCTCGGCGAAGATGTTGTGTCGTCCCTCCCCATCCTCCTTATCCCCTTTACCTACCCGGGATGCCTTATCCTTCCCCATCCCATCCCTCCTTCTCCCCTTCCCAGGATGTCATATCCTCCCCTTCCCCCTTTCTCCCTTTACCTACCAAGGATGTTCGCTCTGTTCCTCACTCGCGTCGACAGGAGGACCCGGGGAGCAGGATGGCCCTTCGTCGGTGCCTTGGCCGGAGCCGTAGTGGCTGCGCCTTCCTCCGTCCGGAGTATCGTAGGCTCTTCCCTGACGTCGTGGCGACCTGAGCCGTCCCCACTATTGTTCTGTGAGACGTTGTCCAAGCTGTTCTTAATCTCTGGTGTCCTCATCGAGGTAGTGTCCAGGATGTACTTTTCAAGTCCAGTCGTCCCTTACTGAGGTGGTGTCCTTAGGTGTCCAACGCTTGCTGAGGGCACTCCACACCTGACTCTCTAAACTGAGGGCACCGTACACCTGGTGTCCTCAGTTGAGGTATGGCTCAGGTCTGCCCCCCACACCTGACTTGTCATTACTAAGAACATACTCCAAGTGTTCTTTATCCAGTCCTCCTTGACCAGTGTCTTACGTAGGAGACGCCTTCCGGACATCTTGGAAGAATCGTCCGTTCATTCTCGAAGCCTAACCAGAGACCACAGTACTAGAAGCTGTGGTTACAGTACACATTGTTGGAAGTCAAGAGACATTCATGTTCGTGTTCGATTCAGGGAAAGATCTCTGTTTATTTACTTAGAATTTTCAATATTTATCTTCTGCAAAAAAAAAAAAAAAAGGAAATAGAAAAAGGAAAATGCTTTACTGATGATTTATTCCCGACAGACCAAACTTCTAAGAAAGAATTGACCATTAGCTATCGTGTATATATATATATATATATATATATATATATATATATATATATATATATATATATATATATATATATATATATATATTTGACCGAAACCACAGCACCTTATACACAACCAGGTCCTACAGACCTTTCCATGATTTACCCCGGACGCTTCACATGCCCTTATAAGCCCACTGCCAGCACGTCGACCCCAGTATACCACATCGTTCCACTTCACTCTCTCCCGTGCACGCCTATGTATATATTGTGAATATGACCAGATAGATTTTTTTTTTTGTATCATCTTCTTGAATCTTTCAGGTAGTTCAATCATTTTCTTTTTATACGGGTTGGGTTAGGTTAGGTTAGGTTAGATTTTGTAAGATAAATCCATGGCTTGTCCCATCGCTTCAATTTGAGTCCATGAGATCATCTCCAGGAGGCGTTGGAGAGCACCAGGGAAAGATTGCAGTAGGCTGGGCGAGACCATTAGTCGGACGCGCATGGAGCACTGCGCGCTCACTGGCTTCAACGTGATGGTGGAGCTGTCTGCAGTCGTCCGTCATGGCCCGTGTTTTGGCCGTCTTGCCCCTCCATATCATTAGTGCCCCGGCGATGTGCAGGAGACTTGCGTCCTGTTCGCGGCGTCGTGTCCTTCGTAGACACAGCCCTCGTCTCCTCGTGTGAGGGGGCAGGGTTGTGCCTCTCGGTGACACGTAGTTTGATGGCGCCTTCTCGTAGGTGTTGGGCGAGTCTTATCGGATCGTGTACAGGTCGGGTTTCCCACGTAGGTCATGTTAGGAAAGAGCTCCCAGTCTCCCTGGTGACATTTGGATTAATGAAGTGACGTTGGAATTTTGTAATGTGTCTCTATGTGTTCTTTTTTGTTTGTTTGTTTGTTTGTTTAGCTGGTTGTTCTTGATGAGGTTGCTTGTTTTTTGTTTTGTTTTGTTTACGTAATAGTTGACTAGCTTACGTGTGTGTTGTCTTGTGTGGTTGATGCCTCTGGAGACGCGATGCCTCGTATACAGCACACGTTCATCTTGTCGTGGACGCTGTCGGCGTCTACTTGCAGTGATATACAGGTTGTGTTCTGTTGTGTTGCGTATACATGTTGTGTTCTGTTGTGTTGCGTATACATGTTGTGTTCTGTTGTGTTGCGTATACATGTTGTACTCGGTTGTGTTGCGTTTAGTTTCTGCCGCTCTGAGTTTGTTTTCTGTGAGGCATTATAGGAGAGAGAGGACGGGAAGAGCTCCCTACTTTAATTTCATTATGGTTTCCCGGAGGAGAACTCTGGAAGAGAAAAATGAAGTTATTTCCTCTTTTTTTTTTTATTTTTTCCCGTGGGGCAAATTCAGAATTATTTAATTCTTGAAGTCGGTAACATATCAGTGAAGTATTTATCTAGTCTTGATAGGAAGGTACTGCAAGACCTCGTAGTTATTATATCTGGTGGCAGTTTATTCCAGTCTTCCCCGCCAACTCTCCACCTGTGAAAAAGAAAAAATTGCCCACGTTACGCTGTGGTCATTTAAACTGTCTCATGGGATATAATTCTCTTTTTTTTATATCAAAATTGTTCATTGTGTTGAAAGCTGTTATACCCTGTGTTTTGATAAGTTTCGGTCTGTTTAGTTTCTTCTTAATTCTTTATATTCTAAGGGACGGAATTAGTTTCGTTTCTCTTCTCTGAATTTGTTTTAGGTTTTCCTCTCACTCGATCGTTTGGCGACCAGAGCCGAGCAGTAGTGTTTTGCGAATGAGGTCCAAAACTCGGGCGATTTAAAGAGTGAAGTTTGTGTCCTCTTAATAGTTTATATTTATAGTTATTAAGCTTCCATGTTGAGTGTAGAGTATGCATGCAGCTTGGTGTTGTAATGAGCCATACTTATAATTCGCGATTAATGGCCAGGCTCATGTCTTTTTCCTCTTTTACTTTGATATGGGTTCGTCGAGGACTTTGTATTCGTAATGTTCACGGTACCCTAACGCTCTTGTGAGAGAGGTAGACCAGGTTGTGAAGTTGTAAGGGGTAGGCCATGGTTGTGAAAGATATCGCCAGGGTTTTGAGGTGTTGTGAGGAGTAGGTTAGGGTTGTGTGGAGTAGGCTAGGATGGTGAGGGGTTGGCTAGGGGTTGTGAGGGGTAGGCTAGGGGTTGTGAGGGGTATGCCAGGGTTGTGAGGGGGTTGGCTAGGGGTTGTGAGGGGTTGGCTAGGGGTTGTGAGGGGTAGGCTAGGGGTTGTGAGGGGTAGGCAAAGGATTGTGAGGGCCAGGCCAGGGGTGTGGTAGACAGTAGACGTCTATACCTGTTGAGAGACAGTCACAGGAGAACACCTGTTGTGAGACAGTCACAGGAGAACACCTGTTGAGAGACAGTCACAGAACACCTGTTGAGAGACAGTCACAAGAGAACACCTGTTGAGAGACAGTCACAGGAGACACCTGTTGAGAGACAGTCACAGAACACCTGTTGAGAGACAGTCACAAGAGAACACCTGTTGAGAGACAGTCACAGGAGGACACCTGTTGAGACACAGTCATAGGAGACACCTGTTGAGAGACAGTCACAAGAGAACACCTGTTGAGACACAGTCATGGGAGACACCTGTTGAGAGACAGTCACAGGAGGACACCTGTTGAGAGACAGTCACAGGAGACACCTGTTGAGAGACAGTTACAGGAGGACACCTGTTGAGAGACAGTCACAGGAGACACCTGTTGAGAGACAGTCACAGGAGACACCTGTTGAGAGACAGTCACAGGAGACACCTGTTGAGAGACAGTCACAGGAGACACCTGTTGAGAGACAGTCACAGGAGACACCTGTTGAGAGACAGTCACAGGAGACACCTTTTCAAGTCAGGTTTGTGAAGATAATGAGGCGCCATTAACAAGGGTGGGGAGCCACAGACTGTGAGTGGTGGAGTGTTGGAGGAGCCACAGACTGTGAGTGGTGGAGTGTTGGAGGAGCCACAGACTGTGAGTGGTGGAGTGTTGGAGGAGCCACAGACTGTGAGTGGTGGAGTGTTGGAGGAGCCACAGACTGTGAGTGGTGGAGTGTTGGAGGAGCCACAGACTGTGAGTGGTGGAGTGTTGGAGGAGCCACAGACTGTGAGTGGTGGAGTGTTGGAGGAGCCACAGACTGTGAGTGGTGGAGTGTTGGAGGAGCCACAGACTGTGAGTGGTGGAGTGTTGGAGGAGCCACAGACTGTGAGTGGTGGAGTGTTGGAGGAGCCACAGACTGTGAGTGGTGGAGTGTTGGAGGAGCCACAGACTGTGAGCGGTGGAGTGTTGGAGGAGCCACAGACTGTGAGTGGTGGAGTGTTGGAGGAGCCACAGACTGTGAGCGGTGGAGTGTTGGAGGAGCCACAAACTATGAGCGGTGGAGTGTTGGAGGAGCCACAGACTGTGAGCGGTGGAGAGTGTTGTAGGAGCCACACATTACGAGCGGTGGAGAGTGTTGGAGGAGCCACGCACTAAGAGTGTTGGAGGGCACGTGAAGGATGAGTGTGAGTGGTGGAGGAAGGTCGCTGGCAGGAGCAGGTGTTGGGAGTGCATCGTCTTGCTGGTTACGCCCCTCCCTCCTCTTGTTCCTGCTGGTGTTGCCTTCCCCTCTGCTCCTACTGTCCCCCGTCACCTGCTGCTCCTCCTCCTACCCCTGGCACCTGCTGCTCCTGCTCCTGCTGCCCCCGGCACCTGCTGCTCCTGCTGCCCCCGTCACTTGCTGCTCCAGCTGCCCCCGGCACCTGCTGCTCCTGCTGCCCCCGGCACCTGCTGCTCCTGCTGCCCCCGGCACCTGCTGCTCCTGCTGCCCCCGTCACCTGCTGCTCCTGCTGCCCCCGGCACCTGCTGCTCCAGCTGCCCCCGGCACCTGCTGCTCCTGCTGCCCCCGGCACCTGCTGCTCCTGCTCCTGCTGCCTCTCCTGCTGCTGTTGTCCTCCCAGCTGCTCTAGCTGCCCCTGCTGAAAATCAACTGGTGGTAGGGGAGACTTTGGGAGGGGGGGGGGGTTGAGTGTCGCTGGAGATGATGTAGGTAACGTTGGAGATCGGGGGTGGTGGTGTGATTGGGGGATGGGGAGGGGGGGAGGTGGTGTGGGTAATGTTGGAGATCGGGGGTGGAAGAGTGATGATTGAAGGGGGGGGTAGGGAGGATGGTGATGATGGGGGGGGGGGAGGTGGTGTGGGTAATGTTGGAGACCTGGGTTGGTGGCGGTGTGGCAGACAGGCTTTGTTGGTGTTGGTGAGAGGACGTGGGGCCCCGCTGGGAGAGATAAGAGTGATGTAGATGATGGTGGTGGTGGTGGGGGGGGGATGGTGTGCTGGGGGTGGGGGTGTTGGAGGGAGGGCTGGGGAGGGAGGGAGGTCTACTGTAGGTTGTTTAAAGGAGATAGATCGACTCTGTAGGTCGGGTTGCAGAAGGTAGGGATGTTGGAGGACGCAGGTGCGCTGCAGCCGATGTTGGAGGTGTTGTCGTTGATGTTGGAGGACGTAGGGGCGCTGCAGCCGATGTTGGAGGTGGTGTCGTTGATGTTGGAGGACGTAGGGGCGCTGCAGCCGATGTTGGAGGTGGTGTCGTTGATGTTGGAGGACGTAGGGGCGCTGCAGCCGATGTTGAGGTGGTGTCGTTGATGTTGGAGGACGTAGGGGCGCTGCAGCCGATGTTAGAGGTGGTGTCGTTGATGTTGGAGGACGTAGGGGCGCTGCAGCCGATGTTGGAGGTGGTGTTGTTGATGTTGGAGGACGTAGGGGCGCTGCAGCCGATGTTGGAGGTGTTGTCGTTGATGTTGGAAGTGTTGCGTGAGCTGGTGTTGGAGGGGGTTATATGTACTGTTGGTGGTGTTGGAGGTATTAAAGTGAGCTGTAGATGGTGTTGGAGGGGTTACATGTATTGTAGGTGAAGTTAGAGGGGTTTACCTGTGTTATAGTGGGTGTTGGAGGGGTTTACCTGTATTATAGTGGGTGTTGGAGGGGGTTACCTGTGTTATAGTGTGTGTTGGAGTGGGATACCTGTGTTATAGTGGGTGTTAGAGTGGGTTGCCTGTGTTATAGTGGGTGTTGGAGGGGGTTACCTGTGTTATAGTGGGTGTTAGAGTGGGTAACCTGTGTTATAGTCGGTGTTGGAGGAGGTTACCTGTGTTGTCGTCGGTGTTGGAGAGATGTATATTTTTGTAGGTGGTGTTGGAGGAGTCACATGATGTGTTGTAGGTAGTGTTGGTGGTCGTGTTTGGTTGATGTTAGTGTTGTAGATCGTGCTGGTGGTCATGTTGTAGACGGTGCTAATAGTAGTAGTGGTAGTGGTAGTGAGTAGTAGTAGTAGTAGTGGTAGTAGTAGTAGTAGTGGTAGTAGTAGTAGTAGTAGTAGTAGTAGTGGTAATAATAGTAGTAGTAGTGGTAGTAGTAGTAGTAGTAGTAGTAGTAGTAGTAGTAGTAGTAGTAGTAGTAGTAGTAGTAGTAGTAGTAGTAGTAGTAGTAGTGGTAGTAGTAGTAGTAGTAGTAGTAGTAGTAGTAGTAGTAGTAGTAGTAGTGGTAATAATAGTAGTAGTAGTGGTAGTAGTAGTAGTAGTAGTAGTAGTAGTAGTAGTAGTGGTAATAATAGTAGTAGTAGTGGTAGTAGTAGTAGTAGTAGTAGTAGTAGTAGTAGTAGTAGTAGTAGTGGTAATAATAGTAGTAGTAGTGGTAGTAGTAGTAGTAGTAGTAGTAGTAGTAGTAGTGGTGGTAGAAGTAGTAGTAGTAGTAGTAGTAGTAGTAGTAGTAGTAGTGGTAATAATAGTAGTAGTAGTGGTAGTAGTAGTAGTAGTAGTAGTAGTAGTGGTAGTAGTAGTAGTAGTAGTAGTAGTAGTGGTACTGGTAGTAGTAGCAGTAGTAGTAGTGGTAATAGTAGTAGTAGTAGTAGTAGTAGTGGTAGTAGTAGTAGTAGTAGTAGTAGTAGTAGTGGTAATAATAGTAGTAGTGGTAGTAGTGGTGGTAGTAGTAGTGTATGTGATGTTGGATGTCGTGTTGATGGTGGTGGTCGTGCCGTGGGTGGTTTTGGAGGAGGGAGACGTGTTCTGGGTAGTGTTGGAGGCCGTATCGGTGTTACGGGTGGTGTTGGAGGCGGTAGTTATGCTGTGTGTGGCGTTGGAGGCGGTAATGGTGCTCTGGGTAGTGTTGGAGGTGGTATGGGTGGTGTTGGAGGCGTTGGTGGTGCTCTAGGGGGTGCTGTGCTATGGGAGGTGGAGGAGGAGGGGGAGGAGGTGTTCGTTGTGCTGTGTGTGGCGTTGGAGGCGTCAGTCGTGCTGTGAGTAAGTGTGTTGGAGGGGTTGCAGTCGTGCTATGTGTGGCGTTGGAGGTTGTAGTCATACTTCAAGTGCTGTGTTGAGGGTGGGGAAAGATGAATGCTGTTAGCAGTGTTGGCGGAGTGGTGGAGTCATTTTAAGTTGTTGGAGAGTGATGTTGACGAGGAGTTGGTGATGGTGGTGATATGAAAATTTCCCTGGGACAGAAGTTAGATTTTATTTCCCCCTCCCCACTTCGAAAAGGATAATACGAAGGAAAATGCTGGAGTACTGTGGAAGGAAATGTGTTATGATAATTTAGATGTTGTGACCCCCCCACTGAATAATAATTTAGATGTTGTGACCCCCCACTGAATAATAATTTAGATGTTGTGACCCCACACTGAATAATAATTTAGATGTTGTGACCCCCCCACTGAATAATAATTTAGATGTTGTGACCCCACACTGAATAATAATTTAGATGTTGTGACCCCCACTGAATAATAATTTAGATGTTGTGACCCCCCCACTGAATAATAATTTAGATGTTGTGACCCCCCCACTGAATAATAATTTAGATGTTGTGACCCCCCCACTGAATAATAATTTAGATGTTGTGACCCCTCACTGAATAATAATTTAGATGTTGTGACCCCCCCACTGAATAATAATTTAGATGTTGTGACCCCTCACTGAATAATAATTTAGATGTTGTGACCCCCCCACTGAATAATAATTTAGATGTTGTGACCCCCCCACTGAATAATAATTTAGATGTTGTGACCCCCACTGAAGCGTTTGCTGAGTGTGTTGTGTCCACAATAATGATACTTGGACCCTACCGGGAGATGTTGATGTTGAAGTCGGATGTGTGAGTTCGACAGATATGTTGGCTCCTAGTACGCGACACTTCGCTGGGGGCGCCCCACGCTGGCTGAGGGGGGCACGACGGCTGGCTGGGGGGGCGTCAGAGTGAGGGGCAGGGATGGGCCAGGGGAAGTGCCCCGGGTCGAGACGATTGCCAAAGGGACGAGAGAAGAGAGAGGATGGGACGTATGATTTCCCTCCTTAATGGTGTGGATCCAGACCACACCCCCACAAAGCAAGGTGCCAGTGGGCCTCCTCCTACCTGTGAGCACTCACTCTTGTGGACCCATCAGAGACTAGGCTTCATCCAGCAGGGTGGAGGGCCCCGGCTCGCCTGGAACGATGGGTTTATCCCCACGTTCTTAAAGCTCGAGGGAAGGAGGGAGGGAAGGTGGGGTGTCAGTCGGTCCAGGGAGAAGTGAGCGTGGGTGAATTATCCTCCCTCCTCCTCCCTCTTCTCTCTCTCTCTCTCTCCCTCCTCCCTCTCCCCCACGTTTATCCCAGGCCGTGGAAGATGAGGGCTGGGATCATATTCGCCCCCTTGCCTCTCCCTCCTGGTGGAGCATGGAGAGGGCTTCCAGGCACGGCATTTCAGACACCGGATTTCTCCTGAAGATGTCCCTGGAGGAGGAGGAGAGAGAGAGAGAGAGAGAGAGAGAGAGAGAGAGAGAGAGAGAGAGAGAGAGAGAGAGAGAGAGAGGATGGTTCAGGAGGGAGTGTGATGGTCCCCCAGCACTTGCCCCCATGTGTGCTAACAGGGATGCGTGGCCTGGTTCCCAGTGGGGGAGTCGGTAAAGTCGCGCACACGTACAAGGTGTTAACAAATGTAAACTCAAGGTTAATGACGCTTTTTTTTTTTCCCAGTCTCTCTCTCTCTCTCTCTCTCTCTCTCTCTCTCTCTCTCTCTCTCTCTCTCTCTCTCTCTCTCTCTCTCTCTCCCGAGGCTTCCTCGGCACAAGTTCATTTCTACAAGTGAATTTCTGTGAAGTAAAACACCTAGTTAGGAGGAGGAGGAGGAGGAGGAGGAGGGAAAGGTCATTTTGCACATCTGTAGCGAGGATTATCGTCCATCCCCTTTGCAAATCCTGTCGCACGTGACTGGAAATGACAGCTGTGGTCTTGGGAGTCCATCGGATGGAGTTCATGGCCTCACCTTCGGAAGGGTCGAGAGAGAGAGAGAGAGAGAGAGAGAGAGAGAGAGAGAGAGAGAGAGAGAGAGAGAGAGAGAGAGAGAGACCCCCTCTGCCGTACCCCAGGACCTCCTTCCCAAGGGGGAGGTGGTCCGCACGGGCGGGACTCCTGCAGTGCCATCCAGGGCACGGTCGTGCAGGAGGCAGACGCCTCCCTCATTGGGCAGGTTTCCTGTGTTTGCTTGGTGGTTGGGACGCTCCCAGACGACCTCATGATCGCCGACCTGAGACGAAGGGGATTCCAGTACATAGTGTTCGAATAGTCATATATATATATATATATATATATATATATATATATATATATATATATATATATATATATATATATATATTACTATTCGCCATTTCCCGCGTTAGCGAGGTAACGTTAAGAACAGAGGACTGAGCCTTTGAGGGAATATCCTCACTTGGCCCCCTTCTCTGTTGCATCTTTTGGAAAATTAAAAAAAACGAGGGGAGGATTTCCAGCCCCCCCGCTCCCTCCCCTTTTAGTTGCCTTCTACGACACGCAGGGAATACGTGGGAAGTATTCTTTCTCCCCTATCCCAGGGATATATATATATATATATATATATATATATATATATATATATATATATATATATATATATATATTAACGAATGACGTAAGTGTTGTAAATGAAAAGCCAACAGTTTTCACCAAATGGCCTTAATAATACGTCTTCATTTCCTTCAACAGTGAGAGAGTCCAGAACACACACACACACACACACACACACACACACACACACACACACACACATACACAAACCGGAAGTAATGGCACACTTGAGTAATTAGATAAAGGTTACGTAGGAGGGGCAGGCCGAGCCCTGGGTGCACTACTGCCGAAGGTGGCCATAAGTGGCCACGTTGTTTGTTTCTGGAAACTAAAAAAACTGGGCCACAGTACCAAGAAAAAAAAAACCCTGTGCCAAGAAAATTATTTTTTCTTTTCTTTTTTTTTTTCCCCATAATTTCTTCGTTGCTCTGCTGTTGGCTTCACCGTCTATCAGTTATAGTTGACCACTTGAGAGGTAATTTATCTAAACTCAAATTATATATATTATGTTAAAGTATCCATTGATTTTTTCCTTTTCTTCTGTGGTTTCAAAAATGATCTACATGACCAGAGTGAATGAGACTATATATATATATATATATATATATATATATATATATATATATATATATATATATATATAAAGAATATATGGCGTGGGAGGCAAGTTGTTAGAAGCAGTGAAAAGTTTTTATCGAGGATGTAAGGCATTTGTACGTGTAGGAAGAGAGGAAAGTGATTGATTCTCAGTGAATGTAGGTTTGCGGCAGGGGTGTGTGATGTCTCCATGGTTGTTTAATTCGTTTATGGCTGGGGTTGTTGGGGAGGTGAATGCAAGAGTTTTGGAAAGAGGGGCAAGTATGCAGTCTGATGTAGATGAGAGAACTTGGGAAGTGAGTCAGTTGTTATTCGCTGATGACACAGCGCTGGTGGATGATTCATGTGAGAAACTGCAGAAGCTAGTGACTGAGTTTGGTAAAGTGTGTGAAAGAAGAAAGTTGAGAGTAAATGTAAATAAGAGCAAGGTAATTAGGTACAGTAGGGTTGAGGGTCAAGTCAATTGGGAGGTAAGTTTGAATGGAGAAAGACTGGAGGAAGTGAAGTGTTTCAGATATCTGGGAGTGGATTTGGCAGCGGATGGAACCATGGAAGCGGAAGTGAATCATAGGGTGGGGAGGGGGCGAAAATTCTGGGAGCCTTGAAGAATGTGTGGAAGTCGAGAACATTATCTCGGAAAGCAAAACATGGTTATGTTTGAAGGAATAGTGGTTCCAACAATGTTGTATGGTTGCGAGGCGTGGACTATGGATAGAGTTGTGCGGAGGAGGGTGGATGTGCTGGAAATGAGATGTTTGAGGACAATATGTGGTGTGAGGTGGTTTGATCGAGTAAGTAATGAAAGGGTAAGAGAGATGTTTGGTAATAAAAAGAGTGTGTTTGAGAGAGCTGAAGAGGGTGTTTTGAAATGGTTTGGTCACATGGAGAGAATGAGTGAGGAAAGATTGACCAAGAGGATATATGTGTCAGAGGTGGAGGGAACGAGGAGAAATGGGAGACCAAATTGGAGGTGGAAAGATGGAGTGAAAAAGATTTTGAGTGATCGGGGCCTGAACATGCAGGAGGGTGAAAGGCGTGCAAGGAATAGAGTGAATTGGAACGATGTGGTATACCGGGGTCGACGTATTGTCAATGGATTGAACCTGGGCATGTGAAGCATCTGGGGTAAACCATGGAAAGTTCTGTGGGGCCTGGATGTGGAAAGGGAGCTGTGGTTTCGGTGCATTATTACATGACAGCTAGAGACTGAGTGTGAACGAATGTGGCCTTTGTTGTCTTTTCCTAGCGCTACCTCGCACACATGAGGGGGGAGGGGGTTGTTATTTCATGTGTGGCGGAGTGGCGATGGGAATGAATAAAGGCAGGCAATATGAATTATGCACATGTGTATATATGTATATGTCTGTGTGTGTATATATATGTATACGTTGAGATGTATAGGTATGTATATTTGTGTGTGTGGACGTGTATGTATATACATGTGTATGTGGGTGGGTTGGGCCGTTCTTTCGTCTGTTTCCTTGCGCTACCTCGCTAACGCGGGAGACAGCGACAAAGCAAGATAGATAAATAAATAAATGTATATATATATATATATATATATATATATATATATATATATATATATCAAATGACATATTTCTTTCTTTTATCTTCCCTGATGATGTGATTAATACACGAAAGTGCACTTGGGAACCTACCAAGATTCATTTCCTCGTGGACTCATAAGAATACACACACACACACACACACACACACACACACACACACACACACACACACACACACACACTTACATTAAGGAGGAGGAGCTGCTCAGGTGTGGGCGTTGTTAAGTCTTCAGTGTCCATCTCCGGCACCTCCGGGAGAGGGGAGGAAGGAGACTACCCACGCACCTCTCCTGCATGTCGTAGACGGGTGATAAAGAGGGGTGCGGGAGCCGTGGGAGAGAGAGAGAGAGAGAGAGAGAGAGAGAGAGAGAGAGAGAGAGAGAGAGAGAGAGAGAGAGAGAGAGAGAAGCACCCCGTCAACCACGACGGACCGGGGTGGTAAAATACGTGCACCCCCGCCTTGCTGTGTGGGGAGCGCCAGACCACTCTGTGGCTTTCTCGGGGGAGGGTTGAGGAGGAGGAGGAGGTAATGGTTAAGGTATAAGGTCGGGTTCAAGACATAACCGGGATGGGGTTTGACGATGATGGTAGGATGAGAGAGAGAGAGAGAGAGAGAGAGAGAGAGAGAGAGAGAGAGAGAGAGAGAGAGAGAGAGAGAGAGAGATTCCTGGGTAGGGAATAGGTGTTAGAAATAAGCTGTAAACTGACCGGGAGGTTAATGGAATAAAGGGGGAGGAAATGGATAAGAAATAGGGGAGTTGCAAGGAATGCGGGGAAGGGACGAGACAGAGAAGATGGGAAACACGGTGAAAGATGTAGAGAAAATGGGGAGTGGAGTGAGTATTTTTTTTTCTTCCTCACCTGGGAGGATATATATATATATATATATATATATATATATATATATATATATATATATATATATATATATATATATATATATATATATGTATATATATATATATATATATATATATATATATATATATATATATATATTATATCCCTGGGGATAGTGGAGAAAGAATACTTCCCACGTATTCCCTGCGTATCATAGAAGGCGACTAAAAGGGGAGGGAACGGGGGTCTGGAAATGCTCCGCTCCCGTTTTACTTTTTCCAAAAGAAGGAACAAAGAAGGGGGCCAAGTGAGGATATTCCCCCAAAGGCTCAGTTCTCTGTTCTTAACGCTACCTCTCTAACGCAGGAAACGACGAATATATATATATATATATATATATATATATATATATATATATATATATATATATATATATATATATGATTTTGCCTATCTTCGCTTTTCTCTTATTTTCCTCTCATACCATTTGATGTATAAAGATGGATACGAAACCACAGAGAAGATATGTAATGTTACGTGGGAAAGAATGAGGGAACGGTGGCGAGGGAGTGGTTGGCGAGGCGTTGGAAGACATCTGGAAATGATGGAGAAGGAGGAGAAGGCGGCCGATGGTGAGGGAGATGGACACCAGGGAATTGTTGGGGGATACATGGCTTCCTATATTGTCTGCAGTATATATATATATATATATATATATATATATATATATATGTTTGTAGTCATGCGTATTTCTGAGCGATAAAGACACCATCAAGGGTTGTAGATATGGGAATTTATATGAATATGGGAATTTATATGAATATGGGAATTTATATAGTTCCTGATGCACAGGAACTTGAGCTCTTAAAGATGATGGATTGTTGGAGTGGTGAGGGTAATGTTTATAGCTGATGGTTCTGTGCATTCCCGTGTGTTGGAGATAGTGGGGGTGAGGGTTTGGAGGGAATGGAATGAGTCTTTGGAGGGAATGGAACGAGTGTTGGAGGGAGTGGAATGAGTGTTGGGGGTAATGGGGTGAGTAATGGAGGTTATAGTGTGGGTTAGAGAGAATGGGGTGAGTGTTGGAGGTAATAGTGTATGGGTTGGAGGTAATAAGGTGAGTGCGGGCGTTATGAGGTGAGTGTTGGAGGTAATGGGGTGAGTGTGGAGGTTATGAGGTGAGTGTTGGAGGTAATGGGGTGACTGTAGAGGTTATGAGATGAGTGTTGGAGGTTATGGGATGAGTATGGAGATTATATTGTGAGTGTTGGAGGTAATGGGGGCCTGTGTTGGAGATGTTAATGTACTAGTGTGAGTAATGAGCTGGCAGTGATAGGGTGAGTGTTGAAGAAGATGAGGAGAGGGTTGGAGATACCGAGATGAGTGTTGGAGACGATAGGGTGAGTGTTGAAGAAGATGAAGAGAGTGCTGGAGACACCGAGGTGAGTGCTGGAGACAAATAGGGTGAGTGTCGGTGATAATGGCTGGAGTGTTGGAGATAATAGATCCAGTATGTTATATACGTCAGGAGTGTTGGAGGTCGTGTTTGGTGGAGATGTTAAGAAAGGTAAGGGGTTGGAGAATCTGGGGGTGGAGGAAGGGGTGGGGAGGGGGTAGTTATGTCTGTAAGAGGTAAACTATATTGATGTTGGAGATGATTAAAGTTGATGTTGGAGATCATTAAAGTTGTTGATGTTGGAGATGATTAAAGTTGTTGATGTTGGAGATGAATAAAGTAGCCAGTGGTGAGCCAATGTTGTAGTAAGTGTCGGAGAGGATGGGTATATAAATGTTGGAGACGACGTAAGTGGTGGAGGGTCAGTAAATGTTGGAGACGACGTAAGTGGTGGAGAGACGAATGAACTGTCCTCGGAGATCTTAACATTTTCATTTCGTATGTAGAAGACATGATTGATATTCGTGTATGTGTGCGAGACGCAGTGAAAATGGGACCGAGGGAGTGTTGGAGATGATGGACGTAATGAATGTTGGGGATGACGCCACTGCTGGAGACGAGGACACACACCAACGCCTGGTAATAATATGTCATGTGTTGATGAGTGTTGGGGATGACGCCACTGCTGGAGACGAGGACACACCAACGCCTGGTAATAATATGTCATGTGTTGGAGAAAATGGCTTCTCACAGTGGGGAGTGCACAGCGATTGTGTTGGATGATATAGCAGACGAGGGCTTGTGTTGGAGGATGTAGGAGGTGACGGGTTGTGCTGGAGGAATCACTGTTGGAGGATAGACCGGATGAGGGGTTGTGATGGAGGAAATAGCTTGTCAGTGTTGGAGTACAGAGAGGATGAGGTTTTTGTGTTGGAGGAGATGCCTCGTCGAGAGGATATGATGGATGCAAGATTGTGTTGGAGGAAGTAACTCATGACTGTTGGAGGGTATAATGGGTGACGGGTTGTGTTGGAGGAAGTGGCTCATTAGTTTTGGAGGATTTAACGGATGTAGGGTTGTGTTGGAGGAAGTGGCTCATTAGTTTTGGAGAATTTGACGGATGTAGGGTTGTGTTGGAGGAAGTGGCTCATTAGTTTTGGAGGATTTGACGGATGTAGGGTTGTGTTGGAGGAAGTGGCTCATCACTGTTGGACGCTACGTTAGATGGGTTGTGTTGGGGGAAGCGACTCATCAGTGTTGGAGGACCTAACGGATGTGGGTTTGTGCTGGAGGAAGTGACTCATCGGTGTTGGAGGACTTAACGGATGTGGGGCTGTATTGGAGGAAGTGACCCGTATGTGTTGGCGGATACGATAGATGGGTTGTGTTGGAGGAAGTGGCTCTTCAGTGCTGGAGGATGATGTAACGGATGTGGGGTTGTGTGTTGGAGGGTGTTGCGGATGTGGGAAGGGGGGGGGTTGTGTTGGAGGAAGTGGCTCGTCAGTGTTGGAGGATCTCTCGAGGGTTAGGGCATAAATGGCACAAGAAATGAGGGGACTTCCTCCTCCTCCCCCAGCTTGTGCTGGAGGACCCAGGTGATTAATGTGGCCCGTGACAGCTTGAGCTGCCCCGTCCCCTACCCTACCCCTCCCTCCTCACGTCTTGTGATGGTGGCAGGACGTAACGCGTTACCACTGAGTGCCTGTACCTGTCGTGGCGGGATGTAACACGTTACTGAGTGGATGTACCTGGTGTGGCAAGATGTAACGCGTTACCGATGAGCGGATGTCACTTGGTGTGGCAAGATGTAACGCGTTACTGTCTGGGTGGATGCTCCCCCCCCTATTGTGGCAAGATGTAACGCGTTACTGTGTTAAGATCTCCTCTTGTAACAGTCTTCCCATACACTAACCTCTGGGCGTGATGACCTGACCTTTGACCCAGACCCCATGAGGGCTCGGGACCAGGTCATCACGCCCAGAGTAACTCATGAGGCGTGGCGGTGGTGACGGTAACGCGTTACGGCAGCGTAACACAGCATCGGGGTAACATACAAGACCAGCTGAGACGCGGGCCTTGTGCTCTGCGACAGAACCGTTCAAGAAAAACGAGCGTCTCTCGTGTATCACAGAAAACGAGGCGGGTCGGAGGGCCGACTCAACCAAACCTCGCCCACTCCTCCCGTACCTCACGGGACGGGGCAATATTACGCCCAGAGGAGCGATGGACGGACCTACAGGCCAGCGAGGGTAAAAAAAAAAAAGTCCCGAAATAGCCCAGAGGAGAGTGGAAGGCGCTGCGCATAAGGTGTAAGGTAGGGAGGAGGGGGAAGCGTTGGAGTGAGGGTTGCGCGCGGCAGAGTTTGGAGTGAAATAGCATTTAAGGCGAACACACACGAGGCCGGGCAGCAGCAGGCAGGCAGTGGGGCTCCGGGCCACCAGGAGCAGTAGTAAGGCTGAGGATGCCGCCTTTGTTGGACGTGGTGGTCGCTCCGGCACGGACATCTCGCCACCACACCACACCACACCACACCACCGTCGCTACTCCGCCACCACACCCGCTCCACTCGCGTACACACCCACACTCCCCCCTCCACACACCACACCCGCCGCAGAGGCCTTGTACCTCTCCCACCACCACCACATCTGTACCACAGTGCCACCGCCACTGCAAGTGGGTCAGGAGGTCGGCGCGTGTGTGTGTGGGTGCGTGTGTGTGTGTGTGTGTGTGTGTCCTGTGGTGACCCTCCTGAAGTGTCGGTGGGTCATGATGCAGCGACCTTGGACCTGTCGCATCTTCTGCTGTTGGTGGTGATCTGAACAGTCCGACGCGCTCTCCAGGCGCGACACCTGCTTCGTCAACCACCCACCTACCCCGTGGCTCACACACCTGGCCTGTGATCAGTGGAAATATAGTACATGTGGCCCCCCTGCCCCTCTTCTCCTCCCTCCGTGCCGTCGTCTCAGAGAGAGTGATTTCGTGTTACACACACACACACACACACACACACACACACACACACACACACACATGCACACACACACATGCACAGTGCATTCTGAACCTCTCAAGAATATATTGACCATTAGTGGTGTAGTGTCTATATATATATATATATATATATATATATATATATATATATATATATATATATATATATATATATATGTATAGTGAGATCAAAGGTGTTGATACTGGAGTGAGTGACGCTAGGAGACGAATTATGTTATTATGGACATTTTTCTAGCTAGTACACACATGTTTGTCTAAGTATATATATATATATATAATGTTCGTATGTGTTTGAGTAGCATGGCTGCATGTGTTGATATGTGTGGGTGTGTGTGTGTGTGTATATACATTATTCATACATACTTGTGTGCGCGCACGTGTGTGTGTGTGTGTGTGTGTGCGCGCGTATGTACGTGTGAGTCACCGCTCCAGGTATTATCATGAAGGAATATGATAGCAAGTTTGGGGGGATGGCGGGGTGAGGGGGGGGAGAGTGTTGGGGCAGCAGGCTCTCTCCCCTCTCCCTCTCCCTCTCCCCCTCCCCTCTCCCCCTCCCGGCTTCAGATGTCAGACACGGTACCCGTGATTGAAATATAGGAAGGCGCGGGATAGATTGGCCGGGAACTAATTAAGTGGTTTTGCTATATAAACGGGAGAGAGAGAGAGAGAGAGAGAGAGAGAGAGAGAGAGAGAGAGAGAGAGAGAGAGAGAGAGAGAGAGAGAGAGAGAGAGGAACTGTGGAGGGCCCTGGGGTTGTGGTGGGATGGGAGGAGGAGGAGGCAGGAGCAGGAGGAGGAGGTAAAGGGGGACTACATCGCTGGTCTGGGAAAGGTCAGGGGTTGCCCGAGTGTCTTGTTTGAAGGGAGGAGGGAAAATAGGTCACATCTTTTCGGGCAAGGTCAGGCGGGGGTGTTCTATTATGTGTGTGTGTGTGTGTGTGTGTGTGTGTGTGTGTGTGTTCGTTATTGAGATAGATGAAAGGTCATTTGGGCCTGGGTGGAGTAAGGTCAGGGGTCACACACACACACCCGGGGGGGGGGGGGGGGCGGCCGGCCGGCCCCAAGGCTCAGGACCACAATGAAGAAAAATGGCTTAGCATCAGTTTGTTGAGGAGGGAGGTTGGGGGGGGGGGGGTTTAGCTGGCAGGAATGAGGTGCAAGGCTGATACAGACGACTTAAAGCAGCCGAACACATAGCGCACACACACACACACACACACACACACACACACACACACACACACACACACACACACACACACACAGGAGGATAGTGAGCTGGAGACGAGAGAGGAGCGTAGACAGGAAGGGACGGAGGAGGGTAGACAGGAAGGGATAGTGAGTTGGATACGGGACAGATGGGCATAGACAGGAAGGGATAGTGATGACGAATTCGGGACGGAGGAGGGTAGACAGGAAGGGATAGGGAGTTGTATACGGGACAGGGGGAAGGACTGAGGGATGGAAAAGTGAAGTGGTGTGGGAAAGACGATAGAACGGAGGAGAGAAGGTGAGATCAGTGTGTGTGTGTGTGTGTGTGTGTGTGTGTGTGTGTGAACGAGAACACGAAGCGGGAGGGGGGAGGGCGAGTTGTAAACTGTGCTGGACGATGCGCTGAAGTTATACGAAATGTACGAGGGATAGTTAGCAAGAAATTAGGAAGGGGGTGAGGGGGGGATAGGACGGTGCGTAGTGCAGAGGGGGGTTGGGGGGGGTCTTTGCTCTGGAAGGGCAAGAGGAGGGATGTAGATGGAAGGTCGAGAAGGCTTGGGGGTGAGGGAGGGGTAAGGAAGTGGAAGGAAGGAGCGACATTAATGGGAGGGAGGGAGAGGTAGCCTGCGTGTGATGGATGGGAGTGGGTTAACGGTCTGTGTGTGTGTGTGTGTGTGTGTGTGTGTGTGTATGTGTGTGTGTGTGTGTGTGTGTGTGTGTGTGTATGTGTGTGTGTGTGTGTGTGTGTGTGTGTGTGTTTGTGTGTGTCTGTGTGTGTGTGTGTTTGTGTGTGTGTGTGTGTGTGTGTCTGTGTCTGTGTGTGTGTGTTTGTGAGGTCACCCACCTACACATACACACTGCCCTCACTCACCTATCCCACCCGCCACACAGACACGCGCACACGCGAGCCTCGGGAGGGTTGGCACAGCAGTGGGGGCACAGCAGGAGGTGGGGCTGTGTCCAGGAGAGGCACAGAAGGTGTAGCACTGGACACAGACTACTGGGTTGAGGTCAAGGAAGGCCCTATGTGGAACTACAGGGTCACACACCAGCCACACTCTGTTGAACATACTATGCCATATTTCTTCTCCTGGTTTATATATATATATATATATATATATATATATATATATATATATATATATATATATATATATACTGTTGAAGTTTGATATTGTGTTAATGGAGACAGAAATGTGTGTGAGTTTGTGTGGGGAAAAGACACAATACGAGGATTATTTAACTTTAAGCAGAACTTAATGAGAAAGATTAGAAAATTTCTGTGGTATTTTTCTGTGTGTGTGTGGAAAAGATTAAAGAGGAAAAAGAAAATGGCAGGAGCAATGGAGGAAAGATTTTAAAGAGAAAGATCCAGTGTGGGCCCCCCCCAGCGGGCTCTCTGTATAAACCCCCTCCATCCCTAACCTACCTACCTCCTCTTCCTCCCCCATCTATCCCTTCCCTTTACCTCTCTACCTCCTCCTCCTCCTCCTCTATCCTCTCCCTCCTCACGCCTCCGTCACACCGACCTACTGCCTTCCCTAACCACCCACTAGCCACCCACCCACTTCCCACGTACACCCTCTCATACCTACCTACCATCCACCCTCCCACAACCCACCCACCCCACCTTTCCCGGCAGAGCGTATATATTTTTTTTTTTCTAAATACGCATAAATTATTTTCCCATTTACGTAAAAAAATAAATGCAAGCCGGTGACAGTGGTGTGGTGTGGGTGAGTGAGTGTTCTAACGGAGCCTCGGCTTGTAATTTGCAGGCAGCTATAGCTCAATTTGAAGTTAGTTCACAGCCGGGCTGTTGAAAGTTGGTCTGTGTGAAAAAAAAAGGAAAAAAAAATAAAGTTATAATTATCGAAAAGACCTTTTTGTCATGGGAGGCGTTGGACACACGGGGAATACCCTGTGGAGGGCGTGAACGACAGGGGATAGTGGGAGAGGGAGAGCACCTCGCAGAGTGCCGCAGGAGCAGGCACTGTTGAGGAAGGTCAGGTGCAAGTACCCCAGTGTGTGTGTGTTGGGGGAGGGATGATGACGAACGTTCTGCCACACCCTCGCCACCATGTGTGCAACACTGTGTCCCAGGAGCTGGCCCTGGCGTGCCAGGACGAGCGGGACCTGGCCCTCATGTGTGAGGAGGACCCGGACAGGGCCCTGGTGTTCGAGCCCGACCACGAGAGGGAGCTGGTGTGCGAGAACGAGCGAGACCGCGGGCTGGTCTTCGACTACAGCGAGGACACCCTGAGCCAGCTCGAGGGAGATGGGCTGGACACGCTGAGCGACAGGAACCCCGACGCGGATATCAACTACGTCTCCACCATCTTCCGCTGCGGCTGTAGCTGCTGCTGGAGGTACCAGCTCTGTAGGATGGTGGTAAGTACGACCAGGCTCCCTGCTCCCCCTCAGGTACTCTGGCCGCCCGTAGCGGTGCGCGCCCACACCTCGTCCCACTACCTCCACCAGCGGCCTTTATACCTCCACGCTCTACCAGGGTCTCCCTGATGTCTTCTGTGTTGTCGTACATTCCCATTAACCTTTCATAGACTTGTGAACTCTTGCCCCATCTGCATGCACAGTGAGGGGTACAATACTTGTATACTTTTTTTTTTATATATATAAACCCGTGTCCAGTCCTCGCTTACAACACGTTGTTCAGCTCTGGGCGACTAACCTCACCAGAGAGGGAGGAGAACTTAAAACAAATACAAAGCAGAGCGGCCAGACTTAATCACGTCACTCAGGAATATTCCTTAATAGGATAGACTGAAAAACATAAAATGTATCTTCAAAAAATACGTCGGCTCTGGGGAGATCCGGCACAAACTTTTAGATATAACTGAATTATTTTGACAACATAACTTCCGAAATTTCCTTCACTTTAGACCAAAAATTCAATAGCCAGAAATAACGGGATGAAGATTAAAGGAAGATGTAACAGTAACGTGGACAAACGTTTTTTTTTTCATCTTTAGAGTAATAAAACGTTTGAGTAGATTATCAGCAGATGTAGTCAGTGTAAATATTGTCATTGCCTTCATATCAGGGGTAGGGAAACACCACTAATATCTCTTATCAGTAGATTATCTTGCTTCAAGAATCCAGCGTCAGTGCAACCGTTTGCCAGACTGGCATAGAGCATTTCTCGTCACAATTTCCTACAGAATTTCCATGGCTGTTTGTTCTGTACGGTATAATTTTTTCCCCGGCCGTTGAGCCGGAGGGAAAGGTGGGTGGGAAGGTGCTAACCTGCTTTACCTTCCTGTTTCTGGCAGTTTTTGAGCAATGATAGCTCATAACCTATTGATGGACCATCAGGTCATGTGTTCTATGTCTTTCCCATGTGTTTCCAAGTACCCATGTGTGCGAGTAGGAAGGGAGGAGGGTGAGTGGTTCTCGGTGAAGGTGTGGCTACGTAGAGGATGTTTCGTTTAATCTGTTTGTGGACGAGGTGGCGAAAGGGGTTGTGGGGGAGATGCCTGCCACCTTACCCATCTTGGCCGCTGTAGCTGGTCAACCTACGGCCGTGGCGGTGAGGCATTCGATGCTGCGGTCCACCCTTTGTTTGGTAACCCTCGTTCGAACCCCTCCCCGTGAAGGCACGGCGAGGCAGGCAGCCAGCGGACGCTTGTTCGTGACCTCAGTCGCTCGTTAGTTCCCCCTCATGTCAGTAACGACCTGGCCTTTTGCCTTGGCGCCTCGAGCGCGGAGGGCGCTACGCGACCCCATGGGCGTGGTGGTTCGGCCTTTTTAAGTTCAACCCTTGACGGGCAGACGTCGAGAGGCCGTCGTGGTTGTGCCTTCGTGGTCATCAAGGAATCAGTGATGTTCCATAATGCTGAGGACGTGTCACCCTCGCTCACCGCAGGGGGCGCGCGCGCGCAAGATACACGCCTCAGGGAGATCCCTTTTGACGATGATTAAGCAATAGCATGAACCATTAAGCTGTTGCAGCCAGTCTCGGGTAATTAGACCACCCGCTCTCCTCCTCCTCCTCCTCTTCGGCCGATACGAACGCTGGGGAGGGGGAGACAACGGCTGGAAATGAATTGACGACGCGTTTTTATTTCTCTCTCTCTCTCTCTCTCTCTCTCTCTCTCTCTCTCTCTCTCTCTCTCTCTCTCTCTCTCTCTCTCTATCTATCTCTCTCTCTCTTCCATTCAACTTGGAGGCATCGAACTCCCCAACAGGTTTATATACATGGTTTGCAGTTGCCTAACGAAGCGTCACTTAGGACGCTCAAAGTTTTTTTTGGAGGGGTTAAAGCGGCCCCCAGTTTTGTATCTCAGGTGTACACACACACACACACACACACACACACACACGTCAAGACCATACCACTGGGGAAAAGTAGTTTTTTGGTTTTTTTTTTTTTGTTTTTTTTTGGCCAGCTGGTCAGTCGGGTCCGTGGCTTCAGGCCTCCTTCGTGGTCCCTCGTGGTCATACATGCCCTCCCTCCCTGAACCCTCCTGGTCTCGTGAGAGAGAGAGAGAGAGAGAGAGAGAGAGAGAGAGAGAGAGAGAGAGCCGTGCGTCGCTGGCTTTTTGGAAACCCTTTTCATTCCTCGCCTTCGATCAGTGTGAATGTCTGTACGCACGGGAGGGCTCCCCAGGTGTGTGTGTGTGTGTGTGTGTGTGTGTGTGTGTGTAACCCAGTTTCATCCATCGGTAATGCAAAATTACCTATTGTGTGAAACGTTTGGGCCTGAGGAACGTGTCGTTAAAAAAAAAAAAAACGTTGGGCCCCGGAGGCAGAACGTTTTATGTGTTAGGGTAGCGCGAGGCGAAAGTAATTTCATGTCTTGGCAGGTCGAGAGAAAACAGCCAACAGACCGTATGTGTGTTTCCTGATTTCGCTCGTCATTTGCAACATGTTTCCCTTTTCCATGTATATCTTTCTTTTCTTTCAAACTATTCGCCATTTCCCGCGTTAGCGAGGTAGCGTTAAGAACAGAGAACTTGGCCTTTGAGGGAACATCCTCACCTCGCCCCCTTCTCTGTTCCTTCTTTTGGAAAATTAAAAAAAAAATAATGAGAGGGGAGGATTTCCAGCCCCCCGCTCCCTCCCCTTTTAGTCGCCTTCTACGACACGCAGGGAATACGTGGGAAGTATTCTTTCTCCCCTATCCCCAGGGATATATATATATATATATATATATATATATATATATATATATATATATAAGATGAAAGCCGGCAAGGCAGCAGGTTTGGATGGTATTGCAGTGGAATTTATTAAAAAAGGGGGTGACTGTATTGTTGACTGGTTGGTAAGGTTATTTAATGTATGTATGACTCATGGTGAGGTGCCTGAGGATTGGCGGAATGCGTGCATAGTGCCATTGTACAAAGGCAAAGGGGATAAGAGTGAGTGCTCAAATTACAGAGGTATAAGTTTGTTGAGTATTCCTGGTAAATTATATGGGAGGGTATTGATTGAGAGGGTGAAGGCATGTACAGAGCATCAGATTGGGGAAGAGCAGTGTGGTTTCAGAAGTGGTAGAGGATGTGTGGATCAGGTGTTTGCTTTGAAGAATGTATGTGAGAAATACTTAGAAAAGCAAATGGATTTGTATGTAGCATTTATGGATCTGGAGAAGGCATATGATAGAGTTGATAGAGATGCTCTGTGGAAGGTATTAAGAATATATGGTGTGGGAGGAAAGTTGTTAGAAGCAGTGAAAAGTTTTTATCGAGGATGTAAGGCATGTGTACGTGTAGGAAGAGAGGAAAGTGATTGGTTCTCAGTGAATGTAGGTTTGCGGCAGGGGTGTGTGATGTCTCCATGGTTGTTTAATTTGTTTATGGATGGGGTTGTTAGGGAGGTAAATGCAAGAGTCCTGGAAAGAGGGGCAAGTATGAAGTCTGTTGGGGATGAGAGAGCTTGGGAAGTGAGTCAGTTGTTGTTCGCTGATGATACAGCGCTGGTGGCTGATTCATGTGAGAAACTGCAGAAGCTGGTGACTGAGTTTGGTAAAGTGTGTGGAAGAAGAAAGTTAAGAGTAAATGTGAATAAGAGCAAGGTTATTAGGTACAGTAGGGTTGAGGGTCAAGTCAATTGGGAGGTGAGTTTGAATGGAGAAAAGCTGGAGGAAGTGAAGTGTTTTAGATATCTGGGAGTGGATCTGTCAGCGGATGGAACCATGGAAGCGGAAGTGGATCATAGGGTGGGGGAGGGGGCGAAAATTTTGGGAGCCTTGAAAAATGTGTGGAAGTCGAGAACAGTATCTCGGAAAGCAAAAATGGGTATGTTTGAAGGAATAGTGGTTCCAACAATGTTGTATGGTTGCGAGGCGTGGGCTATGGATAGAGTTGTGCGCAGGAGGATGGATGTGCTGGAAATGAGATGTTTGAGGACAATGTGTGGTGTGAGGTGGTTTGATCGAGTAAGTAACGTAAGGGTAAGAGAGATGTGTGGAAATAAAAAGAGCGTGGTTGAGAGAGCAGAAGAGGGTGTTTTGAAATGGTTTGGTCACATGGAGAGAATGAGTGAGGAAAGATTGACCAAGAGGATATATGTGTCGGAGGTGGAGGGAACGAGGAGAAGAGGGAGACCAAATTGGAGGTGGAAAGATGGAGTGAAAAAGATTTTGTGTGATCGGGGCCTGAACATGCAGGAGGGTGTAAGGAGGGCAAGGAATAGAGTGAATTGGAGCGATGTGGTATACAGGGGTTGACGTGCTGTCAGTGGAGTGAATCAAGGCATGTGAAGCGTCTGGGGTAAACCATGGAAAGCTGTGTAGGTATGTATATTTGCGTGTGTGGACGTGTGTATGTACATGTGTATGGGGGGGGGGGTTGGGCCATTTCTTTCGTCTGTTTCCTTGCGCTACCTCGCAAACGCGGGAGACAGCGACAAAGTATAAAAAAAAAAAAAAAAAAAAAAAAAAAAATATATATATATATATATATATATATATATATATATATATATATATATATTGTTTTCGCAGGTGCTTCCCTGATTTGTAGAAAATTATTCATAATTGCTCCCCCCTGATTTATATACGTTATTCATATTCCAAGTCCCGTATGGATGTTGATACTGCCTTCCCGTATTTATGCCCGAAGCACAGATGCGTGTCTGGTTTATATGGTATTCACGTATACGTACGTGTTTGGTTTATGTGGTATTCACACAAATACCTGTCTGATTTATATGCTGTTCACAAATACGTGTCTGATTTATATGGTTTTCAGCGATGCGTCCCCGATTTATATGGTATTCAGAAATGCGCGTCTGATTTATATGCTGTTCACAAATACGTGTCTGATTTATATATGCTGTTGACAAATGCGTGTCTGGTTTATATGGCATTCAGCGATGCGTCCCCGATTTATATATCATTCATTTATTGCCAGGTTTATACATGGTCCATCATCTGTTTGGCTCGTGTAAAACATTTTGATGTAAAGGTCACAGAAAATTAGGATGTAAAGATCATAATTGGGTGGTACAGACTTCCTGAAGTGTGGTGGTTCTGTCTGGTGGAGCAGCTGCGTCACGGAGTGGAAAATAAGGGGGTGCGTCACACGGCGAATTTGACCCCTGGGGAAAATAAGGGGGGTGCGTCACACGGTGATTTAGACCACTGGGGAAAATTAGAGGGTGCGTCACACGGTGATTTAGACCACTGGGGAAAATAAGGGGGTGCGTCACACGGCGACTTTGACCCCTGGGGAAAATGAGGGGTGCGTCACACGGCGAATTTGAACACTGGGGAAAATAAGGGGGTGCGTCACACGGCGAATTTTACCACGAGAAAATAAGGGGGTGTGTCACACGGTGATTTAGACCACTGGGGAAAATGAGGGGGTGCGTCACACGGCGAATTTGACCACTGGAGAAAATAAGGGGGTGCGTCACACGGCGAATTTTACCACTGGAGAAAATAAGGGGGTGCGTCACACGGCGGGCGTATTTGACCACTAAGAAAACAAGGTGATGCGTCACTCAGCGGGCGAATTTGACCACTGGGGGGGAAATAATAAGGTGATGCATCACACGGCGCATTCGACCACTGGGGAAATAAGGTGGTGCGTCACATGGTGGAAAACTTAGCGAGTTTAACCAGTGGGGATGCTGAAGACATGCGTACCGTCGTGTTTCTGGACAGAATTATGGTGCGTACCTGCCCACGGTACGGCCCGGCCACGGCGCTGGACAGAACGTCCAGAAGTTTATTCCATGTTTGCCACTGGACAAAAAAAAAAGATGAAAAATTATTTAGCTTTTGTTTCATGCATGACGCTGGACAGAAGTTTGGGACATTGTGCCATGCATGAGTGTGGTCAGAATTACGAGTGACTGTTCCTGCATGACAGAGGACGAGAGTATGACACGTTCTCCCACGCGTGACACTGGACAAAGTTGTCACGTCTCTGTCCCACGCCTGACACTGGACAAAAGTACAGGAGCTCGTCCCTGCGTGACACTGGACAAAATTGTGTCACGTCTCTGTCCCACGCCTGACACTGGACAAAATAGTGTCACGTCTCTGTCCCACGCCTGACACTGGACAAAAGTATTGGAGTTCGTCCCTGCGTGACACTGGACAAAATTGTGTCACGTCTCTGTCCCACGCCTGACACTGGACAAAAGTACAGGAGCTCGTCCCTGCGTGACACTGGACAAAATTGTGTCACGTCTCTGTCCCACGCCTGACACTGGACAAATGTACAGGAGTTCGTCTGTGCGTGACACTGGACAAAATTGTGTCACGTCTCTGTCCCACGCCTGACACTGGACAAAAGTACAGGAGTTCGTCCCTGCATGACACTGGACAAAATTGTGTCACGTCTCTGTCCCACGCCTGACACTGGACAAAAGTACAGGAGTTCGTCCCTGCGAGACACTGGACAAAATTGTGTCACGTCTCTATCCCACGCCTGACACTGGACAAATGTATAGGAGTTCGTCCCTGCGAGACACTGGACAAAATTGTGTCACGTCTCTATCCCACGCCTGACACTGGACAAATGTATAGGAGTTCGTCCCTGCGAGACACTGGACAAAATTGTGTCACGTCTCTATCCCACGCCTGACACTGGACAAAAGTACAGGAGTTCGTCCCTGCGTGACACTGGACAAAATTGTGTCACGACTCTGTCCCACACAGGACACCGGACAAAAGTGCAAGAGATCGTCCCTGCGTGACACTGTGTTGTGTCGCATGTGACCCGCGTGGTGGCAGTACCATATGGCCAGTACCCGGACAGTTCACCCGTGGCTGGACTCTGGACCAGGCTGTGTTCACCTCCACGCCTCATATATGTGGTGGTGCTTCCGGCTGTCTTGTGCCTCATTTTGGTCGTTAATTTAAAGGTCCAGTGATGACGGGGTGGGGGGGTGGGGGGGAGAGTAGACCCGTGCGGGGTGGATGGTGTGGCCTGTGTGTGTGTGTGTGTGTGTGTGTGTGTGTGTTGGAGGTGCTGGTGTAGGTGTTTGTTGTTGTTGGAGAGAGAGAGAGAGAGAGAGAGAGAGAGAGAGAGAGAGAGAGAGAGAGAGGGGGGGAGGCGGGGAGGGAAGGGGCTAGTCATATTGTTGGAGAAAGAGAGAGAGAGGAGGGTGAGAGGGAAGGGGCTGGTCATGTTGTTGGAGAGGGAGAGGGGGCTGGTCATATTGTTGGAGAGAGATAGAGGGGGGATGCTCATGTTGTTGGAGAGGTGTGAGAGAGAAGAGGGGGCTGTTCATGTTGTTGGAGAGAGATAGAGAAGGGGGCCCCTCTGTTATTGGAGAGAGAGGGGCTGTTCATCTTGTTGGAGAGAGAGAGAGGGAGAGAGAGAGAGAGAGAGAGAGAGAGAGAGAGAGAGAGAGAGAGAGAGAGAGAGAGAGAGATGGGCCTGCTCGTGTTGTTTGAGAGAGAGGGCTATTCATGTTGGAGAGAGAGAGAGAGAGAGAGAGAGAGAGAGAGAGAGAGAGAGAGAGAGAGAGGTAGTTCTTGTTGTTGCTGGGGGCTGTCGGAGTGAAGGATGTAATTAGATAAGAGATGTTTGTTGGCCGAAGAGGAGGTGGGGGTATATATATATTCTGTTGGAGAATTGGGAGGTTTTTCGTATTTGAGAGAGAGAGAGAGAGAGAGAGAGAGAGAGAGAGAGAGAGAGAGAGAGAGAGAGAGAGAGAGAGAGAGAGGACGTTTGTGCCACAGAGGGGGATAATGTAGTGGCAGTTTATCACAGCGTGAAATTTATCTGAGGGGAAAAAAAGAATAAATGAGGTTTGAGGTTGCTGGAAACTGGGTATGTCCTCTAGGTTGGAGAGGTGGCTTGGAGGAAGAAAGAGAGAGAGAGAGAGAGAGAGAGAGAGAGAGAGAGAGAGAGAGAGAGAGAGAGAGAGAGAGGCTGGTGGAAGTTGCTTTGGCTAGGAAAGGCATACGTGTTTTGGAGGGTTTGGGGAGAGGGAGGGAGGTGGGTGACGGCCGGGAGTGTGTGTGTGGGGGGGGGGGCGGCTTGTTGGCGCCGAGAACAAGTCGGTTTCAAAGAGAAACTTTGCTGAAGTGGTGTCAGGGGCGTGTGTTAAGTGTGGTGTGTGAAGGGCTAGAGTGGTGTGTGGTGTGTGGAGGGCTGTAATGGTATGTGTTAAGTGTGGTGTGTGGAGGGACGTGAGGGACGAGTGTTAAGTGTGGTGTTTGGAGGGCTACAGTGGTGTCAGGGACGTGTGTTAAGTGTGGTGTGTGGAGGGGTACAGTGGTGTCAAGGACGTGTGTTAAGTGTGATGTGTGGAGGGCTACAGTGGTGTCAGGGGCATGTGTTAAGTGTGATGTGTGGAGGGCTACAGTGGTGTTAGGAACGTGTGTTAAGTGTGGTGGGTGGAGGGGTACACTGGTGTCAAGGACGTGTGTTAAGTGTGGTGTGTGGAGGGGTACAGTGGTGTCAGGGACGTGTGTTAAGTGTGGTGGGTGGAGGGGTACACTGGTGTCAAGGACGTGTGTTAAGTGTGGTGTGTGGAGGGCTACAGTGGTGTCAGGGACGTGTGTTAAGTGTGGTGTGTGGAGGGGTACAGTGGTGTCAGGGACGTGTGTTAAGTGTGGTGTGCGGAGGGGTACAGTGGTGTCAGGGACGTGTGTTAAGTGTGGTGTGTGGAGGGGTACAGTGGTGTCAGGGACGTGTGTTAAGTGTGGTGGGTGGAGGGGTACACTGGTGTCAAGGACGTGTGTTAAGTGTGATGTGTGGAGGGCTACAGTGGTGTCAGGGACGTGTGTTAAGTGTGGTGGGTGGAGGGCTACAGTGGTGTCAGGGTTGTCAATTAAGTATGATATGTGGAGGGTATATGAGAGAGAGAGAGAGAGAGAGAGAGAGAGAGAGAGAGAGAGAGAGAGAGAGAGAGAGAGAGAGAGACCCATTGCTGACGACACTCATCTTCGCCAAGAACATGACAGGTTCTTGGCGATAATGTTTATCATGCCTCCGGTCATGATGGACCAGATCTCTTGGACTGGACCCTTAAGGTCTTTTCCAAGCGCTACCTCACGCGCGCCGAGGGGCAGGGGAGGGGGAGGGTTGTGCTGTTTCATGTGTGGCGGGGTGGCGACGGGAATGGATGAAGGCAGCAATTATTGTTGGGGTGAAGAGTCAGATCGAAGGGTCAGGCCTTGAAACGCAAGGTCCGTGACGAGGTGCTCAAGGGGAGCCTGTGACCAGTGACCTGTGACCTGTGATGAGGCGGTGCTGGTGGCCTGCCCGCCAGTTCCCTTAAAGGTCGTGGCCTGTTGTGTGAAGGTTGTCAGGTGCCCTGAGCCCTGATGCATCCTACAGTCTCCCTTGAGCTTGCTGCTGCCGCCGCCGCCGCTAGCCCTTAAGCTGTTGCTGGTGGAAGCCCTGAGCGATGCTGGCGCAGCTCAAGCTGATGGAAGAGAGAGGGAGATAGATGGGCGGTGTGTGTGTGTGTGTGTGTGTGTGTGTATGTGGTTTGATGGGTTACCCCGGGGCATGTGAGTGACTGGTGTGTGCATGAGTAATGAATTACCCGTTTGTGATTACCGGTTTAATACACTACGAGGGGAAGGGGTTGGAGGGTTCTACGCTCGTGGTGCCCCACCCGCTCGCCCACGTCTGCGTATGTGTGCTCTCCGTGTTGTGTGGGACGATGACAAGAGAGGCGGAGGGAAGGGGGGGGCGCACTGGAGATGAAGGGTTGGGAGTTCGTGCTTCAGGGATGGGTGGAGAGAGAGAGAGAGAGAGAGAGAGAGAGAGAGAGAGAGAGAGAGAGAGAGAGAGAGAGAGAGAGAGAGAAAGACTGGTGACTATAGCTCTGGTGTGGCCTGTGGGATGTAGGTAGGGATGGTGGGCGTTCCCCCACACACTTACAGGAGGAGGGTGGGTGAGCCCCACAGCTTGGATGGGTTGGTAGGGGCACCTGGGGGGATGTGACAGACGATGTGACAAGGTGTAACGCACGTTACCTGACCTAGTGTGACATGAGGCAGAGCATCAGGGCGTAGCATAGGTTAGTGATACTGTTTGTGGCCTTGCGATGCGTATCCTTAGCTCCTGACGAAGGTGTTTCTTAGATTTTCTCGGTCGGTAGACGACCCTGGCAGTTTGAGGAAAGCTGAGAGTTGGTTACTGTTCTCTAGGAAGGCTGAGAGATGGTTACTATGGTCTAGGATGGCTGAGAGATGGTTGATATGGTCTAGGAGGGCTGAGAGATGGTTACTATAGTCTAGGATGGCTCAGAGATGGTTACTATGGAGTAAGATGGCTGAGAGATGGTTACTATACTCTAGGAGGGCTGAGAGATGGTTACTGTGGGTTAAGATGGCTGAGAGATGGTTACTACGCGCTGGAATGACTGAGAGATGGTTACTACGCCCTAGGATGGTTGAGAGATGGTTATCACGCCCTAGGATGGCTGAGAGATGGTTTCTTATGCTCTAAGAAGGCCGATTAAAGTCTTATCAAGGTCTAACAGAGCTGAGGTCGGGAAGAGCTGAGAGTGTGGCACACCTGAGGACGGTGTGAGGCAGGCGCGGCTCGGGTTGAGGAAGAGGCGAGAAGGTGTGGTTGGAGGTCAGGGAGTGGGTGTGAGGAGAGGGGTTGGGGGGGAGTGAGAGGCAGCGGGAAATAATACATATTTGATGAGTCGCTCCGGCTGTTGTTCTCTGGTGGTGGCATCCTCCTCCTCCTTCCCTCACCACACCGCTGTACGGGGAGACCTGCCGCCTCCTGGGAAGGTTTGGCTGGTCGCTTACGGCGTCACCCTGTTTACGGGCGTCTCTCTCTCTCTCTCTCTCTCTCTCTCTCTCTCTCTCTCTCTCTCTCTCTCTCTCTCTCTCTCTCTCTCTCTCTCTCTCCTTCCTTGTCTCTTGTTCGTTCATTTTTATATTTATTCTTTTTTCTTTTTACCACTCGAGGGTTCGTAGTCTGTTGCACTGTCTGTTACACACACACACACACACACACACACACACACACACACTAGGCAGGTATGGTGTCGTGTTCCATTCTAGCCCTTGTGTTCGCCCCCTTTTGTGCAGACACTGTGTAATGACCAGACTTGATAACCCGGCCTGGTGTTGCCACAGTGTGGTGGGGGACAAGATGGGGGTGTCCCCACCCTGGGATGCAGGTCCGACCACGTCCCCGCCGTCATCATGTGTGAGGGTTGGGACGCCCCGCTGGCTGGTTGGTATCTGGTGGATCGTCCCATGATATATGGCAGGGGAAAGCGAGACGCCTCTGGGACTACATCAGTCATCGTTATGACCACGTGAGTGTCGTCCGACCAGTGATTGTCGTCCAGTACACGACCGGTGTGTCTGTCGTCCAGTACACGACCGGTGTGTTGTCGTCCAGTACACGACCGGTATTGTCGTCCAGTATACAACTGTGTCGTCTGTTACACGACCGGCATTGTCGTCCAGTACACGACCAGTGTTTGTCGTCCAGTACACGACCGGTGTGTTTGTCGTCCAGTACACGACCAGTGTTTGTCGTCCAGTACACGACCACTGTTTGTCGTCCAGTATACGACCACTGTGTCGTCTGTTACACGACCGGTATTGTCGTCCAGTAAACGACCTCTGTGTCGTCTGTTACATGGCCGGTATTGTCGTCCAGTATTGTTAAGTACAAGGCCAGTGTGTCGTCCAGTACACGACCAGTGTTGTCTGTTACACGACCAGTGTTGTTGGTCCAGTACACGACCAGTGTTGTCGTCTGTTACACGACCTGTGTTCTCGTTCAGTTCACGACCAGTGTTTGTCGTCCAGTAAACGACTCGTCTGTTACACGACCAGTGTTGTTGGTGCAGCACACGACCAATGAGTGTGTCGTCTGTTATACGACCAGTGTCGTCATCCAGCACACGACCAGTCGTGTCGTCCAGAACACGACCAGCCGCAGAGAGAGACCAAGTTGGGTTGTCTGGTGGCGTCGTTCACCCACCGCTCGCTCATTGGCCACGGGGCATTGCAGGCGCAGTTGTGGTTAAACTTGTTCCCCCAAGTTTGGCCAGACACATATATTATTGAGACCGCGGTAGCACGGGCGAGCACTTGCTTGTTGGCTGGTCAACCCTCGTTTGTGTGTTTGGGGGGGGCGACACCCCGTCCAGGAAGTGTTCAGCGTAATCCGGTGATTGGCTGGTTCCCTCCGCGGATTACCCTGGACCTCCTCCTGGCCGTGGATATGCTTGAGAAGTGGACCTCTGGCCACCTTGGGCCGGGGATCCTCACCTGTCCTCCACAACTCCTCCTCCTCCTCTTCCTCGTTCGTTCTCCCGCTCCTCCTCCTCCTCCTCGTTCGTTCTCCCTCCTCCTCCTCCTCCTCCTCGTTCGTTCTCCCTCCTCCTCCTCCTCCTCCTCGTACGTTCCCCCCTCTCCTCCTCCTCCTCCTCCCCCTCCTCCTCCTCGTTCGTTCTCCCTCTCCTCCTCCTCCTCCTCGTTCGTTCTCCCTCTCCTCCTCCTCCTCCTCGTTCGTTCCCCCTCTCCTCCTCCTCCTCCTTCTCGTTCGTTCCCCCTCTCAGGACAACACAGTGTCTACCACCACCATCTTGGCAGTGTGTGTGTGTGGGTGTGTGTGTGTGCCGTAGGCTGAAGATTAACCCTGGCAGATCAATGTGCCTTATCTTCGTGATTCGTATTTGCGTGTTAAAGGAGGAGAGAGAGTCTTAGTGCTGCCCCATATCGTATCCTTTTATATATGTACCGTGTCGTAACCTTACATATGTATATATATACACACACACACACACACATAGCCATACTACAGCTTAAAACGCCAGGTGTGTTTGTGTGTGTGTGTGTGTATTTCCTAGCCTTACAGCCTCTTTTTACATATTGGGTCCGCTGTCTCGGTTTAGTGTTACGGTGTTGTGTATGTAATTTTACAATGGTGTTTCCCAGAACGTAATAAGGCGTTGAACCCGCTTCCCTTCCGCCGTTCATAGTTTAGGCGGTGTTGCCGCCGTTGTGAACAGGTCACCTGTGTTATGGTGGTGGGTATTACCACCAAGCCAGGGGGGGACGGCACGTCAAATTATCACCGTCCGGTCATGTTTTATGCAGTGCACGTCTCACTGTCGAAGACTTTTCTCCTCTCTCTCTCTCTCTCTCTCTCTCTCTCTCTCTCTCTCTCTCTGGGAGTCGGCTTCTGTGCTCGGCTTGGAAACTTTTCCCCCCCGCTGACGTTTGAAGGGTGTAAGTTGAGGGGTGTGAGGGTCGAGAAGTGTCGGCTCGTATCCCACCAGTCAGAGGGATGGGATTAATCGTAGAGTCTCGACGTAGTGGAGCTGTGTGTACGACATGAGGTGTTGACGGGAAATGGCCCTGTATCTTTGGTTGAT
>NC_092235.1:18973735-19041235 GCF_036320965.1 Panulirus ornatus
GAAGAGACAGGATGAAAAGAGCGAGTGTGTTATGTCTGTGAAAAGAAGGGGATTAAGGGAAGAGAAGCAGGGAGAGAGAGGCTGACAGACAAAGGGAGAGAATATATATTTACGTGGTAAAATAAGCGTTGCTCATTTATCACCATGTTCTTTATCCTCTCCCTGTGTCCCCTCGCCTCTCCCTCTGGCCAGTCTCATTATTCATTATGCTTCTTCCCCTCACCTGCCTTCTCTCTCGTACCCTTCTTCCCCTCACCTCCCTTTTCTCTCTTACCCTTCCTCCCCTCACCTCCCTTTTCTCTCGTACCCTTCTTCCCCTCACCTCCCTTTTCTCTCGTACCCTTCTTCCCCTCACCTCCCTTCTCTCTCGTACCCTTCTTCCCCTCTCCTCCCTTCTTACCTTTCTTCCCCTCACCTCCCTTTTCTCTCGTACCCTTCTTCCCCTCACCTCCCTTCTCTCTCGTATCCTTCTTCCCCTCACCTCCCTTCTCTCTCGTACCCTTCTTCCCCTCACCTCCCTCTCTCGTATCCTTCTTCCCCTCACCTCCCCTCTCTCTCGTACCCTTCTTCCCATCACCCTTCTCTCTCGTACCCTTCTTCCCCTCACCTCCCTTTTCTCGTACCCTTCTTCCCCTCACCTCCCTTTTCTCGTACCCTTCTTCCCCTCACCTCCCTTTTCTCTCGTACCCTTCTTCCCCTCACCTCCCTTTTCTCTCGTACCCTTCTTCCCCTCACCTCCCCTCGTACCCTTCTTCCCCTCACCTCCCTTTTCTCTCGTACCCTCCTTCCCCTCACCTCCCCTCTCTCTCGTACCCTTCTTCCCATCACCCTTCTCTCTCGTACCCTTCTTCCCCTCACCTCCCTTTTCTCGTACCCTTCTTCCCCTCACCTCCCTTTTCTCGTACCCTTCTTCCCCTCACCTCCCTTTTCTCTCGTACCCTTCCCCTCACCTCCCTTTTCTCTCGTAGCCTTCCCCTCACCTCCCCTCTCGTACCCTTCTTCCCCTCACCTCCCTTTTCTCTCGTACCCTCCTTCCCCTCACCTCCCTTTTCTCTCGTACCCTTCTTCCCCTCACCTCCCCTCTCGTACCCTTCTTCCCCTCACCTCCCTTTTCTCTCGTACCCTCCTTCCCCTCACCTTCCTTTTCTCTCTCGTACCCTTCTTCCCCTCACCTCCCTTCTCCCTCGTATCCTTCTTCCCCTCACCTCCCTTAATCTTCCTCAAGGTCCCCACCCTCGTCCCTGTCTCTCCCAGGCGAGGATCCTTCGCTGCTGCAGGAGTGCTCGACGCCCCACGCTCACCACAACGTCATCCCGCATCGAGCGCACACCAGCGTCTCTTATGCGGTTAGGATAATTCCAGCCGCTGCCGGCGCTGCGAGGGGCGGGACGGGCGGGCGGGCGCTGTACGACACGTTCTCCCAGACCCAGTCACCCCTGCAGCGAGGTATTTGGCTCCTTGGCAACCCGACGCGCCGTTTTTCGTCCCGGGTTTTCTCTTCGTCGGCGGAGTCGACCAAGCATCGGGTCTTTTGACGTATATCCCAGGCGCTGTGGGATTGTCATCTGGGTTTTTTTTTTTATTTGTTTTGCTCTTTTTTTTGACGTGTTATTGCAGAGGTGATGGTTTTTCTCTCTCAGCTGGGGGGGAGGGGGTGGGGGTGGAGAGAGAGAGAGAGAGAGAGAGAGAGAGAGAGAGAGAGAGAGAGAGAGAGAGAGAGAGAGAGAGAGAGAGAGAATGGGGTGGCTGGAGGTTAGAGAAGGAGGAGGAGGAGGAGGGGCTGCGGGAGGATGTCTCTCTCACGTGAGTAAGGATGTACCCAAGGTCGACGATCCCACCAGGGAGAGGGAGGAAGATGGTCCGAAGCGACCATCCTCCACTACTCTACTCTCCATCCCCCAGGGGCGACCCAACACAGGGCTGGATGGAGGGAGGCAGGTCGTGGAGCGGGTGTGCACCGGGCGAGTCGTAGTCAGGTCGTAGCTGGGGGTAATTAAGTGGTAGTTAGGAGGCGGGTCACGAGCTGCACGCAAGGGGGGTGGGGGGGGGGAAGGATATTTCCACTGTAGTTGGTTTCAGTGGGAGGTGTGTGCGGCCGGGGTCAGAAGTGGTTGTGGGGCCCAAGACGCCAGCCAAGGACGACCCACGACGGTCAGTGTACGTGATGGTGGCCCCCTGTGTGTGTGTGTGTGTGTGTGTGTGTGTGTGTGTGTGTGTGTGTGTGTTACAGGGAGGACAACATATCAGGGCAGGAGGGAGAGAACAAGGTTAAAAAAAAAGGAGGATATGAATTAAGAGGTGATAAGGATAAAGGAGAGACAAGAGATAGATAGATTGCTTGAGATAAAGACGTCATGGCAGCGGACGCGTGGAGAGCCATGTTGAAATGAGGGAGTGGATGTTTAACCTTCTTGAGCACAGGGAGTTCGACCCGACCCTGGCGGGTGTGATTACCTGGCTGTTCACCCGACCCATGAAGGTCAGGTCAGAGTCTAGGCCTTCGTTGAGAGAGGATGGGTGGGTCCGCACCGCCGTGTTCACATGGACGGCGTGAACGGCGACGAAGAACGTGATATAATCAAACGAACCAGATAGCCTCTCGTGGAGTAGAACCACTGTAGGTCGTGCCGTCAAAGCCACCGAGATCTTGCATAGAAGAGCACGCCAGCGGCCTGGGTGTGTGTGCCTCGAGGTATATATACGTGGAGAGTGGAGGGAAAGCTGTACAGTAGAGTTGCCCCCCAGCCTTACAGCTTGGGCCCACCCGTGCATTACTGTAATGAGAGGCAGGACACATCCGCGGGTTTACGAGACGTCAGCCACTCCGCCACCGCCCGCCCGCCTGAATCTCATTAGCTATATCGGGAGGCGCTTGCTTCTCCTGCAGGATGTTGCCTGGGCCAGGGGCGAGGGTCCTGTTCCCTCACGTCCAGAGGTTCCAGGAGGCGACCCCGTAGGATCCTAAGTCCTACGAGGGTCCAGGAGTGTGGGGAGGGTGTTACTGCTGGTCTCCTGGGTGCCAGGCGATGCCCCTGGGAGATCCCATGATACAGTGACCTGAAGGTCTCGAACGAGGAGTGAGGTACAGCAGGTGACCCAAGCCACAACCCACCAGGGTATAGGACAATGGAGTGTTGGTGCGAGACGCATGGATCACATCCCCACTGGAGTCTTCACCACGACGCTACGACCCTTCACCACGACGGTACGACCCTTCACCACGACACTACGACCCTTCACCACGACGGTACGACCCCTCACCACTACGGTACGACCCTTCATCACGACGGTACGACCCCTCACCACGACGGTACGACCCTTCACCACGACGGTACGACCCTTCACCACGACGGTACGACCCTTCACCACGACGGTACGACCCTTCACCACGACGGTACGACCCTTCACCACGACGGTACGACCCCTCACCACGACGGTACGACCCCTCACCACGACGGTACGACCCTTCACCACGACGGTACGACCCCTCACCACGACGGTACGACCCTTCACGACGGTACGACCCTTCACCACGACGCTACGACCCTTCACCACGACGGTACGACCCCTCACCACGACGGTACGACCCCTCACCACGACGGTACGACCCCTCACCACGACGGTACGACCCCTCACCACGACGGTACGACCCTTCACCACGACGGTACGACCCTTCACCACGACGGTACGACCCCTCACCACGACGGTACGACCCCTCACCACGACGGTACGACCCTTCACCACGACGGTACGACCCTTCACCACGACGGTACGACCCCTCACCACGACGGTACGACCCCTCACCACGACGGTACGACCCTTCACCACGACGGTACGACCCTTCACCACGACGGTACGACCCTTCACCACGACGGTACGACCCTTCACCACGACGGTACGACCCTTCACCACGACGGTACGACCCTTCACCACGACGGTACGACCCTTCACCACGACGGTACGACCCTTCACCACGACGGTACGACCCTTCACCACGACGGTACGACCCTTCACCACGACGGTACGACCCTTCACCACGACGGTACGACCCTTCACCACGACGGTACGACCCTTCACCACGACGGTACGACCCTTCACCACGACGGTACGACCCTTCACCACGACGGTACGACCCTTCACCACGACGGTACGACCCTTCACCACGACGGTACGACCCTTCACCACGACGGTACGACCCTTCACCACGACGGTACGACCCTTCACCACGACGGTACGACCCTTCACCACGACGGTACGACCCTTCACCACGACGGTACGACCCTTCACCACGACGGTACGACCCTTCACCACGACGGTACGACCCCTCACCACGACGGTACGACCCTTCACCACGACGGTACGACCCTTCACCACGACGGTACGACCCCTCACCACGACGGTACGACCCTTCACCACGACGGTACGACCCTTCACCACGACGGTACGACCCCTCACCACGACGGTACGACCCCTCACCACGACGGTACGACCCTTCACCACGACGGTACGACCCTTCACCACGACGGTACGACCCTTCACCACGACGGTACGACCCCTCACCACGACGGTACGACCCTTCACCACGACGGTACGACCCTTCACCACGACGGTACGACCCCTCACCACGACGGTACGACCCCTCACCACGACGGTACGACCCTTCACCACGACGGTACGACCCCTCACCACGACGGTACGACCCCTCACCACGACGGTACGACCCTTCACCACGACGGTACGACCCCTCACCACGACGGTACGACCCTTCACCACGACGGTACGACCCTTCACCACGACGGTACGACCCTTCACCACGACGGTACGACCCTTCACCACGACGGTACGACCCCTCACCACGACGGTACGACCCTTCACCACGACGGTACGACCCTTCACCACGACGGTACGACCCTTCACCACGACGGTACGACCCCTCACCACGACGGTACGACCCCTCACCACGACGGTACGACCCTTCACCACGACGGTACGACCCTTCACCACGACGGTACGACCCCTCACCACGACGGTACGACCCCTCACCACGACGGTACGACCCCTCACCACGACGGTACGACCCCTCACCACGACGGTACGACCCCTCACCACGACGGTACGACCCCTCACCACGACGGTACGACCCCTCACCACGACGGTACGACCCTTCACCACGACGGTACGACCCTTCACCACGACGGTACGACCCTTCACCACGACGGTACGACCCTTCACCACGACGGTACGACCCTTCACCACGACGGTACGACCCCTCACCACGACGGTACGACCCTTCACCACGACGGTACGACCCCTCACCACGACGGTACGACCCCTCACCACGACGGTACGACCCCTCACCACGACGGTACGACCCCTCACCACGACGGTACGACCCCTCACCACGACGGTACGACCCCTCACCACGACGGTACGACCCCTCACCACGACGGTACGACCCTTCACCACGACGGTACGACCCCTCACCACGACGGTACGACCCCTCACCACGACGGTACGACCCTTCACCACGACGGTACGACCCTTCACCACGACGGTACGACCCTTCACCACGACGGTACGACCCTTCACCACGACGGTACGACCCTTCACCACGACGGTACGACCCTTCACCACGACGGTACGACCCTTCACCACGACGGTACGACCCTTCACCACGACGGTACGACCCTTCACCACGACGGTACGACCCTTCACCACGACGGTACGACCCCTCACCACGACGGTACGACCCTTCACCACGACGGTACGACCCCTCACCACGACGGTACGACCCCTCACCACGACGGTACGACCCCTCACCACGACGGTACGACCCTTCACCACGACGGTACGACCCCTCACCACGACGGTACGACCCTTCACCACGACGGTACGACCCCTCACCACGACGGTACGACCCTTCACCACGACGGTACGACCCCTCACCACGACGGTACGACCCTTCACCACGACGGTACGACCCCTCACCACGACGGTACGACCCCTCACCACGACGGTACGACCCTTCACCACGACGGTACGACCCCTCACCACGACGGTACGACCCCTCACCACGACGGTACGACCCCTCACCACGACGGTACGACCCTTCACCACGACGGTACGACCCCTCACCACGACGGTACGACCCCTCACCACGACGGTACGACCCCTCACCACGACGGTACGACCCTTCACCACGACGGTACGACCCCTCACCACGACGGTACGACCCTTCACCACGACGGTACGACCCTTCACCACGACGGTACGACCCCTCACCACGACGGTACGACCCTTCACCACGACGGTACGACCCTTCACCACGACGGTACGACCCCTCACCACGACGGTACGACCCCTCACCACGACGGTACGACCCCTCACCACGACGGTACGACCCTTCACCACGACGGTACGACCCTTCACCACGACGGTACGACCCCTCACCACGACGGTACGACCCCTCACCACGACGGTACGACCCTTCACCACGACGGTACGACCCTTCACCACGACGGTACGACCCCTCACCACGACGGTACGACCCCTCACCACGACGGTACGACCCCTCACCACGACGGTACGACCCCTCACCACGACGGTACGACCCTTCACCACGACGGTACGACCCCTCACCACGACGGTACGACCCCTCACCACGACGGTACGATAAGTTTAGTTTTCTAAACACGAAGAGGGAGGGAGTCGTATTGCTCATCCTCCAACTTTCCCACTGAACTGAGGGGGGGGGAGTTTTAGGTAGAGGCGACCATCTTTTTCCCCGTTGGGGTATACACCATCTTTCTTCTTCTTCTTCTTCTTCTTCTTCTTCTTCATCTTCATCATCTTCTTCTGATTCTTCTTCTTCATCTTTATCATCATCTTCTTCTTCTTCTTCTTCTTCTTCTTCTTCTTCTTCTTCTTCTTCTTCTTCTTCTTCTCTTCTTCTTCTTCTTCTTCATCTTCTTCTGATTCTTCTTCTTCTTCTTCTTCATCTTCATCATCATCTTCTTCTTCTTCTTCTTCTTCTTTCTCCTCTTCTTTCTCTACTTCTTCCTCTTTTTCTTCAGTCAGTCATGGCCGTTCCACTGGGGACAAAGCTGATATGTTTTCAGGTTAGGTGGCGCTGTCTTCTTCCCGGGATGGGATCAGGAGGCGCTCGGGCTGGTCTTGCAGGCTGGAGACACCTCATGGTCGGGCAGGCCATCCTGGGTGGGTCTGCACTGCTGAAGTACTGGGTGACTACGGGAGCTGATGCTGCGTTCCAGGACACGCGGGGGCTCAGGGATACATGGGGTTCCAGGACACTTTGGGCAGATGGTGTTCCAGGACTCGCGAGGCTCTGGGACACATGGGGTTCCAGGACACGTGGGGCCCAGGGATACATGGGGTTCCAGGACACTTTAGGGCTCAGGGACACTTGGAGTTCCAGGACGCGTTAGGGCTTATGGATGCATGGGGTTCCAGGACACGTGAGGCCCAGGGGCACATGTGAGTTCCAGAACACTTAGGGCCCAGGGACACATGGGGGTTCCAGGACACGTGTAGACCCATGGCTAACGTGACACGTGGTGACACATCGTCACCACGTGCCATGGCTGGGCCCCACCTCCCCCTCCACCCCCCCTTAGTCTCTCCCTTCCCCCCGTAGCCTCCCTCCTCCCCCCCCCCCCCTAGCCCACCTCCCCATACACGCTGATATGAACCAAACAATTAAAAAAACATCAAAAGGAAAACACAGTGGAGTGGTCACAAAGGGCGTACCTGCGAAATATATTAAAACAAAGTAGCTGTTTTGAAATTCACTGTTGAATGTCAAAACATATATATATATATATATATATATATATATATATATATATATATATATATATATATATATATATATATATATATATGTATGTATGTATATATATGTATGTATATATATGTATATGATCCTGGGGATAGGGGAGAAAGAATACTTCCCACGTATTCCCTGCGTGTCGTAGAAGGCGACTAAAAGGGGAGGGAGCGGGTGGCTGGAAATCCTCCCCTTTCTTGTTTTTTTTTAGTTTTCCAAAAGAAGCAACAGAGAAGGGGGTCAGGTGAGGATATTCCCTCTAAGGCCCAGTTCTCTGTTCTTAGCGCTACCTCGCTAACGCGGGAAATGACAAATAGTATGAAAAAAAAAAAAAAAATATATATATATATATATATATATATATATATATATATATATGCACAAAATCGCAACAGACGCGTGATTTTTATGAATGCTGAAAAAACGACATGGAAAAGGAAACACGAGATCCTGAGCGCTTTCGTGCATTAACGCATCTTCCGAGGACAGATGTGGTAATACACGAAAGCGCTAAGGATCTCGTTTCCTTTTCCATGGTTTTTTTTTCGCCACACACACACACACACACACACACACACACACATATATATATATATATATATATATATATATATATATATATATATATATATATGTGTGTGTGTGTGTGTGTGTGTGTGTGTGTGTTACCGGATTCCGCCTGCCTTCGCTCACACCTCGAATGAGAAAGTTACCCTCGGCGAGCGTGGGAGCACACAGTCTTCGTCGAATACCCTCACAGCAAAAGGGGTCCATCATTTCCCTGCTCCTGTAAGTAGCGCAGCCTAGGAGCAAAACCTCTTGGAGAAGGGGACACCCACAGCCCTCTCCTTTCCTTGATTTTATTTTTTAATGTTGGCTCAACTCCAAGTCATAAGTCGCTGGAAAAATGTAAAAGTTGATAAAAGAAAAAAAGAAAACGGACCAAGAGATTAATTTAAGCTCAAATTTGCTCCATTGGTTGAACGGCCGAGGAAATGGAAGCTAGTAAACAAGATTTCAAAAGAAAACGTGGATTACGTGGTGTCATTCCCCTGAAGTTGGCCAATAGTGGGTAGGTCGCGGATACTTGTCACTGTGTTCTCCGTTTTCTTTCCCACCGGTGAGTGGAGCGGCAATGCGTTTTCCATCATTTATCGTCCTTTTCTTTTTTTTTTTTAGTTCACTTCTTTCAGAGCAGTAGACGGTGTGGTACACACACACGCTGGTGCGAATGTGACCTTCATGGTAGAAGAGTCGGAGAACATGATTGTGATGTAACGAACATGATGGGGTTAACCTTGCCCTCATGAACATGATGGGTTAACCTTGCCCTCATGAACATGATGGGTTAACCTTGCCCTCATGAACATGATGGGTTAACCCTTGCCCTCATGAACATGATGGGTTAACCTTGCCCTCATGAACATGATGGGTTAACCCTGCCCTCATGAACATGATGGGTTAACCTTGCCCTCATGAACATGATGGGTTAACCTTGCCCTCATGAACATGATGGGGTTAACCTTGCCCTCATGAACATGATGGGTTAACCCTGCCCTCATGAACATGATGGGTTAACCTTGCCCTCATGAACATGATGGGTTAACCCTGCCCTCATGAACATGATGGGTTAACCTTGCCCTCATGAACATGATGGGGTTAACCTTGCCCTCATGAACATGATGGGTTAACCTTGCCCTCATGAACATGATGGGTTAACCTTGCCCTCATGAACATGATGGGTTAACCCTGCCCTCATGAACATGATGGGTTAACCCTGCCCTCATGAACATGATGGGTTAACTCTGCCCTCATGAACATGATGGGTTAACCTTGCCCTCATGAACATGATGGGTTAACCCTGCCCTCATGAACATGATGGGTTAACCCTGCCCTCATGAACATGATGGGTTAACCCTGCCCTCATGAACATGATGGGTTAACCTTGCCCTCATGAACATGATGGGTTAACCCTGCCCTCATGAACATGATGGGTTAACCCTGCCCTCATGAACATGATGGGTTAACCTGCCCTCATGAACATGATGGGTTAACCCTGCCCTCATGAACATGATGGGTTAACCTTGCCCTCATGAACATGATGGGGTAACCCTGCCCTCATGAACATGATGGGTTAACCCTGCCCTCATGAACATGATGGGTTAACCCTGCCCTCATGAACATGATGGGTTAACCCTGCCCTCATGAACATGATGGGTTAACCCTGCCCTCATGAACATGATGGGTTAACCCTGCCCTCATGAACATGATGGGTTAACCTTGCCCTCATGAACATGATGGGTTAACCCTGCCCTCATGAACATGATGGGTTAACCTTGCCCTCATGAACATGATGGGTTAACCCTGCCCTCATGAACATGATGGGTTAACCTTGCCCTCATGAACATGATGGGTTAACCCTTGCCCTCATGAACATGATGGGTTAACCTTGCCCTCATGAACATGATGGGTTAACCCTTGACCTCATGAACATGATGGGTTAACCTTGCCCTCATGAACATGATGGGTTAACCTTGCCCTCATGAACATGATGGGTTAACCTTGCCCTCATGAACATGATGGGTTAACCCTGCCCTCATGAACATGATGGGTTAACCCTGCCCTCATGAACATGATGGGTTAACCCTGCCCTCATGAACATGATGGGTTAACCCTTGCCCTCATGAACATGATGGGTTAACCCTGCCCTCATGAACATGATGGGTTAACCTTGCCCTCATGAACATGATGGGTTAACCCTGCCCTCATGAACATGATGGGTTAACCCTGCCCTCATGAACATGATGGGTTAACCTTGCCCTCATGAACATGATGGGTTAACCTTGCCCTCATGAACATGATGGGGTTAACCCTTGCCCTCATGAACATGATGGGTTAACCCTTGCCCTCATGAACATGATGGGTTAACCCTGCCCTCATGAACATGATGGGTTAACCCTGCCCTCATGAACATGATGGGTTAACCCTGCCCTCATGAACATGATGGGTTAACCTTGCCCTCATGAACATGATGGGTTAACCTTGCCCTCATGAACATGATGGGTTAACCCTTGCCCTCATGAACATGATGGGTTAACCTTGCCCTCATGAACATGATGGGGTTAACCTTGCCCTCATGAACATGATGGGTTAACCTTGCCCTCATGAACATGATGGGGTTAACCTTGCCCTCATGAACATGATGGGGTTAACCTTGCCCTCATGAACATGATGGGTTAACCCTGCCCTCATGAACATGATGGGGTTAACCCTGCTCTCATGAACATGATGGGCTAACCCTGCCCTCATGAACATGATGGGTTAACCTGCCCTCATGAACATGATGGGTTAACCCTGCCCTCATGAACATGATGGGTTAACCCTTGCCCTCATGAACATGATGGGTTAACCCTTGCCCTCATGAACAGATGGGTTAACCTTGCCCTCATGGAACATGATGGGGTTAACTCTGCCCTCATGAACTGATGGGTTAACCTTGCCCTCTTGAACATGATGGGGTTAACTCTGCCCTCATGAACATGATGGGGTTAACTCTGCCCTCATGAACATGATGGGGTTAACTCTGCCCTCATGAACATGAGGGGTTAACCCTGCCTCATGACATGATGGGTTAACCTTGCCCTCTTGAACATGATGGGTTAACCTGCCCTCATGAACTTGATGGGTTAACCTTGCCTCATGAACAGATGGGTTAACCTTGCCCTCATGAACTTGATGGGTTACCTTGCCCTCATGAACTTGATGGGTTAACCTGCCTCATGAACATGATGGGGTTAACCTTGCCCTCTTGAACATGATGGGTTAACCTTGCCCTCATGAACATTGATGGGGTTAACCCTGCCCTATGAACATGATGGTTAACCTTGCCCTCAATGAACATGATGGGTTAACCTTGCCTCATGAACATGAAGGGTTAACCCTGCCTCATGAACATGATGGGGTTACCCTGCCCTCATGACATGATGGGGTTAACTCTGCCCTCATGAACATGAATGGGTTAACCCTGCCCTCAATGAACATGATGGGTTAACCTTGCCCTCAATGAACATGATGGGTTACCTTGCCCTCATGAACATGAGGGTTAACCCTGCCTTCATGAACATGATGGGTTAACCCTGCCTTCATGAACATGATGGTTAACCTGCCCTCATGAACATTGATGGGTTAACCTTGCCCTCATGAACATGAAGGGTTAACCCTGCCTCATGAACATGATGGGTTACCTTGCCCTCATGAACATGAGGGTTAACCCTGCCTTCATGAACATGATGGGTTAACCCTGACCTCATGAACATGATGGGTTACCTTGCCCTCATGAACATGAAGGGTTAACCCTGCCTTCATGAACATGATGGGTTACCTTGCCCTCATGAACTTGATGGGTTACCTTGCCCTCATGAAATGATGGGTTAACCCTGCCTTCATGAACATGATGGGTTAACCTTGCCCTCATGGAACATGATGGGTTACCTTGCCCTCATGGAACATGATGGGTTACCTTGCCCTCATGAACATGAGGGTTAACCCTGCCCTATGAACATGATGGGTTACCTTGCCCTCATGAACATGAGGGTTAACCCTGCCTCATGACATGATGGGGTTAACTTGCCCTCATGAACATGAGGGTTAACCCTGCCCTCAAGAACATGATGGGGTTAACTTGCCCTCATGAACATGAGGGTTAACCCTGCCCTCATGAACCATGATGGGTTAACCTTGCCTCATGAACATTGATGGGGTTAACCCTGCCCTCAATGAACATGATGGGTTAACCTTGCCCTCATGGAACATGATGGGTTACCTTGCCCTCATGAACTATGATGGGTTAACCTGCCTCATGAACATGATGGGTTAACCTTGCCCTCATGAAATGATGGGTTAACCCTGCCCTCATGAACTGATGGGTTAACCTTGCCCTCTTGAACATGATGGGGTTAACTTGCCCTCATGAACCATGATGGGTTAACCTTGCCCTCTTGAACATGATGGGTTAACCCTGCCCTCAAGAACATGATGGGTTAACCTTGCCCTCTTGAACATGATGGGGTTAACTTGCCCTCATGAACTTGATGGGTTAACCCTGCCTCATGACATGATGGGTTAACCTTGCCTCATGAACATGATGGGTTAACCTGCCCTCATGAACATGTGGGTTAACCTTGCCCTCATGAACTTGATGGGTTAACCTTGCCTCATGAACATGATGGGTTAACCTTGCCCTCATTGAACATGATGGGTTAACCTTGCCCTCATTGAACATGATGGGTTAACCTTGCCCTCATGAACTTGATGGGTTAACCTTGCCCTCTTGAACATGATGGGGTAACCCTGCCCTCATGAACATGATGGGTTAACCCTGCCCCCCCCCCCCCCCATACACATGTATATACATACGTCCACACACGCAAATATACATACCTACACAGCTTTCCATGGTTTTCCCCGGACGCTTCACATGCCTTGGTTCAATCCACTGACAGCACGTCAACCCCTGTATACCACATCACTCCAATTCGCTCTATTTCTTGCCCTCCTTTCACCCTCCTGCATGTTCAGGCCCCGATCACACAAAATCTTTTTCACTCCATCCTTCCACCTCCAATTTGGTCTCCCTCTTCTCCTCGTTCCCTCCACCTCCGACACATATATCCTCTTGGTCAATCTTTCCTCACTCATTCTCTCCATGTGCCCAAACCATTTCAAAACACCCTCTTCTGCTCTCTCAACCACGCTCTTTTTATTTCCACACATCTCTCTTACCCTTACGTTACTTACTCGATCAAACCACCTCACACCACACATTGTCCTCAAACACCTCATTTCCAGCACATCCATTTTGCCTCATGCTGATTGGACACGAGCGATTGGCTGGCCTTTCATGATTGGACGGGGATTCGACATCCCTCTTCTCCTTTTACGATTGGGTGTTTGTGAAGAAAGTCCTGTTCCCTGGTTGGTTGAAGGTGGCAGGGCCTGTGCCGTGATTGGGTGGGTATGATGAGTCCTGGGTGGCGATTGGGTGGGTATGATGAGTCCTGGGTGGCGATTGGGTGGAGAGAATAAGTCTTGTATTCAGACTGTAATAAGAAAATGAGGCTTTTGTCCTCATGAGGAGAGAACGAGTCTTGTATCCTCATAAGAATGAGAGAAGTCTCGTATCCTCACTATATGGAGAGAATGAGTCTCGTATCCTCACTATATGGAGAGAATGAGTCTCGTATCCTCACTATATGGAGAGAATGAGTCTTATATCATCATAATATGTAGAGAATGAGTCTTATATCCTCACTATATGGAGAGAATGAGTCTTATATCATCATAATATGTAGAGAATGAGTCTTATATCCTCACTATATGGAGAGAGTGAGTCTTGTATCCTCACTATATGGAGAGAATGAGTCTTATATCCTCATAATATGTAGAGAATGAGTCTTTTATCCTCATAATATGTAGAGAATGAGTCATATCATCACTATATGGAGAGAATGAGTCTTGTATCCTCATAATATGGAGATAATAAGTCTTATATCATCATAATATGGAGGGAATGAGTCTTATATCATCACTATATGGAGAGAATGAGTCTTATATCCTCATAATATGGAGAGAATGAGTCTTGTATCCTCATAATATGGAGAGAATGAGTCTTGTATCCTCATAATATGGAGAGAATGAGTCTTATATCCTCATAATATGGAGAGAATGAGTCTTATATCATCACTATATGGAGATAATGAGTCTTATATCCTCATAATACGGAGAGAATGAGTCTTATATCATCATAATATGGAGAGAATGAGTCTTATATCATCACTATATGGAGAGAATGAGTCTTGTATCCTCATAATATGGAGAGAATGAGTCTTGTATCCTCATAATATGTAGAGAATGAGTCTTGTATCCTCATAATATGGAGAGAATGAGTCTTGTATCATAATATGTAGAGAATGAGTCTTATATCCTCACTATATGGAGAGAATGAGTCTTATATCCTCATAATATGGAGAGAATGAGTCTTGTATCCTCATAATATGTAGAGAATGAGTCTTATATCCTCACTATATGGAGAGAATGAGTCTTATATCCCCATTAGAGGAACAGGAAAGGCTTTATATCATGGTAAGTTGGAGAAGATAAGGCTCTTGTCTCCGGCCGGATGGGCAAAAGAAGTCTTTTGAATACGACGTGATTCGGACTCCAAGACTTTGAGTCTTGTGGGATGATTAGGTGGACCGAATAAGACTCATGGCGTAATTGGAGGACTTAGCTGAGTCTTTGGCTGGCTGGCTGGCCAAAGCTCTGCTTCACAATTGGGTGGGTTACCGGGAGACCTATTTTCGTAATTGGATGAGAGACAGGAGGTCCTGCCTCATACCTAGGATGAGAGACAGAAATTCCTATTTCGTAATTTGGACGACAGAAAGTCCTTTTTTCATAATTGGATGAGAAACAGAAAGACCTATTTCGTAATTTGGATGACAGAAAGTCCTTTTTTCATAATTGGATGAGAGACAAAGTTCCTATTTCGTAACTGGATGAGAGAGAAAAGTCTTCTTTCATAATTGGATGAGAGACAGAAAGACCTATTTCGTAATTTGGACGACAGAAAGTCCTTTTTTCATAATTGGATGAGAGACAAAGTCCTCTTTCGTAATTGGTTGAGAGATAAAAGTCCGTTTTTCATAATTGGATGAGAGACAGAAAGTCCTCTTTCGTAATTTGGACGACAGAAAGTCCTTTTTTCATAATTGGATGAGAGACAGAAAGTCCTATTTCGTAACTGGATGAGAGAGAAAAGTCTTCTTTCATAATTGGATGAGAGACAGAAAGTCCTATATTTCATAACTGGATGAGGAATAGGAACCCTATTTCATAAATGGGTGATTAACAGGAAGTCCTATTTCATAATTGGATGATCGGCAAAAGTCCCGCTTCAGGATTGGTAGGTTGCTGCCAGAAGTCGTGATTGGATGAGTCACTGGGATGGTCATAGTCATCTCTCTCTCCTCCACGATTAGCTGATCGTAATAATCCCCCAAAGTCTTATGATTAGATGGACGAAATTCCCCCCTAAGTCTTATGACTGGATGGGCCTTGTAAACATTTCACAGGGTTGGGCCTGGAACTGATTTTTTATTTTTTCTTTGAGGCGAAATTGGCGTGAGATATATATATATCCTATTTGGTAATTGGTCATGTATGGTAACTGTCTCGTAATTGGGTGGACAACGTACAGTATGCAAATTGAAAACGTTCAGTGGATGTGATCCAAACGTTATTTCTGATTGGGTGGCATTAGTTAATTTTTAACGTCATATCTGCGTATATATATATATATATATATATATATATATATATATATATATATATATATATATATATATAGATAGATAGATAGATAGATAGATAGATAGATAGATTAACTGAACGTGATTATTTCAGTTTCATGAAGATTGGTTGGGCTGAGACGCTCCTCGCCTCGTGATTGGACGGGGGAAGCCGAATCATATTTTGAGATTGGACGGGGAAGATTAGAGCTTAAAGCTTAAACCTGGAGATGAAGAGACCCGGGGATTGGTCCTGTTGTGTGTGGCGTCATTAACGAAGTTTTCATCCTCGTTGATTGGGTGCTGGATTAGTAAAGATTAGAGGGTAAGAGGAGCCAGGGACTAATCATACTTACACATATATAGGAATATATATATATATATATATATATATATATATATATATATATATATATATATATATATATATATATATATTTTTATACTAATCGCCATTTCCCGCATTAGCGAGGTAGCGTTAAGAACAGAGGATGAGGACTGGGCCTTTGAGGGAATATATATATATATATATATATATATATATATATATATATATATATATATATATATATATATATATATATATAGAGAGAGAGAGAGAGAGAGAGAGAGAGAGAGAGAGAGAGACCCAGGAACAGTAAGGTCTCTCTCTCTCTCTCTCTCTCTCTCTCTCTCTCTCTCTCTCTCTCTCTCTCTATATATATATATATATATATATATATATATATATATATATATATATATATATATATATATATAGGGGACTTTACTGTTCCTGGGTCTCCTGACAACGGAGATGAAGATAAACCTAGGTACAGGAGTTGCGTTAAACCCCTTGGCCACGACGGTACGACCCTTGGCCACGACGGTACGACCCTTGGCCACGACGGTACGACCCTTTAGTTTGATGGTCTAGTCTTTGATGACCTGACTCGCACGGCTGAGAGGTCAAAGGTCTCGCCATCACACCCCAGAAGTGATACGGTCGTGTTCGAAAGGTCGTACCGTCGTGCTCTAGGGTCGTACCGTCGTGCTCATGAGGTCGTACCGTCGTGCTCATGAGATATGATAACGTATCTGTATTATCGCGATATGAACTGAAGCCACTCTGAAGATAAGTGCGACATATTGGTATGAGACGGAGGAGTTCAATTCGTATACTTAAAAAAGATATACTTTAGGTGTACCTAAAACATGTATTTAAGGGACTGTATGTATTTAGGGACCGTGAATACAGTCATGAAAAGTATATCAGTTGTGTCTGGAGTCGAGACGTCACGGGACGCCACAAGACAAGGCTGACATCCTCCCTGGGAAGCCGATGGACCCATCATCTAGATGTCGCGTCTCCCCGTGTGTGACGGCCGCCCCACACTCTCTCCTTCCTCCTCCTCCTACAGTTGTCGGTATCTCGAAGGTTGGTGTCACCAGAGTGGAGGGCTGGGCTCGTCCCCTCTCACCTCCGTCCTTGTCATACTTTTGCCCCGAACGACTTAAGCCGCCGTGGCTCAAGGCCGAAGGGATCTTCGTAATGGCGATTTCCCTGTCTGTCCTGCTGGAGGTGAGGTTGTCTCTTCATCCTCCTCTTCCTCAATTAGAGACTGAAATGGTTAGTGTTCTTGACCCTCCCGCCTCCACACCTCCTCCCCTCGGGTGTCAACTGCGTTGACAGCCTTGACAGCAGACATAAAACCCCACTTTTAGCAAACTATGGTTTTCTCTCATTGTTTCGTCCCGGATCGAGGAGGGGCGGTCATCGAGCCGTGCCTCCCTCTTCTGGAGCGCCCTCGTAGGTGGTGGTGGGATGGCCACAGAGCCAAGTGGCTGGGTGATGTGAAGGCTGATGCGTAATTAGTAATGCTGTATTATGTGACCCTTCCGTGCAGTGTTTATGATGGTAGTAGCTATACAGTGTCTCCATCTCCCTTCTCTGGTTGGCGACCAGACACAGCTCTTCTAACTCCCTTCTCTGGTTGGTGGCCAGACACAGCCTCTCTAACTCCCTTTTCTGGTTGGTGGCCAGACACAGCCTCTCTAACTCCCTTTTCTGGTTGGTGGCCGGAACACAGCGTCTCTAACTCCCTTCTCTGGTTGGCGACCAGACACAGCTCTTCTAACTCCCTTCTCTGGTTGGCCACCAGACACAGCCTTTCTAACTCCCTTTTCTGGTTGGCCACCAGAACACAACGTCTCTAACTCCCTTCTCCTATTGGCGACCAAACACTGGAGAACACACGGGGGAGGTTGGAGCCTGTGCTTCGCCAAGGGCCGGCCAACAAGGACTCGCAGGCTGCCCTTGTGCCGACCCGTGCATATTGAGGATGTGGTATTGCCACTTCGTACGTTGCCCTACACGATGGCAAGACATGACGGGGCAGGTGGCCGTTCTCAGGAGCCCCGCTTGTCCTTCAGGATCTGCTGCAGCAATACCTCGCCTTCTTCAGCAGGTAGACCGCTTCTTCAGTGACCTTTTCTGCGGGAGATCTTGAAGGTTTTCTAAAGGCTTCTCTGGGTTGGGCTAATTTCCCACCATGATGATGATAATGAGGAGGAGGAAGAAGGGGAGGTGGGAGATAAGCCTTTGTGCCCATCACCCACCGCAAAGGCCACAGTTCCACCCACCACCCACCCTCAAGAACCCAAGACCTTTCCTCATCTTTTAAGAGCAGAGGTTCGTGTTATTAGGTTCATTTGTATTCATTGAAATAAAGCCTGATTTTCTTTTTTTTTTCTTTCTTTTTCTAATGTGGCATTATACATCTCGTACGCCAGTAGGAGGAAGGAAGGGGGGGGGGTGTCCAATTTTTTCCCCCGGGGAGATGTTTGAAGAAATTGTTCAATGCCTGGTGGAGGAACTCTCTGTGTGGAGCCTCAGGTTTAGATAGGGAGGCTGGCCGGAATTTTGAATATTGGATACCCCTCTAATATGGGAGCTCGCCTGCCTCGTTGCTTAGAAAAGAAAAGAAAAAAAAAAAGAAATAAAGAAAGAGTCAGCCTCTGAAAGGCTTAGAGAGTTGTATGGGCACTCGAGGCGAGGAGAGAGAGAGTGAGTGAGGGAGGGAGAGTGGGAGAGTGAATGAGAGCACAGAGAAAGGGAAATAGCTTCGCCTTCGGAAATATGGTGGAGGAGAGGAGTAAGGTTTGCCTCGTCGGGGTGTGAGGCAGGTGTGGTACAGGTGGTATGAGAAGTTGTGAGGGATGAGAGGAGACTGGTGGGGCTGTGATGCAGACCATGAGAGATTGCTGGTGTGATGTTATTCGTGGTGTTATTATTGTTGTTGTTGTTATTATTATTATTATTATTATTATTATTATTATTATTATTATTATTATTATTATTATTACTGATACTACTTCTACATAACTACTACTACTACTACTACTACTACTACTACTGCTGTTGCTACTACCTCCTCTCCCTCCCCACATCCCTCTCCTCACCTTCTCTCCCTCCTCACAAAACGCTCTTTACCTCCTCTCTCTCCCCACAACCCTCTCCTCACCGCCTATTCCTCCCAACAACCCGCTCCTGGCCTCCTATCCCTCCCCACAACCCTCCCCTCACCTCCTCTCCCTCCCCACAACCGTCTCCTTCACTTTCTCTTCCTCCCCACAACCCTCTCCTCCCCTTCTTTCCCTCCCCACAACCCACTCCTCACCCCGTCCCTCCCTCCACAACCTTCTCCTCATCTTCTCTCCCTCTCCACGATCCTCACCCCTCCTCCTCTTCCTCCCCACAACCCACTCCCGTCCTCCTCCTCCTCCTCCTCCCCACAACCCTCACCTCACCTCCTCTTCCTCCCCACAGCCCGCTCCTCAACCCCCGTCCCTCCTCCAGCGCTGGCCTGTGTAATCCCTGGGAGCAGCGCTTGCACGAGACGTTCAATTTTAAGTTCTGATGAGTTTCGTGAATGTGAAGTGAACACGTGACCTTGGTTATAATGACGCCTCCCTCCCCCCCCCCTCCCTCCCCCCTAGGGGAAAGTCGCTCCCGCAGGAGGCGTGGCTAAATGTCACGTGACATCTGTTGTCGTCAAACTGTCGTCCTCTTCCCGTCCGTTTTCGCTGTTTACCGCGTGAGCGAGGTAGGGTCCGGGACGGATGACCGAGCCGTAGTGGAGAAAGGATCTTCTCTTGTCTCCCTCTTCTCTGTTCCTACTTTTGTTGTGATTAGATATTGCTTGAATATATATATATATATATATATATATATATATATATATATATATATATATATATATATATATATATATTTTTTTTTTTTTTTTTTCATACTATTCGCTATTTCCCGCGATAGCGAGGTAGCGTCAAGAACAGAGGACTGGGCCTTTGAGGGAATATCCTCACCTGGACCTCTTCTCTGTTCCTTCTTTTGGAAAAAAAAAAAAGAATTATTTATATTTATTTATTATACTTTGTCGCTGTCTCCCGCGTTTATATTTATTTATATATATATATTTTTTTTTTTTTTTTTTTTTTTTTTTTTTTTTTTTTTTTTTTTTTTTATACTTTGTCGCCGTCTCCCGCGTTTGCGAGGTAGCGCAAGGAAACAGACGAAAGAAATGGCCCAACCCCCCCCCCCCCATACACATGTACATACACACGTCCACACACGCAAATATACATACCTACACAGCTTTCCATGGTTTACCCCGGACGCTTCACATGCCTTGATTCAATCCACTGACAGCACGTCAACCCCTGTATACCACATCGCTCCAATTCACTCTATTCCTTGCCCTCCTTTCACCCTCCTGCATGTTCAGGCCCCGATCACACAAAATCTTTTTCACTCCATCTTTCCACCTCCAATTTGGTCTCCCTCTTCTCCTCGTTCCCTCCACCTCCGACACATATATCCTCTTGGTCAATCTTTCCTCACTCATTCTCTCCATGTGCCCAAACCATTTTAAAACACCCTCTTCTGCTCTCTCAACCACGCTCTTTTTATTTCCACACATCTCTCTTACCCTTACGTTACTTACTCGATCAAACCACCTCACACCACACATTATCCTCAAACATCTCATTTCCAGCACATCCATCCTCCTGCGCACAACTCTATCCATAGCCCACGCCTCGCAACCATACAGCATTGTTGGAACTACTATTCCTTCAAACATACCCATTTTTGCTTTCCGGGATAATGTTCTCGACTTCCACACATTTTTCAAGGCTCCCAAAATTTTCGCCCCCTCCCCCACCCTATGATCCACTTCCGCTTCCATGGTTCCATCCGCTGACAGATCCACTCCCAGATATCTAAAACACTTCACTTCCTCCAGTTTTTCACCATACAAACTCACCTCCCAATTGACTTGACCCTCAACCCTACTGTACCTAATAACCTTGCTCTTATTCACATTTACTCTTAACTTTCTTCTTCCACACACTTTACCAAACTCAGTCACCAGCTTCTGCAGTTTCTCACATGAATCCGCCACCAGCGCTGTATCATCAGCGAACAACAACTGACTCACTTCCCAAGCTCTCTCATCCCCAACAGACTTCATACTTGCCCCTCTTTCCAAGACTCTTGCATTTACCTCCCTAACAACCCCATCCATAAACAAATTAAACAACCATGGAGACATCACACACCCCTGCCGCAAACCTACATTCACTGAGAACCAATCACTTTCCTCTCTTCCTACACGTACACATGCCTTACATCCTCGATAAAAACTTTTCACTGCTTCTAACAACTTGCCTCCCACACCATATATTCTTATATATATATATATATATATATATATATATATATATATATATATATATACGAATATAGTGTATTTAACGCGAGCTTTGATAGAATACACAATGCCTTCCAATTCCAACATCAAGGACATCAGACCGCTACCATTTGTGTGTTTGTGTGGGAGATGCGTACGCATAGCGTTCTTGGTTAACATACATACCCAGCCCTCACATCAATGGCAGCGGTTGGAATTCTTGCCGTTAGGGGACATTGTGGGATACACATAATTACTGTAAGGCCGTTGGCAACTCAAGGGTGGGCCATTTTGATATCTGTTTCTCTCCTGACACGTCGCAGCTTTGGAATTCTCTACCCTCTCAAGTCTTCCCCAGCTACTATCATCTAACACATTTCAAAAGACTGGTTTTTCGATTCCCTCCAAAATTCGTAAATAGTTGCACTTGATATGTTTATTTCAAAGTTGAATTGTGGTATTTTGAAATTGAAGAACAGGGGTAAACGAATCATAATCAGAGAGAGATTGTTTTAGCACTGTTGAATTCAGCCGCGTCCCTGCGTCCACACTCGGATGAGGCAACGTCAGTGCGAGAGGGAATGAAGAAGAGAAGTGGGTCGAAGTTTGTACATTGGAATTGCTGAAGTACGAGTGAATAGGGCTAGAAGTTGAGAGGAGAGAGCTCGTCTTCTGTAAAGTAGGCGACAGGAGAGAGCCCTGAGGAACACCACTGCAGATACAGAAGGGGAAGCCGCTGCCTCTACGATTACGGCGGCGTCGGCGGAGCGACGCGAGAAGGAAGCTGTCCACAAGAGAACACAGAGTGGTGCAGGAAAAACACCAAAGGAGGAAATGAGGTTTGGATAGGAATGACGTATGCCACACCCTGTGCGATGCCCTCGAAATGTCAAGGGTTGCGACAGGCCGACCAGATTCTTGAAGAAGCAGGATCGTCATGTTGTGGTTATTTGCACTGGAGATGATGATGATGATGATGATGATTATCATTATTATTATTATTATTATCAAGAACTCGGTGTCGTTAGTATTATCACTATTATTTATTCACTTATATATATATATATATATATATATATATATATATATATATATATATATATATATATATATATATATATATATATGCCATTCGTCCGAAGTGCCGTTTCCAATAATTAGGCTGGAAATGCATCAGTACATTTTAAACGCAGGAGGATGTTTTTTTTTTTTTTTTCCATGTGAGAGTGGCGTGTCGGCAGTGTTGGGGTACATGACGAATCTTACACATTAGGAATTCCCAGGTTATAGGCGGATATATCTCTGGGGTGTTATGGTGGTATATGGGGGGCGGGTGTTCCAATGACTGGGGGGATCTTGGTAAGAATGGCATATATATATATATATATATATATATATATATATATATATATATATATATATATATATATATGTATGTATATACATGTGTATGGGGGTGGGTTGGGCCATTTCTTTCGTCTGTTTCCTTGCGCTACCTCGCAAACGCGGTAGACAGCGACAAAAAAAAAAAAAAAAAATATATATATATATATATATATATATATATATATATATATGTATATATATATATATATATATATATATCATGTAAGCAAGCGGAATATATCTATTAATACACTGTTTGTTAAAGACCAGTGCATATTAAACACTGTAGTTTTCTGTTGGTGTTTCCAGTTTTTCTCACCACACGTTTTCCTTCACATGCAATGTGAACTGAACGTCGTGTATTCATTTTCACTTCATTCTTGAAGGACATGAGACGTTTCAGGCTGGCGGACACTGCCCATCCTCTTTCACATTACTTATAAATTATACAACTCAAATATTACGCATTCCTCTTTTCTTCTTTATATTGTGTTGTATCATTTGTAATCAATATATATATATATATATATATATATATATATATATATATATATATATATATATATTTTAGTTATTATACTTTGTTGCTGTCTCCCGCGTTAGCGAGGTAGCGCAAGGAAACAAACGAAAAAATGGCCCAACCCACCCACATACACATGTATGTACATAAACGCCCACACTCGCACATATACATACCTATACACTTCAACGTATACTTACATATACATACACAGACATATACATATATACACATGCACATATTCAACATGCTGCCTTCATCCATTCCCACCGCCACTCCGCCACACATGATATATATATATATATATATATATATATATATATATATATATATATATATATATATATATATATATATATGTTTTGAAGCCTCCAATCATGGACAAAAGTCCACATCAAGGATGGGCCTTAATTGAAATCTAGAAAGAATAATGGAAGGAAAAAGGAAAATAGAAGGGAAAGTTTTTACGTATTTTGGAGGAAGTGGAAAACTTGTCATTTGAATTGTGCCAGGTCATAGTTATTGGGAAAGACATGAGAAGGTAGAGAGTTGCAAAGCTTCGACGTGTAGGGAAAGAAGCAGGTATCAGAACGGCCCACCACTGAGTTGCCGATGGCCACACACTCATCATGTGACGCAGCAGCTTGCCGAGTATTGCGCGGTCTAGCTAATGGTGGGGACACACAAGCAGCCAGCTCTCGGGAGCAAAAACCATAGTAATACCTACAGATGAGGGAAAGTGAACCAACATTGAGGCGTAGGGGAAGAGAGTCATGTTTCGAAATAAGCCTGGGAGAGTTTGTAAGTGGGACCGCTTTCGCCTCAACTCTGTCAAGTAAGGATGCAGAGCCAGAACCACTCCAGATGTGAGGGTAGTACTCTATACAAGGAAGAATCAATCCCTTATATAAACGGACATCAAAACAGGACACCCAGTTTTTCTTAGAGGCAGACTTAGCTATTCCCGTGATGTGGGGTTTCCATGAAAGAGTGGATGTTGCAGTAATACCAAGTGTGTTCATTGAGTCGAGAGATGGAATTACAGAACCGTCAAAGGAGAGACAGAGAGTTGTGTGGAGTTTCCAATAGAGAGATGGGTAGAAACTGGGTCTTGGATGGCATTAGACTTCACATCTGTGAAGACAGTGTTTGGGTTCACACGTACCCCTCCTCAAGTGTAGCACCGCTTAAATGAGAAGGGGCGTTTTTTGGGGATTGGGAAGAGAGGGAGAGGGAAAATTTGGGGGGGGAAATAAAGGGGTCCCTTTTGGTGTAAGTGATTCGGAGTGAAGGGACGACTTTAATCCATTGTGAGTGGAAAGTCATGTGAATGATTGATGAGGGGAGGGAAAAAAATATAAGGCGATTACTTAGCGCAGGTGCAAAATAACCTAATCAACCGAAGCGAAACCTTGAATTGGATTTGAAAGAGAGAGAGAGAGAGAGAGAGAGAGAGAGAGAGAGAGAGAGAGAGAGAGAGAGAGAGAGAGGTCACCTACCAGTAAGTGTCTACCGCGAGATTTTTTTCCAGTGGGCAAGGCTAGCGCGTAGGTCTCGCCACACTTTCCATAATGACCTGTCCCATGTGGTTCATCTGGAACTGTTTTCAACCTTACGTCATGTTTTCTTTTTTCAGTGTTTCAGAAGTTACTCCATGCCTGTTTTCTTTTCATCCTATCATTTTATTTTCATGATATTAGCAAAAATCTGACTGTTTTCTTTTTTATTTATATTTTTTGCCGGTAGTTGAGCCGGAGGGAGAGGTGGGCGAGGAGATGCTTTCTCCTTTGCCATCCTGTTTCTCTTACTATATTATTTTTCTCAGCTAACTTCGTTATCTTTCCTTCTCAAGTATTCCAATGTGCTGAGTCAGTGCCTGGTAGAAATAGGTATATTGTTGAAGTTCACAGATAAAACCTCGTTATGTTTCCTTCTCAAGCATTCGGTCAGTGCCTGATATCATAAACAGATATGTTATTGAGGATAACACCATCCTGTGTATGTTAGTCGCTAGAGATTGTCCTCTTCAGACGTGGCTCTGTTTGCAACCCCTCCCCCTTTTCGAATTCTTTCTCATTTGAAACCTGCTGGTTTCGTATTCATGATATGCCTTCGGTATTTTGTTTTGCTGCGTTCTCTTAAAAATCTCCGGAGTTTACTCCGTCACTTGGTTCAGATAAACCAGGTGACATTTGTCCATTCCCCTCCCTTGCAAGGTAACCTTTTGCTTACCGAGCTGTTAGGTTGAGGCTTTGCCAGAAGGCAGGGCTAGCGCGTAGCGCAGACCGCAGGAATGTACACAGTTGCGAAGAACGATTTGTGTGAGTTTCATGTTGTGTTATTTGGAATGAGAAAGAGAGAGAGAGAGAGAGAGATAGATAGAGAGATTCTTCATATAGATATGCACGCAGGGGAAATGGAATTCTTCGCTCTGGCCTGCCGCCCAAAACTTTCGTTGAACATTAGCACAGGGATGTGCAAAAAGAAGTTTCTCCAGCACGTAGCGGCAAATACCTGCGCGTGGACAGATAAGAGGATAAAAAGAAAGGAAGAAGAAGAAAAAAAAAAGGAAACTAGGTGACATTCTGATAGTAGTGGAGGGACGCCAAGAAAGATAACAAGTCTCCGGAGAGAGATAGCGAGTCTTCAGACAAAGATGGAGGGTGGTCGACCAGAGAAAACAGTGTCGTTGTGTTCGGAGATGATGCCGTCGTCAGAAATACCAGTTCGGTGGGTATTTGTTGAAGGACGCAAAGCGAGAAACGACTGTGTAGACTGTACGACGTAAATTGAGGAACTGCTGTATAGACTGTACGGCGCAGACCGAGGAACAACTGCATAAATGTACGACGTAAGTCGAGGAACTGCTGTATAGAATGTACGACGTAAGTCGAGGAACTACTGTATAGAGTGTACGACGTAAGTCGAGGAACTACTGTATAGAGTGTACGACGTAAGTCGAGGAATTACTGTATAGAGTGTACGACGTAAGTCGAGAAACTACTGTATAGAGTGTACGACGTAAGTCGAGGAACTACTGTATAGAGTGTACGACGTAAGTCGAGGAACTTCTGTATAGAATGTACGACGTAAGTCGAGGAACTGCTGTTTAGAATGTACGACGTAAGTCGAGGAACTGCTGTATAGAATGTACGACGTAAGTCGAGGAACTGCTGTATAGAATGTACGACGTAAGTCTAGGAACTTCTGCATAGATATTCTGGAGGAGGTAGATAGATATTTGGCTTCGCTTCAAACATCAGCAGAAGCAGACAGAGGGGGAAGGTTTTGTGCCTCCCGTCGCTGTATCTAATAACCGCTTCCTCATACCCGTGTGTCTAGTGTCACAAATGATATGTGTACACCGTCAGGACTCAACAGTTATCTACTGCTAAATGGTCATTAGACCAGGGACTGTATTGTACTCGTTCAAACATACATCACGAAAAACTGCCAAATGATTACGAGTTTCGAGTGTAAATTATGACGCATGGCGATATTTGGACGCGTCCCATGTGTATGTGGAATGACAAGTGATGGTTGCCGGGTGTCGCGTGATGGTACACCGGTGCGCCCAGCTGAAGTGCAGACGGTGTTCAGGCAAGATTGATGAACAACCAAGTGTCCCAAAGAATTGGTGGTTTGTTTCATGAGGCAGGTTGTTGCTGTTATGTTAAACTGTGGGAAGAACACGTAAGAGGTGGGTTGTTACCGTGTTAAACTGTGGGAACAGCACGTAAGAGGTGGGTTGTTACCGTGTTAAATTGTGGGAACGGCACGTGTTATGTCGCAAGGGTTGTTAAGTTTCTCTCTCTCTCTCTCTCTCTCTCTCTCTCTCTCTCTCTCTCTCTCTCTCTCTCTCTCTCTCTCTCTCTCTCTCTCTCTCCTTTGTGAATTCGACACATCTCGTCCATGTACAACACCGCGTGCATAGTGCCAACTTCAACTTTAGTTTCCGTAAGAGATGCATTTTTTTTTCTGGAGGTAGTTCGTGTTCAACGACGGCGCCGAAGTTCCTATTATGTCGCCGGGGGGGAGATTGCTCAAGTGCACGGAGCTGCATGAGAGAGAGAGAGAGAGAGAGAGAGAGAGAGAGAGAGAGAGAGAGAGAGAGAGAGAGAGAGAGAGAGTCTCTCCTCCACATCGCCCCATATCACTCGCTCTCAGCATAAGCGAAATCCTGAGCTTTGCATAGAATTATGCAAAGTATGGCATAAAGCAGGAGTTGCGGGTTACTAACCTATCACTTTATTTATCTTCACTATTTTTTTTTCTATAATCATCTTTTATTGCCTTTTTTTTTCGTAGGCAAGACTTTTAAATAGATCGCGTCTGAGTGGAAAGACTTTTTTTTTTTTTAAGTTGATTTTTCTACGTTATTTTGGCATCAGTATTGTACGGTGTCGCCTGGAAATGATGAATAAGTAGCTCGATAGGTCTTCCCTGAGGCATGGCAGTTCCTCCTCCTCCTCCTCCTCCAAGGCCGTCCCTCTCACCCACCACCCACTTTCGTGTTGCTACAAGATACACAGAGACAGCCAGGGGTGTCATGGTAGGGCTACGAGCATGGTGTAGGTATAGACGTAGTGCCTACAGCTGGAGCGATCATTACCGTTGTGCTGTAGATAGACGCTCCTCCTACAGCTGAGCACCTCGTACTTGACCCCACGACGCCTCAGGCAGATGTAAGCCACCGGACGCTGTGGAGACTCGCCGTCTGTCTTGAGACTGTGGGTTTCTACAACCTCCTTTGTTGTCCTGGAGCAGCTGACGATATGGGAAGGCTGTCACTCCAGCGTTTGTTCAGAGGGCGGCAGGGAGTACCTGGGACCTGACGTTTCTGTCATTCATCTCGGAAGATTTTTTGGCCGGTACATCCGCTGTGTCCGGTAGTTGTACCACGTTCAAAGGTCGTTCCGGCTTTACTCGTGACTGGCGTGGCTGCTCATACCTCGAAATCAAGAGTTCGTCCAAAGGTTTAGAAATACATAGCTCCTGTGTGAACGTACATATGATATTGTGTGTGTGGTTTGGAATAAAGATGGCAGTGTGTCGAGGTTGTGTGTTGTTATGTAAAGGGTTTTAAGGATGGAGAAATACGAAGGATGGAAACGAGATGCGGTCACAGTGGCGTAATATTTTGATTATGGAGAAACAGAATGTAAGTTGCCGTGTTTTGGTGTTTGCCGATGATTCTGCGCAGTTGATATTTGCCGATGATTCTGCACAGTTTGTGTTTGACGATGATTCTGCGCAGTTGATATTTGCAGATGATTCTGCACAGTTTGTGTTTGCCGATGAGTCTACGCACTTGATATTTGCAGATGATTCTGCACAGTTTGTGTTTGCCAGTGATTCTGCGCAGTTGATGTTTGCCGATGATTCTGCACAGTTTGTGTTTGCCGATGATTCTGCACAGTTTGTGTTTGCCGATGATTCTGCGCAGTTGATATTTGCAGATGATTCTGCACAGTTTGTGTTTGCCAGTGATTCTGCGCAGTTGATGTTTGCCGATGATTCTGCACAGTTTGTGTTTGCCAGTGATTCTGCGCAGTTGATGTTTGCCGATGATTCTGCACAGTTTGTGTTTGCCGATGATTCTGCACAGTTTGTGTTTGCCGATGATTCTGCGCAGTTGATATTTGCAGATGATTCTGCACAGTTTGTGTTTGCCAGTGATTCTGCGCAGTTGATATTTGCCGATGATTCTGCACAGTTTGTGTTTGCCGATGATTCTGCACAGTTGCTGTTTGCCAGTGATTCTGCGCAGTTGATGTTTGCCGATGATTCTGCGCAGTTGCTGTTTGCCGATGATCCTGCACAGTTGCTGTTTGCCGATGATTCTGCACAGTTGCTGTTTGCCGATGATTCTGCACAGTTGCTGTTTGCCGATGATTCTGCACAGTTGGTGTTTGCCGATGATTCTGCACAGTTGCTTTTGCCGATGATTCTGCACAGTTGCTGTTTGCCGATGATTCTGCACTGTTGCTGTTTGCCGATGATTCTGTGTTGTTAGGTAGATCAGAGCGTCATCGTTTTCTCCAGTGTGCTCATCTTTCCGGACGTGCAGTTCAGGTGGCCACACTGCACTCGGTTCGTTTGTTAAGTGGACCTGTGATGCTCAAAATACCGGTCGTTCCTCTTGGTAACGAGCAGTTATCTTCAGTCCTTTTAAGCACGACTGTACTACCCTTAACTATCATGGCCAGGCCTTTGACCTAACCACCTCGTTTCTCCCCCTCCTTCCAACGGGCTGTTAACCTGCGTTTGGGTACTCAGTTCACGTTTTTTCGAACGATGGAAAGGCAGGGTCTTGCCCCTTTTCCAGAGTTGAGAGGTCAGGTCAAAGCTGGGTCATCACATCCCAGAGGGTCGTACCCTCTCGCTCAAAGGGTCGTGCCGTCGTGCTCCAGGGACATGTAAACTGGTTGGCGACCACTGAGGGGAGCACACACAGACACACACACACACACACACACACACACACACACACACACACACACACACACTGCCTGGCCTCTCCTCCACACCTGCGTCAGATGGTCAATACAACCTCGCCACCCGCTACTTCCCTCTGTCGTTCCCAGAGGTCAGCGACAGCAACGGCTGTGTTCACTCAAAAGATTTGTCAAGACTTTCCCTCGTCTAGTTTCCACCCGGGTGGAGGAGTTCGCTAAGGGGGAGGAGGGGTTCTTTCTCTTCCCCCCCAGGGCTTTCTTCTCTGCTAGTCCCTTCCCTATCAGGGACGCCAAGACTGCGCAGCGTCAGGTTGGCGTCCGACGGCCCTTGGAGAACCTGACGCCGAGGGCGCTGTTGGTCGGAGGCTTCGATCTGTGGACTCGAACTGTGAGTGGGGGAGGAGAGGAGATATGGCCGCAGGCCGACGCTAAGGTAGGGTCTGTGTAGCCGCCTTGTCCTCCTCTCTGGCGATGGATCCAGCCAGCGAACGAGAGCAGCAGCAGCAGCAGCATTATTGGTCGTGTGACGTCACCAGAGCCCGGGATCCGTGACGTGATCAGAGCAGCGTCCCTATTGGTCCGGCGAGGCAGTGACGTAGTCTAAGCCAAGCTCGTCTCCAGCCAATCTCGGGTCGTGGAACATATGCTTCCCCTCACATACTTTGTTTTCATTACGCATTAACGCCGTCAAATTTCCCTGGCGCTCTATTTTTTTTTTCTTACTTATCTTTGATTCATTCATCCGTAGTTTTATTTAAGAGTTTGGCGTGTGAAATTGAGTGGCTTTCATTATCAGTTGTGGTTGGCGGATGAAGAGGACGGCTGTGTACACGTGTGTGTGTATGTGTGTGTGTGTGTGTGTGGCGCAGGGACTACAGTAGCGTTGTGTGGCGGGTCAGCCTCACAGAGGAGGCTACCACAGTGCCTTAGCGGCCCTCTTCCACCACGACTGCCCACCGCCGCCTCCAGGATAACCACAAACACTGCAGCCACTCCACCAGACCCGCCCACTCCCCCAACCCCAGCCCGGCGGAGGAAGACGCGCGTTTAACATGGGGGGGGAAACAGAGCAGAGGTTAGGTCCCCCCCGCCCGCACTCACGACGAGGGTATGCCATGGGGCAGGTTAGGGAGGGAGTGTCTACGTACCTACCAGTACCTACGTGGGGATTTTGCCTTGTGTGTGTGTGAGAGAGAGAGAGAGAGAGAGAGAGAGAGTATCTAACTACCTGCGAATACCTACGTGGGGATTTTGCCATGAGCTAGAGAAGGGGGAGAGAGAGAGAGAGAGAGAGAGAGAGAGAGAGAGAGAGAGAGAGAGATGGGGATCATTTTCAAGCCTATGGTACTGAACAGGTGTAAACAGATTGCCAGTAACACGACGTGTATCCTGTGTGGCTGTTGATGGTACAGTGTAGAGGAAGCTGGCAAGAGTTACAGTAGTTAAGGAGCCAGGCCTTTTAAAGGGTAATCCGGTCGTTAGGACGTGAAGAACAGGCGTTGCAGGAGAACGACACGTCTGCCTGATCCATCATTGATGCAGACGGGTAATGCAGGCTGTGTCCCCCAGGGGTAAGACGGCCTCGAGAGGAGGACGACGCCCGGGGGGAAGGTTTCGTGGCGACAGACAGACAGACGGACGGACGTACGGGTGGACCGGGAGACAGACAGACAGACAGAGAGACGGGTAGACGGGAGGGAGGAATGGTTCCGACGCAGCAGGAGGAGAAGTAGCGACGCCTTGCGGGGTAAATTCCTGCGTCAGAGTGACAGACATGGGTATGTCCCAGCCGCTACTGGCACGGGCGGGCGGGGGGCGAGTCCAAACCACAGGGCGGACGTTCAGCCTGTCCTAGGAAGTTACCCACTGAGCGAGGGATGTGTGTAGTATCCTAGGGGAGATGTATGTAGTATCTAGGGATATATATGTATCCTGGGGAAGATGTATAGTATCCAGGGTAGATGTATAGTATCCTGGGAATACTACACACACACACACACACACACACACACACACACACGCACGCATCTTTCCAGAATGTTTGTCCTGTAGAATGACCCTCCGCTGACGCCACCTCGCTGGTCCTGTGGTGTTGAGGACGATTCCATTCACAGTACCAAACCCCCGCGTGTGCCAGCTGATCGGTGGGAGGTAGCTCTCTCTCTCTCTCTCTCTCTCTCTCTCTCTCGCTCTCGCTCTCTCTCTCTCGCTCTCTCTCTCTCTCTCTCTCTCTCTCTCTCTCTCTCTCTCTCTCTCTCTCTCTCTCTCTCTCTCTCTCTCCCAAGTTGTCTGGGTTGATATTTCATTTTTCAAGAAGTTCACTTTATAGGCATCTCCTTACCTCCTTTTGTTGCCCATCAGCGCGTCTTTGATCTCCACTCAGCTGGGAAAAGAGGCCTCAGTGACGTGGGGACGTGGACTCCGGCTTGCACGGAGCCTCGTTCGACGCTCGTGTCCTTGTTTCGACGAGGGAGTGTGGCATGTCTTCTTTTTATTTTTTGCCGTATGCCTGGAGGAGACGAGGAATGAAAAGGATGCAACTGATGGACACGGTCGGTGGCCTCCAGATTCCTCTTGTATGATAACCACGCCTGAAGGGCGCAAGAACGTAGCAGTGATTACAACCACTACGCAGAGTTAGCAGTGCGCTGGTTTTGCACCTGCCCTTTGTCTGGCGATAATGATCTCTCAGGCAGCGACAGTCTTGCACATGATGCGATTATAGACGTCTCTCTCCGTGGCTGCCCTCATTAGAAGGTGTCTTTTATGTTGTGTATAATGAATCTTGAACCCCAGAACACTTTTTTTTTTTTGACGGGTCTCCTGCATCTCCAAGGCTGCGCTGCAATCAGTCGCAGGGGAAAGGATATATTTTTTCCGACGAGACTTTACTCCCGTCGTTGAGTGATAATGAGACAAACCTCGCCAAAAGTGAGTCTTCCATCTTCGTGTAAGGTCGTGCAGGCGCAGTCCGGTAACACGCCACGCTGATATATAAATCATTAAACGTTCTCCAGGGCCAACTATTGACCGCAGTTAAAGGGTAGAAGTGATTAATATGGGCGCGAGTTGAAATTATATTGTAGTCGACTTTCATAGGAGGTTAGAACCGCTACGGGTGTCGATATGATTGTCTGGTGTCCGAAGCATATGTTCAGGGTGTCTGAAGTCATCATAGTGGAGACTTGGGTTTAACAGACCAGGTTATCTTGGCTGGACAAGTTTCATCGGTTAGGTTAGGTTAGGTTTCGATCCTACACAACACAAGCTAGATATCACAGGGAGGTTTCACAGTGAGAATCGCTGGCTGAAGGTATTGAAAAAAAAAAGAAGAAGGTCATTGAATACCTTGTTAGATCCTGGTCATAAAAGTGGGAAGGGTTCAGAATGAGTCAAGTGGTAAAGGACGCCGCCGCCACTCTGGCTGTGGTATGGCTGTTTGATGGGAAGGATAAAGTTTTGAGGGGCATCTGAGGCCCTCGGGGTGGGTAGCTCTTCACAGGGCATCTGTCTTTGCCGTGGCTGTGATGGGAACCACTACGAGCCAATTTGGAGGTCTTAATGTTGCTCATCGGCTCTCTCAGCTGTACTGGAGGCTTTACACGCGTCGGGAGGATCCACAGATTTTTAAGAATCGTCCACCAGCCATGGGCGTGGGTCTGAACTGAGGCACTGAGAGTCCTTACGGTTGTGGGGTAGCAAGAATCGTCCACCAGCCATGGGCGTGGGTCTGAACTGAGGCACTGAGAGTCCTCCGGTTATGGGGTAGCAAGAATCGTCCACCAGCCATGGGCGTGGGTCTGAACTGAGGCACTGAGAGTCCTCCGGCTGTGGGGTAGCAAGAATCGTCCACCAGCCATGGGCGTGGGTCTGAACTGAGGCACTGAGAGTCCTCCGGTTGTGGGGTAGCAAGAATCGTCCACCAGCCATGGGCGTGGGTCTGAACTGAGGCACTGAGAGTCCTCTGGTTGTGTGTTAGCATCCTGGTTAAGAGGATTATGACAAGGTTCCTGTAAGCTACTGACGGCGGAGGAATACCTCACCTTCTGCCGCGTCGTGTGTAGTGATGATGATGATGGTGTCGTGTAGTGATGATGTTTTCCCGAGGGAGTTCTTCCCCCCTTATGTCCCGAGGGAGTTCTTCCTCCCTTATGTCCCGAGGAAGTTCTTCCTCCCTTATGTCCCGAGGGAGTTCCTCCTCCCTTATGTCCCGAGGGAGTTCTTCCTCCCTTATGTCCCGAGGGAGTTCTTCCTCCTTTATGTCCCAAGGGAGTTCTTCCCCCTTTATATCCCGAGGGAGTTCTTCCTCCCTTATGTCCCGAGGGAGTTCTTCCTCCCTTATGTCCCGAGGGAGTTCTTCCTCCCTTATGTCCCGAGGGAGTTCTTCCTCCCTTATGTCCCGAGGGAGTTCTTCCCCCCTTATATCCCGAGGGAGTTCTTCCCCCCTTATATCCCGAGGGAGTTCTTCCTCCCTTATGTCCCGAGGGAGTTCTTCCTCCCTGATGTCCCGAGGGAGTTCCTCCTCCCTTGTGTTATTTAAAGATGGCGAGGAGCCTTCCAGAGCGTCCCTGCTGGAGTGCATCGCCTGGAACGCCCTCGACACCCCCTTGCCTTTATGTCTTATTCCAGGATTAGGATCACTGCCATTGTCACTGGTGGCAGGACTGTGAGGCTTATCGACTGCGATACGATGGTGGAGACTTTATTCCCCCAGTGTGAGGCTCGATGCCGTTGCCGTGAGTGAGGAGGTCGTGGAAGTGGTGCTTCTGGTGGTGCGGGATACTCTCTCTCTCTCTCTCTCTCTCTCTCTCCCCCCGTGTGTGTGTGGTGAGGGGCTGGGCCATTACGTGGCCGCGGGAGTGTCTGGTCATCTGGAGTGCGTCTCTGATATCGCCTCGTTGGCACTGAAGAAGTTCCGCCGGTCCTTATCGGCTTGTAAAAACGTTAGATCTCTCTCTCTCTCTCTCTCTCTCTCTCTCTCTCTCTCTCTCTCTCTCTCTCTCTCTCTCTCTCTCTCTCTGACCGCCATTTACAGTCGCCGCAGTCAAGCGTTTCGTTTCTTAGGGACTTTATTTCTTATATATATATATATATATATATATATATATATATATATATATATATATATATATATATATATATATATATATATCTATATTCTAAATTCATGCCCTTGGAGTGTAAGTTGATAACGCTGAGCACTTGTACACCGAAACGTCTTTTTGTTGTTCTGTAACTGCCTTGTTACGACGGCCGTTGTCTTCGACCCCAGCAGCCCTGACGATTCTCGGTGTTTGTGGGTCAGACAGCTTCCACACAAGTTGTTTCCCGGCGGGCGAGTGCCGTCGTCGTTCCCTAGGTGGGAGGCGTGTCAGTTCCGCTGGAGGACGTCATCCTCTGGAAGGGCTGCCTCGTTCGGGGATTTCCTGGAGGCTACAGGGACACGGGGCCGTCCGGTGAGAGAGAGTGTGTGTGTGTGTGTGGGTGTTCATCTGGTCCGTCCTGTAGTCCAGCTTGTGCTCTGGTATCATGCCCTTTGCACCACTTCACCTCCTCCTCGTCCTCCTCCATTTTAGCGCCCTGTGCTGTGTGTCAGGTCCTGCTCCAGGCACGGTAGGGATGGCTGAAGAGTTTTAGTGAAGTTATGGTTTTTTTTTTCGGTCGGGACAGCGAGTGATTTTTACGTCCCTGAAACACGACGCTTCGATCCTCCCGAGCGCGGCGTTAGAACCCATGACCACGACACACCGACCTTGAGCACGACAGAGAGGCCCTTTAGCACGACACAGCGACCCTTGAGCACGACGCAACGACCCTTGAGCACGACACATCGACCCTTGATCACGACACATCGACCCTTGAGACTGAATCGACCCTTGAGCACGACGCAACGACCCTTGAGCACGACACATCGACCCATGAGCACGACGGCGCGCCCTTTTGGTATGGCTGCCTTGCTCCACCCTCAGGTCGTACTCGAAGACGTTAAAGGGCAGGTCTTCCGAGGTTAACCTTCCAGCTTTCTGCACCGCTCTGATTCATCTGGTAAAATCCGTGTCTGTCCCAACCATCGCTTCCAGGTTTCCCTCGATTTTCTGTTCATTCACAGACTCGTCACCAAACCTTATCAGGCGAGGCGCAGAACGTAGCTCTCTTATCGTCCTGAGGGAACGGCTTGGTGGACTGCCGCAGTGGGCCGTTCCTCCTCGGGTTTATCTCTGGCTGGGACGTGGGAGGTAACGAATTCGAGGCTGATGCCAACAGGTAGCAGTAGTAGTAGGAGGTACCCTTACCCTAGGGGGAAGAGAGAGAGAGAGAGAGAGAGAGAGAGAGGGAGAGGGGGAAGTCTTCAGGGCACATTCACTCCCAGTGCGACAGGAACTTCGGCGGGTTTCCCTCCTGCAGGAGAAAGAATAACCGGCGCCTCAAGCCTTTGTCTCGCGGCCATCTAGTCAACGAGTTTCTTAATGCCTTTGATGTCCCCATTGTCCCCCGTGTAACACTGTCGCTACTGAAGATGTTCTTTGTTCATCTGTGTGTTTTAGGGATTATTATGCCCGTATGGACGCGTAGCTTGCTTGTATTAGTGGGCCAGGGGTGAGGGGGAGTGGAAATGGCCCTCTCGCACTGGGCTGCAGGTGGGACGACACTGGCGGCATGGTGGCTTTCCTCCCCACTTAAAAAAAAAAAGGGGGCAGATATGACGGGCTGCTCTCGCTGCCGCCTTCCGTTTCGTATGACTCGTAGTGACTGATACAGCGTGTGTTCTCCTGCACCACCTGGTCCGCCTGGCCTGTATTTGTTCGTCCCTCGGTGAACAAATACACCAGTGAAGTGCGCAGGTGAAGACCTTTTTGTATATTACGGAATCCCTAAGAGTTGAGTGTAAGGAAGATACATTGTTTATATTCATAAGGTCGGGGATCGAGTATGCTTTATTAACCAGAGGTATGGATTCCTGTGGAAGGCTGAGAATAAAGGGTTCTGAAGAGGAGGTGGATCCCATCTCGGTCTCCGTGAAACAGAGGAGGAACCAGGCTACCACCTCCCCGGCTGGGTGAGGGGTCCACACCTTGGTTGTCGTGTCAGATCCGACTCCAGTTAAGTCTAGGTTCGAGTTCAGTTCTCAGCCACCTTATGACGTTCGGTGGTGTGCCTTCATATGTGGATTATGTACGAACGCTTCAGCATCCCACGTGGTGTTGGTCCGCCCTGGCACACACGCCTCACTCCCCAGAGGCCTCACTTCCGCATTGTCAAAGTTTTTATCTTCGTGATTCGAATTGGGGTTTAAAACGTGTGATTTATTCTCTTGTTCTATCGTCGGATAACGGGAGGCTGGGGGCCTGCGAGGGGGCTGGGCCTGTCCCACGCACCTTTGCACGTAAACAGTGACCCAGAACACCTCCATTAATGACCTCCCCGCTCCACACACACACACACACACACACACACACACACACACACACACGGGTCCACTCCAACACACCTCTGAGGGAGAGAGAGAGAGAGAGAGAGAGAGAGAGAGAGAGAGAGAGAGAGAGAGAGAGAGAGAGAGAGAGAGAGAGAGAGAGAGGCATTTTGTGGCAGCCCTTGCGTATCATGATATACCTAACTTATTAACTTTTAACATAGTTTCAACTTTTTTTAACATTTTTTGTAACAGTTTTTCAGAGGGAGCGATTGCAATAACCATATATCAGAGCTAACTCTTTTTTTAAATAATTTTCTTTGACATATGGAATAGATATACTTTGGTATATAGTATCCAATAGCTATACTATGGTATATAGGATCCAATAGATATACTTTGGTATATAGGATCCAATAAATGTACTTTGGTATATAGGATCCAATAGATATACTTTGGTATATAGGATCCAATAGATATACTTTGGTATATAGTATCCAATAGATATACTTTGGTATATAGGATCCAATAGATATACTTTGGTATATAGGATCCAATTGATATACTTTGGTATATAGGATCCAATAGATATACTTTGGTATATAGGATCCAATAGCTATACTATGGTATATAGGATCCAGTAGATATACTTTGCTATATAGGACCCAATAGATATACTTTGGTATATAGGACCCAATAGATATACTTTGGTATATAGGATCCAATAGTTTCGTGTTGCAGTGGTAGGATCAGGACAAAAGCTGTTTAACACTTGTTAAGTGTACGGGATCCTAAAAGAGAGAGGAGGTTCGTTATGTATTACGTCCGTACAGGTGGCAAGAAAGATGCCAACTTGGAGTATGACGGTACGGCCCTTGAGCACGACGGTACACTCTTTGAGGACGGTGGTACGACCCTTGGAGCACGACGGTACAATCCTTGAACAGGGAGGTTTCAGCCCTTGAGCACGACGGTACGATCCTTGAAGACGGTGATACGATCCTTGAACACGACGGTACGATCCTTGAGCACGACGGTGCGACCCTTGAGCACGACGGTACGACCCTTGAGCACGACGGTACGACCTTTGAGGACTGCGGCACGATCCTTTTAAGCATGACGGTACTACCCTTGTATACGATGACCGTCGCTACCCGAGGCATCGTACCGTCGTGCTCAAGGGTCGTACCGTCGTGCTCATGGGCCGTACCACCGTCTTCAAGGGTCGTACCGTATTGTTCAAGGGTCGTACCGTCGTGCTCAAGGGCCGTACCGTCGTACACAAGGGCCGCACCGTCGTGCTCAAGGGTCGTACCGTCGTACTCAAGGGCCGCACCGTCGTGCTCAAAGATCGTACCACCGTCTTCAAGGGTCGTACCGTCGTGCTCAAGGGTCGTACCGTCGTGCTCAAGGGTCGTACCGTCGTGCTCAAAGGTCGTACCACCGTCTTCAAGGGTCGTACCGTCGTGCTCAAGGGTCGTACCGTCGTGCTCAAGGGAGTGGATATATATACCAAGATATTTTTTGTGAAGTGAGGCAGGGTGGCAACACAGAGTGTAACCCTATTTGCCATTCACACGAGATGGCTGACTGGCTGGCCAGTATTCTGGCCACGTCATATTCCCACAACAAGGAATATTTTATTTCAGCTTCGAAGATTTGGTGTTCCTAGAATAGTCTCGAATATTTGGTGCCCCTGAATATGCTCGAATATTTTTTTATGTGTGCTTCTGAGTATCCTCGAGTATTTTGCGTCTCCGAATACCCTCGAATATTTTGTGCCCATGAATATCCTCGAAGATTTTGCGTCCATGAATATCCTCGACTATTTTGCCCATGAAATGTCCTCGAATATTTTGTGTCCCCGAATATTGTTTCCTTCAGCTGATATCGACTCTTGGTGGGCTAGAGTGGCGGCATGACTTACCCTAGTTGATTTCGGCCAAATATTCTTCTAACTTAATATCGCTCGTGATGTTGTGCCAATATTTTGTTCCACCCTTTTGCTGTGAACGCCAGTGCGAGTGTTGCTTTATTTATTTTTGTTACTATTATTATTATTATTATTATTATTATTATTATTATTATTATTATTATTATTGTTGTTGTTATTATTATTATTATTATCATTATTATCATCATTATTATTATTATTGTTATTATTATTATTATCATTATTATTATTGATATTATTATTGATATTGTTATTATTATTATTATTATTATTATTATTATTATTGTTATTATTATTATTATCATCGATATTATTATTGTTGTTATTATTATTAAAGAATGTATTTGTGGTAGTGGAGGACTTGTGTTGTATGGAGGTGGTTGTGGGAGGTGTGTGTGTGTGTGTGTTGTGTGTGTGTGTGTGTGTGTATCCACCTTATCGACCAACCACTTCATCGTCCATTGTATGAGGTGCAAGAACCACCAGGTCTGGCCACCGTCTGGCTGGCCTCCTGCTTGTGGCTGTGTGGAGGCGCCCTTTTGGTCTTTCTTGCCTGTGATTGGTCAGTTAAGTGCCAGTCTAAACGCACTTGCTGGTGTCACTGGCTTGTGATTGGCCAGGTGAGTGCCGGTCTAAACGCACTTGGTTGTGTCTCTGGCTTGTGATTGGCCAGTCGAGTGATAATCTAAAAGCACATTTTGTCTTCTTGGCATGTGATTGGCCAATCAGGTGCCACTGTAGACGCGCCATTGGCCCCCACTGGCCCGTGATTGGCCAGTTAGGACTGCCAGAACAGGAGAGACCTCGAGCCTGGAGCCAGCCAACGGCTGGGTTGGAGGAGGAGGAGGAGGAGGAGGGAGGAGGAGGAGGAAGAGGAGGAGGAGGTGGCGACGGTAAAATGGGGTAGAGGGAGAGGGAGAGAAAGGGGGGGAGGGGAGTTATGAGACGTGAGGGTGAGGGGGGAAACAGAGACACGTTAGTGAGGTCAGCGTATGGAAGATATTGAGGGAAGTGAAATAGGTAATGGGAAATAGGGAAATGGGTTGTGGTGGATAGGGAAAATTGGTAATGGTAAGTAGGGAAATAGTTAATGATAAATAGGCAAATAGTTAATGGCAAATAGGTAATAGTAAATAGGCAAATAGGTAATGGGAAATAGGGAAAATAGGCAATAGTAAATAGGAAAATAGGTCATGGTAAATAGGGAATATAGGTCATGGTAAATAGGGAAAATAGGCAATCGTAAATAAGAAAATTGGCAATAGTGAATAGGAAAATAGGTCATGGTAAATAGGAAAAATAGGTCATGGCAAATAGGAAAATAGGTAGCGGTAAATAGGAGGACAATATTCACCTGGGATGGAATGGTGAGAGATGTTGGGGGCGGGCGGGCGGGTGAGGGTCGGGTGGATACAGCAGCAGGAGGAGGAGGAGCAGCGGGGGCAGAGCGCCAGTGTGACGTCATCGGACCGGCCGCTCTGTTTAAATAAACGGGTCGGGTGTCGCAGCGTTGCCAATCTCGGCATCACGTGTGTGTGTGTGTGTGTGTGTGTGATTGGGTTCTCGTGCGACCGGGCAGCGTTGCCAGTCCTTGCAGGCCCGGGTCTGCAAGTGATGTTGGAACTCAAATCAGTTTTTGGGGTTGTTTTTTTCCCTCCCTCCCTCCTCTTCGTGCCCCTCCTCATACTTCACCACTCGACCGATGAGGATCACCACAGCGTGTGTGATCGGTCCCGCCCTCGTAATCCCAATCCCTCAGGGTGCAATTAATCCCTTAACCCATGCCTCGTCGTACTTTAGCATCTCTCTCATAATTCCTGAGGTACTGGAACCCACCCACTCCCGATCAGCTAGCTGGCTGGTGTGGGCGGCAAAGCCATCATGACCAGGGGTGCACACAGCTGGCTGGCAGGTGGCTGGGAGCTGGCTGGTACCTCCTTCGTCGCCAGATCACCTGCTCTTGTGTGGACATGTGGTATCAATATCTGGTATACATATCTCCAGGCCGAGCCTCTGGACATACACCATCCAGAATAGGGCTGTAGGTATACCTCAGATATCTGGACTATATATAGGTCTTAAGCTACGGTAAAATGGCCTTGGAGGCCATTTACAGGCCAACAAAGGCCACCCCCTTTTTTTTTTTCAGAAGCCTTATAGATTACACTTGAGTCGCTGCGCCCGTTCAGAATAGATGATCTATCAGCCTTCGAGTATGATGAAGGATCAAGGGCAGGACCTGAGGGTATCTCACCCTGACCCAAAAGGCCAGCAAAGGCCGCCTTTTAAAAATCATTCTTATTTAAAAGCCATTTCTTCCTCTGCAGTGGAGGGTACCCTGCTTAGTTCATAAATGAACATTATTATTATTATTATTATTATTATTATTATTATTATTATTATTATTATTATTATTATAAGTAGTAGTAGTAGTAGTAGCAATAGTAGTAGTAGTAGTAGTAGTAGTAGTAGTAGAAGTAGTTGTAGTAGCAGCAACAGTAGCAATAGTAGTAATAGTAGTAGTATTACTGCTATTGTTATATTTCCTGTTCACACTCACTCTTACCTTCTCCTTTGACACACATTCTCCTACACTGTACAACCATCTGGTGTAGTTCCTCCTCCTTCTCCCCACTGCAGTTCACTACCAGGACCGTATCATCTGTAAACAGCAAATGATGACTGGCCTCCCTGACCATCCCTTCTCCCAGCCCTCGCTGCAAGGACGCTCTCACTCACCTCCTCCCCCTCACCACCCCAACTATCAACAGATTAAACAGCCTCGGTGGCATCACCACACATTCCCCGATGCACACGCGGCCTTGGAAGGAACAACTTCATGTGCTGTTCAGGATAACGCCACAGTGTGTTATCAATCCACCTGGCCAGTTAGAGTGATTCGGTCTTGGTGATGACGTGTTTCGTTGTAATTCACTCGCAGTGCTGGTGTGAGAAGGTGGTACGGTATAGCGAAAAGAGTAGCACAGTTCGGGGTGTGTCCCCGTCCGCTGACGAAGACGCTGTCAGTGTGGATCACCACCACGAACCCTCGCATCTGTCGCAACCACAAATGTATTCGAATAGATTTAGCATCACTCAGCACATATCTCGTTTCTTACCTGGAGAGAGAGAGAGAGAGAGAGTAAAGTTATGCAAATTACAGTCTCTCATACTCAACTTTCCCGTCGTTTAATTATAAAACGCACTTTTGGAAAAGGGCCAAATATAAAGTTGAATTGCATCGGGAAGGTTCGCAGAAAATTACATTGAATGATGATATAAATTTCAGGGGGTATACGTGGCGTGTATTGTGTTGGGTTTGGAGAGGAAAAAAAAAGGGGGGGTGGGGGGTAAGGTTTCAGAACTGTATGGATCATCAGCTTTACCCTGTGTGTGTGTGTGTGTGCAGGTCGGCCTACTGACACGGCCGTGTTAGACCTGCTCTTCTCTCATTGGCTGGAGATGTATGCACTGCTAACATTGGCCACCGTGATGGTTTACTGCCACTGGCTGGAGGTGTACACTGCTCTCATTGGTTTACTGCCGTTGGCTGGAGGTGTACACTACTCTCATTGGTTTACTGCCGTTGGCTGGAGGTGTACACTGCTCTCATTGGTTTACTGCCGTTGGCTTTGGAAAGATAGCGGACTGTCATTGGTGGACGTGATAGGTTACTATCCTACGTCACGAGTGATGGTTGACTGTCGTCTGTCACCGGCTCTCATGACCTCAGGAGATGGGGTTTTGAGTATGGCCGGGAGAGGAGCGTCTCCATGCGTCATGAAGTTGAGGAAGATTGGCTCTATGGCCTCCGCCAGCCAGGGGAGTTGGCTGTACCGCTGGCTGGGAAGGATTGGGAGAGCCATTGATTACACACGGTGGTGGCTTTGATGGTGGGAGAGATTGGCTGCGCCATTGACAAGGGAGATTGGATGTGTTATTGACAAGGGAGAGTGGATGTGTTATTGACAGGAGAGATTGGCTGCGTCATGGACAGGAGAGATTGGCTACGTCATAGACAGGAGAGATTGGCTGCGTTATAGACAGGAGAGATTGGCTGCATTATAGACAGGAGAGATTGGCTGTATCATGGACAGGAGGGATTGGCGGGTTGGAGGACGGAGTCCTGCCGGCTGTCCTCGGCTGTAGCGATGGGCTTTGGTTAGACAGGAGTGGCTAGGTCTGGGGTGCTTATTGTGGGGGGGGGGGGGAGACTCTCTGCTGCTGCCAGTGGTTGGACCGACGGCTCGTCACATCTCCCCCCCGCCACCAACCACCCACTCCACCAGCGACAATTCGCCAGCGATAATGGACGCCATAATTAACTCTGGGACCATTAGGGTGTCGATTGTTGATGTGTCTCATCATTGCCACCCACTCCCAGCCCGGCTAACGAAACGTTACTTGTTTGGGTTACGTAACGTTACTTGTTACGTAACGTTACTTGTTTGTGTTACGTAACGTTACTTGTTTGTGTTCCGTAACGTCACTTGTTTGGGTTACGTTATGTGTGTGTGTGTGTGTGTGTGTGTGTGTAATTGTATTAAACTCTGTACAGTATTGAGAGGGAAGTGGACATTCGTGCAGCCCCATTCCTTGAACACTTGTCATGTATTTTTTAAACAATTTTGTACGTTCGGCAATTTCATCACATGTACCCATCATACCCGCTACACTAGAACTATAAAAGTGCGTTTCATATTTTGTCACAAATAAGCTTCCCTATGGTATTTTCGAAGAACTGTTTACTGTCGACCTCATCAAACTGATGCGAAATTGTTTTTAAGCATCATCTGCAAACATATACAGGTACGAGTCCAATCCTCTGTGTGGGGAGTCATTTACGTGGATCAGGATGAGCAGTGGTTGGCCCAGGACACAGCCCTGCAGCACGCCACTGGTGACTACAACCAGTATTGAGATAGTAGTCTCCTGTAAGATAAGACATTTGCTTCCTTTGACCAAGATAGTTTTCTGCCCATCAAAGGAGTCTGTCCTTCCTACCCAAACCTCCGGAGTCTTTAACATCCTCCAGCAAAATTAGGCCATCCTCAAACTCTCTCAAGATTTTCTTGGAACATACAGGCCAAGCGTCCTTCACTTTTTGTCCAAAACGGAGCTCACACTCTCGTAGACGTTTGAGAGGCCCATTCTGCATGACCTCCTTTCCCCTGAGTTCGTGTTGTGTCTCACATTGGTAGTTTCTTGTGTGCAAGTTGTCAAGTTGGTGTCTGCTGGTTTCCGGGATTCGGGGGGCCTCCTCCTTGGCTGTCACTTCCAGCTGATGTCTTCCTGGTTTCCATGACCCAGTAACCTCCTCCAGGCGGTTCGCTTCCAGCTGGTGCCCCGCTGGTCCAGTCAGGACCCAGGAACCTTCTCCAGGCAGTCACTTCCTGGAAGTAGTCAACCATTTGCTTCCTGGAAGTAGTCAACCATTTACTGGAAGTAGTCAACCATTTGCTTCCTGGAAGTAGTCAACCATATACTGGAAGTAGTCAACCATTTGCTTCCTGGAAGTAGTCAACCATTTGCTTCCTGGAAGTAGTCAACCATTTGCTTCCTGGAAGTAGTCAACCATTTGCTTCCTGGAAGTTGTCAACCATTTGTTGGAAGTAGTCAACCATTTACTGGAAGTAGTCAACCATTTACTGGAAGTAGTCAACCATTTACTGGAAGTAGTCAACCATTTGCTTCCTGGAAGTAGTCAACCATTTACTGGAAGTAGTCAACCATTTGCTTCCTGGAAGTAGTCAACCATTTGCTTCCTGGAAGTAGTCAACCATTTGCTTCCTGGAAGTAGTCAACCATTTACTGGAAGTAGTCAACCATTTGCTTCCTGGAAGTAGTCAACCATTTCCTTCCTGGAAGTAGTCAACCATTTCCTTCCTGGAAGTAGTCAACCATTTCCTTCCTGGAAGTAGTCAACCATTTGCTTCCTGGAAGTAGTCAGCCATTTGCTTCCTGGAAGTAGTCAACCATTTGCTTCCTGGAAGTAGTCAACCATTTGCTTCCTGGAAGTAGTCAACCATTTGCTTCCTGGATTATCCTTTCCAGTGTTTTCCAGACCACACCCATTAGAGAGACCAGCTTGCAGGCCATCACCATTGACCTGAGCCTCTTTCTGTAAAGACAGGTAACAGCATTTGCCTCGCTTCCACCCCCTCGCCATTTTCCCTTCCCTCCAGCCACAATTGGAGCCACATTTCCAGCGGCCTGACAGGCGTCTGAACACACTTCTTTAGTGTACTGGTTACAGGGGCCTTGACCCTGCATGGTTCAAGGCCGTTTAGTAGTTTGCTTACGCCTTCTCCAGCAGCAGCTTCGGTGGTCTTTAAGACCTCCCTTCCCCCACTTTCCTTTCTCACTAGTGTTGGGAGTGTGGTGTATCTCCCTCCGTGGAGACACATTTGAAATTGTGGATCATTTCCTGCCATATCCTTCCATCATCCTCTACACCTCTTTCCTTTGTATCTCGTCACCTGATTACCTTCTCTTTAATCAGTTATTTGACTCTTAGATTTGTTGATAAGTCTTGGGTTATCTTCTGCCTTCATTGTAACATTCTGTTTAGAGTTTGTCAGCTCCTGATGTCTTATGTTTGTGTATTATTCCCAGTCCTCCCATGTCTATCAGTCAGTGGATTGCTGGTCTGCCTCCTTATCACGTTGTAGCACATCCCAAAGAACTTTCCGCTGTTGGACATTACGTTTTAATTTCTTATTCAACCTTCCCTCTGTACTTGCAGTTAAAAGAGTACCCATTTTCTAACTCTCTCATTGTTCTTTCCCCCAGACTATCCATTGCAGAAGTCTTTTATTAAGCCAGCAGATCTCCATTTCCCAATTAGTGTTGTGGAGGTTAATTTCCGTAATTTCCCATGATCATATCCCACCTCTTGGCGTCTGGTCTGATCTCTATACTCTCTCATGAACCATGTCATCAGAACTCAGGCTCTGAATGACCACTCGACTTTTCCCTGGTTGGTGGATGGGATCTGATATACTCACTGTCCATGCTACTGTGTGTGTGTGTGTGTGTGTGTGTGTGTTCATAGTGTAATGATAATGATGATGATGATACTGATAATAGTAGTAGTAATGATGATGATAATAATGGTAATATATCATGAGCCATCTAGCCAGTAGGTATATAATATTGTGGGTGTGGACGTGTAATACAATGGCCTGGAACTTTAGCTCCCCGAACGAGTAAAGGATCTTTTGCCTCCTCTCTCTTTCACACAGTGGTGGTGGTGGGTCAGGTGGGCGGTGGTGGGTCAGGTGGGTTATGGTGGTGGGTCAGGTGGGTGGTGGTGGGTCAAGTGGGCGGTGGTGGGTCAGGTGGGTGTTGGTGGGTCAGGTGGTGGTGGTGGGTCAGGTGGGTGTTGGTGGGTCAGGTGGGTTATGGTGGTGGGTCAGGTGGGTAGTGGTGGGTCAGGTGGGCAGTGGTGGTGATGATGGTGGGTGAGAGACGATGGTGAATCAGTTGGGCGGTAGTGGGTTACGTGGGTGTTGATGGGTCATGTGTGTGTGTTGGTGGGTGGTGGATGGTGGTGGGTTGTGGTGGGTGGGTGAATGGCGGTGGTGAGTCATCAGTACTGGGAGGGGGGGAGGGCTTGCTTGGGCTGCTGGCCGCAACACCGTAATGCTCTCGCCGCCAACCTTCTCCTCTTTAACCTCTCTCTCTCTCTCTCTCTCTCTCTCTCTCTCTCTCTCTCTCTCTCTCTCTCTCTCTCTCTCTCTCTTTTTTACTTTAATGTCGTCAGGGAGGACCATATAGACCTGGTACGTTTACGTTATGGTAATTCTTCTGGCTAAAGATATATTATCCTTTTTTCTCTCTCTTTTTTTATTCTTTTTTACAAAAACGTCTTCTTCAGACGCCTAAACTTTTAGGGACATTATAATACTATATGAGGGAACCGTAAGGAAACTTCAACCTTATGACGATAAGATGTATATAAGGAGGGGGGAAGTTACAGGCACTAGGCTTTGGCTGGGGGCGGTTGCCTCTGCGTAGCTATCGCTTGGTGAAGGTGTCCTTGCCTAGTAGGTCAACCACTGTGACCCAGCCAGTCATGCTGGCCTGACGGTGAAGGTCAGCTGGAGTCTTGCTGGTTTCCGAGACTCGGGAACCTCCTACAGGCTGTCACTTCCAGCTGAAGTCTTCCTGGTTTCCACGATCCAGTAACCCTCCCCCCTCCAGGCGGTCGCTTCCAGTTGTTGCCCGTTGGTCCAGACCCCAGGAACCTCTTCCAGACGGTCACTTTCAGCTGGTTTCTGCTGGTCCAGATCCCAGAAGTCTCCTCCAGGCAGTCACTTCCAGCTGGTGCCTGTTGGTCCAGGAAACAGGAACCTTATCCAGGCTGTCACGACCTGCTGGTGCCTGTTAGTCCAGGACCCAGGAACTCCCACCTGGCAGTCACTTCCTGTATCAACCCCTCTTCTTGCTGTGGCCCTCGTCAGGGGAGTTCTAGTTCGGGCAGGTGGCGACCTTGCTGGAACTTGTGCCATGTGGAGCACAGGTTATGATACCATGTTCCAGTGGTGTTCTTCCAGGCGAGGTAGTAGGTCCTCCCCTCCTCGCACAGCTGAGCAAGCTTCCAGTTGCTCAGGTACAAAGGAAGACCATCAGGGCAAGTGACGCACACTCGCGTCCGGTCTTGACTTTGTCAAGGACCAGCAGATAGTTCGCTTTGCCAGGCCATACCACTGTCCGGGTTGTCTGTAAAGTAAATCTCACTTGACAACGAAGGTTTCAGCACGCGATGGCCTCAAGATGTTAAGTTCGTCGACTCATTCACATCACGTGGCACCGCCAGCCTTATAGGTTCGTTGTTAGCGTTGGCTGAGGTTGATGGTTCCCTTTTGAAGTCGATCGTGGATGACATACGTTCCAGATTACTGGGTCCCAGGTTGCTCTCGCATTGCCCTCACCTCACCGCAGGCTCGCTTTCAGCTGCTGGAATCTGGATGGACCCCACAGGCGGCGTGGCTCCCGTGGGATAACTTGACGATGATCGGCTTCTGGACTGGAGCACCGTATGACCTACCACCATTCAGACCGTCAGCGGGTCACCAGAGAAGCTCTCGATTGCACCGATTCTCACCAGCCTCGGTGCCACGTACGGTAGGCCGAGTCTTTCCAGCCAGCGAGCGTTCCAGACCCGTGGACGAAGGTCGTGCACACGGTGTCCAGAGGAAGGCCCCCCCCTCCGCTTCTTGGGGAGAGGCCCCGTGGTTCGTCCAGAGGAAGGGCCCCCCGCTTCTTGGGGAGAGGCCCCGTGGTTCGTCCAGAGCAAGGCCCCCCCGCTTCTTGGGGAGAGGCCCCGTGGTTCGTCCAGAGGAAGGCCCCCCCGCTTGTTGGGGAGAGGCCCCGTGGTTCGTCCAGAGGAAGGCCCCCCCGCTTCTTGGGGAGAGGCCCCGTGGTTCGTCCAGAGGAAGGGCCCCCTGCTTCTTGGGGAGAGGCCCCGTGGTTCGTCCAGAGGAAGGCCCCCCGCTTCTTGGGGAGAGGCCCCGTGGTTCGTCCAGAGGAAGGCCCCCCGCTTCTTGGGGAGAGGCCCCGTGGTTCGTCCAGAGCAAGGCCCCCCCGCTTCTTGGGGAGAGGCCCCGTGGTTCGTCCAGAGCAAGGCCCCCCCGCTTCTTGGGGAGAGGCCCCGTGGTTCGTCCAGAGGAAGGCCCCCCCGCTTCTTGGGGAGAGGCCCCGTGGTTCGTCCAGAGGAAGGCCCCCCCGCTTGTTGGGGAGAGGCCCCGTGGTTCGTCCAGAGGAAGGCCCCCCCCGCTTGTTGGGGAGAGGCCCCGTGGTTCGTCCAGAGGAAGGCCCCCCCGCTTGTTGGGGAGAGGCCCCGTGGTTCGTCCAGAGGAAGGCCCCCCCGCTTCTTGGGGAGAGGCCCCGTGGTTCGTCCAGAGGAAGGGCCCCCCGCTTCTTGGGGAGAGGCCCCGTGGTTCGTCCAGAGGAAGGCCCCCCCGCTTCTTGGGGAGAGGCCCCGTGGTTCGTCCAGAGGAAGGGCCCCCTGCTTCTTGGGGAGAGGCCCCGTGGCTGCTCCATGGTCATGGTATTCCTCCTTGCTTCAATATGACCGCCAGGAGAGCAAGAGGTGTGACACGACCAGGGATGGTATAGATTGTTGGACATTCTTACGTTTTGCCGACATCTGGAACACTGGACGATAGAGACCACACTTTCCATGTTCCTTGCGAATCCCCGTGTCTCTTGAGGAGGTCTTCCAGTCCTGAGGCCGCTCCAAGGGCTTGAAGGACGAAGTGTTTCCTGAAGTGAGAGAACTAGTTCCCAGACGCGGGTCCTCGCGAGACGTCGTGACTGTTTCATCTGGTTCTGTTTCTTTCTTTTTCTTTCTTATTTTTTTTTCCTTTTTTTTTTTCTTCTTCTTGTTGCGGGAAGAGGGAGGGCGCGTTAATTGACTCGAGAGGAGATTTCAGACTCGCCTCTCCGGATATGTTGATTTTTTTTAAAACTTTTCAGACCAGAAGCAGCATAGTGGGAGAGTCAGTCTCTCTCTCTCTCTCTCTCTTCTCTCTCCCACATCTCGGACTCCTTCCTGTCACTGGGGATGGATGGTTGGTGATATCTGGCAGTACAGACGCGTGTGGCTTGGCATAGTCTTCCCTCCTCCACTGAGCAGAATTTGTTACATCTTTTGAACGATTGCAAGTGATTCTAATACACTGACTGTGTGGTGTTCAGACCCTTCGCTGTTTTGTGTCTTTGTCTCAGTAAATATATTGTGATGTTATCCCTATATATATATATATATATATATATATATATATATATATATATATATATATATATATATATATATATATATATATATATATTATCCCTGGGGATAGGGGATTAAGAATACTTCCCACGTATTCCCTGCGTGTTGTAGAAGGCGACTAAAAGGGGAGGGAGTGGGGGGCTGGAAATCCTCCCCTCTCGTTTTTTTTTTTTTTTTTTTTTTTTTAATTTTCCAAAAGAAGGAACAGAGGGGGCCAGGTGAGGATATTCCAAAAAAGGCCCAGTCCTCTGTTCTTAACGCTACCTCGCTAATGCGGGAAATGGCGAATGGTTTAAAAGAAAGAAAAAAAAAAATATATATATATATATATATATATATATATATATATATATATCTTTCTTTTCTTTCAAACTATTCGCCATTTCCCGCATTAGCGAGGTAGCGTTAAGAACAGAGGACTGGGCCTTTGAGGGAATACCCTCACCTGGCCGAATTCTCTGTTCCTTCTTTTGGAAAATTAAAAAAAAAAAAAAAAAAAAAAAAACGAGAGGGGAGGATTTCCAGCCCCCCGCTCCCATATATATATATATATATATATATATATATATATATATATATATATATATATATATATAGCCTTTTTTGTCTTTTCCTAGCGCTACCTTTGGGGGGGGGGGGGGCTATTTCACGAGTGGCGGGGTGGCGACGGGAATGGATGAAGGCAGCAAGTACAGATATGTACCTGTGTATATATGTATATGTTTGTGTATGTATATGTATGTATACGTTGAAATGTATATGTATACGTTGAAATGTATAGGTATGTATATGTGCGTGCGTGGGCGTTTATGTATATTCATGTGTATGTGGGTGGGTTGGGCCATTCTTTCGTCTGTTTCCTTGCGCTCCCTCGTTAACGAGGAAGACACAGCTATTAAGTATAATAAATAAGTAGATAAATAAATATAGATGTATAGAAGAGGGAAAGAGACCTAACACTGATGTAGGTGCGCAAGTGGACCGGGTTTTGAGGTCTAACTGGTAAGAGTTCATAGGTCGAACTGCTTTAGAAAACTGTATTCAATATATGCATGTAGAGTTAGAACCTCCATACAAGGACGGGTTAGAACCTTTGATACAATGTGAGGAAGGGATCAGGAAGAACTGACTTGCGTATGTGAAGGACACACTCAGTTTTATCATAAGCGACGTGACATAGCTAGGGCCATACCATCGTGGGATCCCTAACCCGCGTTAAATGTTAGTGGAATGCCAAATGGGCTTATTGTGTCGAGTGGTGGGATTTACAGATCCATCACAACCGGAGAGAGAGAGAGAGAGAGAGAGAGAGAGAGAGAGAGAGAGAGAGAGAGAGAGAGAGAGAGAGAGGCATATCTTTTATTAGAAATGCCAGGCCACCAGACTCGTTGCTTCTTGGTACTCAAAGGTCAGTAAAGGTCAGTAAGGGTCAGCCATCATGTCCAGGGGAGGTCATACTGTCGGGGTGAGGTGATTATTTCCCTCCCTTAATCCTCCACTCGTATAGGGAGGGCGGGCTGGTGACTGTGGATAGGTTCCGAGGGCTGGAGTACCGCACAGGATCCCACAGATGGGGGATCCTTCGTGTGAGATACGCAGGGGGATCAATTTCAACGAGATGTCTGAACCCAGGTAATCCACGAGTTCCTCTCCTTTGGGTTAAGACTTTTGTAACGTGTGGATGTGACGTCTCGTTGGATGTGGAGGGGACAGCGAGGGGGGTGGAGGGGGTGATGCCCTCTTTCCCATCGCCTTCTTTACATCTGGGTACTGTAACTACGTAATCACAGGTGTAAGTGCTCGTGATAGGGGTACTGCTATTACCTAACGACAGGTGTACCTACTGGTGTATATAGGTAACGTAATTACCTAACTACATGTGTAACTACACGAGTGTATGGGTACTGCAACTACGTAGCAACAGGTGTAACAACCAGGGGGACTATGGTTACCTAACTACAGGATACCTACTGTATGGGTACCGTAACTACGTAGTTACAGACGTAACTACTAGACTGTGCGCGGATGCTGTAACTTGACTAACTAATAACTACCTTCCTGTAGGCATACCGTAACCACGAGGATAACTACGGGTGTGTGTGTGTGTGGGTGTGTGTGTGGGGAGGTGAGGTGGGAGAGCAGGACCGTAGGACAGGAGTGTGGCATATCGTCCTCCTCCCCTGAACGTTCTGACTGCTTTAAGCTTTCCTCTGTGGTTGGCCATGACTCACCGACGACGCCTCCGGGATGTGTGTGTGTGTGTGTGTGTGTGTTCCTCTCCTGATGTTTTATGTACGTTTTGGCTCGCCTGCGATTGTGCCTTAACCCTGGCTGGGTCGTCCTCTCTCCCCACCAGTGGAGACTGGTGGGTGGGGGAGGAGCCTTCTGCTTTACTCTCCTGTCTCCATCTATAGTAGTGGGTGGGGGAGGAGCCTTCTGCTGTACTGTGCTGTCTCCATCTATAGTGGTGGTGTGGGGAGGAGCCTTCTGCTTTACTCTCCTGTCTCCATCTATAGTGGTGGGTGGGGGAGGAGCCTTCTGCTGTACTGTGCTGTCTCCATCTATAGTGGTGGGTGGGGGAGGAGCCTTCTGCTTTACTGTGCTGTCTCCATCTATAATGGTGGGTGGGGGAGGAGCCATCTACTGTACTGTGCTGTCTCCATCTATAGTGGTGGGTGGGGGAGGAGCCTTCTACTTTACTCTCCTGTCTCCATCTATAGTGGTGGGTGGGGGAGGAGCCTTCTACTTTACTCTCCTGTCTCCATCTATAGTGGTGGGTGGGGGAGGAGCCTTCTGCTGTACTGTGCTGTCTCCATTGGATGTCTCTTTGCGTGCCAGGGCACGTGGATGTGTCACGTGCATCGTCCCAGGGCACGTGCCACCGCTGACATCAGACGACCCGGGCGTCCATCCCAAATAGAATCTCATAAATCTTGAATTCTCTTTTTCCCTCCACCATTAAGGGCGACCCTCACTGTTCTCCCCCTGTGTGTGTGTGTGTGGGGGTGTGCGGCCGAGGCTGCAGTGTTCTCGGCCGGGGTAAAGAAGTGCAGTTGTGGAACACCATTTTCTTTCTCTCGTCCGGGGTGAGAGGCAAGCATTTTGGGTGCACAGAACACGTACACGTAGTTACCCAAGTTTCACTTTCACACACACACACACACACCTCGTTCCTTTCTCCCCCCCCCCCCCCAGGACATGTCGGGAAATGGAATTTAAGGGGAGATAATAATATCTGAAGGAAAATACATGAAATTACTTGTTGTTATTTCCGATATCGTGCAGGCAAATGGAGTGCAAAGGAAAGGGAACAGAGTGGCAAGACCCTTTTGAATTTCGGCTGGGCCCCTCTCAAATCTCCTTATCTTTGGGTGAATGTGTGTGTGTGTGTGTGTGTGTGTGTGTGTGGTGTGTGTGTGTGTGTGTGGGAGGGGGAAGGGTGTTAGGGGGAGAGGTCTGCTTCTCTCTCTCTCTCTCTCTCTCTCTCTCTCTCTCTCTCTCTCTCGGGAATTTTCTTCTGGGGCGTGTGGGGTTGGGGTGGGGGGTTGGTTAAAGAGAGCAATATTTCTCTCCTCCCGGATCTTTATCTTGCAAGGGAACGACAAGTGAACATTGTATTTCGTATCTTGAAATCCATACCAAGAGTTTTGTTGACTCGCTATATCCTAGAAGGCAGTGTGTGTGTGTGTGTGTGTGTGTGTGTGTGTGTGTGTGTGTGTGTAAACTGAATGTTGCTTTTTTTGTCTTTCTTTCCCGTGTAATCTGGTGGCGATTGCAGGAGAAACCTTTCCTTTTCAAGAGTCAGTGGATTCTCTGACTTCCTTTAAGCACGACTTTTCGCAACACGACCCTGGCCTGGTCGGTTTTTTTTTTTAGGGGAGGGTCAAACCCCTTAAATTGGTTCGGTCAGAGGTTAGGTCATTTTGTACCCAAAGGGTCATGCTGTCGAACTTCAGGGTCTTACTTTAGTAGGTCATGGTCGTACCTTCGTGCTTCAGGGTCGTACCGTTGCGCTGGAGGGTCGTACCGTCTTATTCCAGGGTCATACTATTGTGCTGGAGGGTCGTACCGTCGAACTTTAGGGTCGTACCGTTTGGCTGGAGGGTTGTACCGTCGAACTTCAGGGTCATACCGTTGTACTGGAGGGTCGTGCCCTCGAGCTTCGGGGTCGTACCTTCGTATTTCAGGGTCGTATTACTGCTGTGCTCAGGAGGTTAACCAGGACGTGCGATGGTGGTGGTGTGTGTTGGGCAGGGAACAGTGGTGGAACCTCCCAAGTTGGGGCCGTCCCTCCCACACTCTCTCCCCCGTCTTTTGCATCCTCTCTCTCTCTCTCTCTCTCTCTCTCTCTCTCTCTCTCTCTCTCTCTCTCTCTCTCTCTCTCTCTCTCTCTCTCACACACACACACACACACACACTCCTCCTCTCCTGTTCCATTCCTCCCTCCATCTTCCTCTCCGTCGTCGCCATTACCCCCCCCTCCTTCCATCCTTCCTTCTTCAGGAGCATCAGACATCCGGCCTTGGGCTGACTTGGGGGAGGCGTGGGGCGGTGGGGTGTGTCCTTCGCCCCTCCCGCTCCCCGCTGCCTCCGTCCCCCCAGTATATATATAGGTAGGTCATGATATACATAGGTTTAAGGCTCGCTCCCTCGTGTCCACTGGTCCTCCCCTGCAGTGTATAACTCGGCCTCAGTGTCTGTCATTATGGCTAAGCGTTGCCCAGCGAGAGAAGCTCTTAATTAACGCCATGTGAAAAGGGGGGCCTTTTCGAGAGTGTTTACGTGTCATGGCTCGTTAAGACTGGGGGGTTCATTATGGGGTCATGAACAGTAGGGTGGCGGAGAGACGCATCAAGGTCCTTTGGGTATGGTGGCCTGGCCTTTGACCTTAAGGGCTTGTGTCAAAGGCCAGTCCATCGTACTCAAGGGTAGGGTACCGTAGTACTCACGAAGGTTCACTCTCTGATTCAGGGCGGGCTGGAACCGGCCTCGAGCAGTGCTCTGGTGGCTCGGGTTGTTCTGTACCGCGAGTGAAGCAGCTTCGGTACCTGCGCTTCAGGTGTGGTTCGCCTGATATGTGGGGGTCGAAGATACCCGGGTGTGGTTGCATGCAGCAGCAGTTCAAGGAATCAGCCGACTCGTCCAGGATGGCCCATGAGGGAGGGAACTGCTTCATTACCGTCCCGATACAGCAGCGTGTCCGGAACGGGGTATATACGGAGACGAAGATGCTGAGAATAGAAGAGATCTTCGAGATTATACACCACGCTTATCATGGGACGGTCCGAGGGCGAGCGAAACAGTCTCATTAGTCCCCGAGAGGGTGTCGGAATAGGCAGGGTTCGGTGTACTGCTTCGAAGCCGTGCAAAGCGTCGTGTTGTGAGTTCGGATTCTGGGTTCACTTGGGGAGGGGGAGTGGTGCGTTGTTGCCACTCATCGCTAGAAGAGGGAGAGATGTTGAATGGGTTATACAAGGGCTAACCAGATGTAAGAAGGATTGCCACTTGTGGCTGTGTGAAACCGCAATCTTTTTTCGTATTTGAAGAGCTTCGGTGTTGTACACATACCGTGATCATGGTGTATAGAGCTGTTGCATGATGTGGTCATTCCTACGTCTGTCGCTGTGTGTGTGTGTGTGTGTGTGTGTGTGTGGACACATTCTTGTTAGCTCGAAAACACAAGAACACTCCGTGATAGAAACTTTATACGCGTCCCCGGTGTAACCAGCTTCATCAGAATTTGTGGCACGTACAAGCGTAGATTTGCATATTAATTAGGGGAGAAAAAAAGAGACTCATTTTGTTCAGCAACTGCTACACGCTCAGGAGCGCTGATTGAGGTTGAGATTTATATCATAACCGTGTATTTGTTACGTAAATGGTCAGAAAGTATAAGGTTTTGGAGGGATTAGATCGTCTTTTATCTTTGAATTAAACTCTTGTTCGGACTCGAGGCTTCGTAAGTCCCGCCTTCTTTTCCTACTGTAGGAGGCGAACACCATGCCAGGAACGCAAATCTTCCGTTCTCCTTTTTCTAAAAGCCCTTCGTCAGTGCGGGTCGTGGCTGGGATTTATTCCAGACTTCACGGAGACTCCGCCGGGAAGGGAGGTAGACCGCGGGTAGTGGGGTGAGGTCACCGTCAGGCAGGTGCTGTGGGCGTAGGTGTGGGAGGCAGGAGTGTAGATGGGGAGGCGGGAGAGATGGGAGGAATGGATGGATTCATGGGTGACTTGGGGGGGTGTTGAGGTAGGGCGGTGTTGGTGGGGATGGATGGAAGAGGATAGAAGGGTTGGGGTGAGGCGGAAATGGGTGGCGTGGAGTAAGGTGTTGAGTGAAGGTGATTAGATAAGGGAGACTGGGCTGATTAGGAAGGGTAAGGGGCGAGAGAGCGAGAGGGAGGGAGGGAGTTAGATACACAAACCACACAGAACCAAGGTCAGAGAGAAGTGCTCTGGCCTTAACACTACTTAAGGAATAGACAAAAAAAAAAGAGAGTCCCTTTCAAATCAGTAGAAAAAAGGAACAGCAAAGCCGAGGCTCCCTCCCCTACCCTCCATTCCCCTCCGGCAACACGCTTGGCGGGAAAACAGGTATGAAAAAAGAAATACCTTGCAGGAGTAGAATGCCCAATGGAAATTTTCCATTGGAAAGTCATAAGGTAGAATGAACATGAAGAACATGTCACGCATCCCGCTATCACCAACGACACGCATCCCTTCACTTTGTGATACACAGACAGTAACAAGGGTATACACCTTGTGCTCCAGCCTCTCGACTTGCCAATGCCTATATTATTCCAGTTGCTGGAGAGAGAGAGAGAGAGAGAGAGAGAGAGAGAGAGAGAGAGAGAGAGAGAGAGAGAGAGATCGTGGGTAAGGATAGATGGATGTGGGGGAGGATGGAGGGGAGGGGATGATGTCTTGAGTCATGGGGACGGAGTCAGGGTGTGGAGACATATGGTGAGGCTGAAGGCTGGCTTTGCCCAGAGCCTCAGACAGATTGACATCGCTTTATCCTGCCTCTCCTCCGTCTCGACCCCTCTCACAACCACCCACCCCACCACACACACCCCCTTCCCTCTCTCTCTCTTCCCCTAACGAGCGTCCCTCCCCCAGGCCTGGCCCACCCTTCCCCCTCACTACTCCATCACACCCTCCACCATCCTCCCCTTCCCTTCCTTCGCTATGTTCAACCCTTCCTCTCTCTCTCTCTCTCTCTCTCTCTCTCTCTCTCTCTCTCTCTCTCTCTCTCTCTCTCTCTCTCTCCCCCCCTGGATTACCCAGCGTCATACTGAGTTGCTAATTATACCCCGCCAGTGTTTGCCTCCATGGGAGAGAGCTGGATGTGCCTTGAAAAATGATAATGCACACACACACACACACACACACACACACACACACACACACACACACACACACACACACACCTCTTTCAGTGCAGGTGTCCCAGCGTGACACACACACACAGAGCCCGGCCGAAATCTGCGACCCAGTAAGGGGGGGGGGGGTAACACCAATTTATTAAAGGTACTTGTTATGCCGGCCGGCTTCCGTCGGGTATCGAACGGGGCGGTGTTGGCGGCGGGGAACGCCGCGATTGGCGGACGCCATCAGGAGCGTCCGTCCCCCCCCCCCCCCCCGGCTCGCGAGAGGGACACCTGTTGCATACAGATGCCGGCGGCCAGGCAGGGTATAGGTGGGCACACACACTGGGCCCCGGCTCGTCCACAGTGTGTGTGTGTGTGTGTACAGCACCGTGTCGTGTGCGATGATGGCTTGCAGGAACTTTGCTGGAGGGAGACAAGACTCTTAGCTCGAGGTTAATTATCTTGTTTGCCGAACCTCCGTGGAATTTATTGAAGGGAGGAGGGAGAGGAAGGGGGGGCGGTGTAAGTTGGCTTGGCCTTAATTATCGTGCGTCTGTGCTGCCACCTTGAGGAGGGAGGGAGGGAGGAAGGAAAGACGTATCGTATTTTTCTACGGCCACACAGCTGTGCTGGAACACAGGGGGGCGGAGATACCCCCAGGGGGAGCGGAATCACTCGGGACTCCCTGTTCATTAGCCGTGCCTCTCTAAGGGGCTGGTGGTCTGGGCGAGATTGATCATGACGAAAGGTTGCGGAGGAGGCTGTGTTACACGCCAGCCAGGTCCTGTACCCACCCCTACACGCCACACCGCCAGCCAGGTCCTGTACCCACCCCTACACGCCACACCGCCAGCCAGGTCCTGTACCCACCCCTACACGCCACACCGCCAGCCAGGTCCTGTACCCACCCGTCCCTACACGCCACACCGCCAGCCAGGTCCTGTGCTCACCCGTCCCTGCACGCCACACCGCCAGCCAGGTCCTGTACCCACCCCTACACGCCACACCGCCAGCCAGGTCCTGTGCTCACCCGTCCCTACACGCCACACCGCCAGCCAGGTCCTGTACCCACCCCTACACGCCACACCGCCAGCCAGGTCCTGTACTCACCCGTCCCTGCACGCCACACCGCCAGCCAGGTCCTGTACTCACCCCTCCCTACACGCCACACCGCCAGCCAGGTCCTGTACTTACCCGTCCCTACACGCCACACCGCCAGCCAGGTCCTGTACTCACCCCTCCCTACACACCACACCGCCAGCCAGGTCCTGTACTCACCCGTCCCTACACGCCACACCGCCAGCCAGGTCCTGTACTCACCCCTCCCTACACACCACACCGCCAGCCAGGTCCTGTACTCACCCCTCCCTACACGCCACACCGCCAGCCAGGTCCTGTACTTACCCGTCCCTACACGCCACACCGCCAGCCAGGTCCTGTACTCACCCCTCCCTACACACCACACCGCCAGCCAGGTCCTGTACTCACCCCTACACGCCACACCGCCAGCCAGGTCCTGTACTCACCCGTCCCTACACGCCACACCGCCAGCCAGGTCCTGTACTCACCCCTACACGCCACACCGCCAGCCAGGTCCTGTACCCACCCCTACACGCCACACCGCCAGCCAGGTCCTGTCTCCTAGGGTATGGCTGGGAATGAACTTAACTCATGCGTAGATAAGCGTTATCATGATCTTCAGAAGTACGGGCCATTGTTATGTCAGTAAGTATATACGATTTATTGGTGCAGTAACCGCATCCCCTGGGACCAGTGAGATACAAGATTCCATTATCGAAATGTCCCATTATCGGATTTCCATATTCGTGTTTATTTCCTGTTTTTTAAAGAAAATATGATGAACACTTATGTTTAAGATCTAAAAATTTTTTCTCCAATGATTGATTTTTGATTGTAGGTATTTTGCGTCTGTCCGTAGAAGTGTGTTGGGGGAATCTTTTGTGTCACTGTGCATAAATGAAGACTTGGAGCATTTTCGTTACCCCCTTCAAGCACAAGGGTACGATTCTTGAGCTTTTTGGAACGATCAGTACACACACACACACTCACACTCACATACGAGTTGTCGGTGGAAGAGGAAAGAGAGGTGTATGGGTGTTACCTGCAGGGAAAGAGTGCGAGTGACTGAGAGATGTACAAGAGAAAGCGGCAGGTCAAGAGAAAGTTCCATGGGCTGAAAAAGAGGACAAATGACAGTTAGCGTGTGAAAGTATTGGCAAACTTAAGGGAGAGTAAGAAAATGGTTTGGAAGGTTGGTGAATACTGTGAGAAGAACAGGAGAATGAATAGGAGCATTGGAGAAGGGAACTGTTGGGAATGGTGGAATGTCTGTTTAGGGCTAATGTATGAAGGCAAGGGGAGCAGAACTGAATGATGGAATTACAGGTTGTAAGTTTGGGTATAGCAGTATGGAAGAATGGTGATAGAGAGGCTTGTGACATGCACTGAACATTAGAATGTAAGGGGGAACAATGTGGCTTCAGGAATGGTAGATGTGTGGGTCAAGAGTTTGCTTTGAAGAACTTGTTTGAGATATACTCCGAGAAAGAGCAAGATATGTTCGTGGAATTTATGAGTCTAGAGAAAGCGTATGACAGAGATTCAGTACGAATATATTGTGTGGAAGGAAAGATACCAGCAGCAGTGAGAGGTGTTTTTATTAGGAGATTAATGTGTGTGCGTGTACGAGTTGGAAGAGAGGAGGGTGCGTGGTTGGTGGGTCTGTGGCAAGGGTGTGTTATGTCGCCATGGCTGTTTAATCTGTGCATGGATAGTGTATTAGGGGAGGTAAACGCGATGATCTTGTAGAGGGTTGGAGGGGTGGAGGTGGGGGTTTGCAGAGTCTGGGTCGGATGGGGGATGAGGGAAGGGGGCTGGGAGTGGAGCCAGTCATGTTTGGTGATGACACACGCAGCTCTGATGTCAGACACGAGTAGGAAATTTGGCGACACTGGTGTCCGAGACTGGGAGAGCATGCGAAGGGAGAAAGCTGAGAGTTAATGTGTCTATAAGTAATGTCATAAAGTTTGGAAGGGGAGAGGGACACGTTGGTCGGGGCGTGAGAATGAATTTGGAGAACCCGGAGGAACTGGAGTATTTTAGACACCTGGGAGTGTGGACATGGAAGTGGATGGAACCACGGGAGCTGAATTAGCCATAAGGTGGGTGAGGGGGGCTAAGCTTAGTCCTGGATGCCTTTAAGAGGGTGAGGAAGGAGAGCTTGGTGTCTGTGAAGGCAACGGTGGGTATGTTTGATGGTACAGTAGTCCCGACGGTGTGGGATGCGTGAGAGGTAATCGCGGGAGAGGGTGGACATGCCGGGAAATGGAATGCTTGAGGAAAGCATGTGGTGTGAGGAGGGATGATCGAATGAGGAATGATAGGGTAAGAGAATTTGCAGTGGTAGTGAGAAGAGTGTGGTTAAGAGAGCTGAAGAGGGTGTGCGCGGACGTATAGAGAGGGTAGGTGAAGAGAGGTTGATGAAGAGGGTTATACGTGTCAGGAATGGAGGGGACGAGGAGAAGAGAGAGAGAGAGAGAGAGAGAGAGAGAGAGAGAGAGAGAGAGAGAGAGAGAGAGAGAGAGAGAGAGAGAGAGAGAGAGACCCAGCTGTAGATGGAAGGAGTGGAGTGAAAGGTGCTGCTGTGAGTGGTCGGGGTCTGAACATCCTGGAGGATGTGAGGAAGGCACGAGATAGAACAAGTTCGAGCGACGTGGCATACAGGGGGCGACGAGTTGTCAGTGGGCTGAGGCAAGGCATATGAAGCGGTCAGGGGAAACCAGAGAAAGGTCTGTAGGGCTTGGCTGTAGATAGGGGAGCTCTGGTTTCTGATCGTGACAGTTAGAATATATATATATATGTATATATATATATATATATATATATATATATATATATATATATATATATATATATATATATATATATATTCCTATGAGTCCACGGGGAAAATGAAACATAGGAATATCTTGATCACACGCAAAAATTGTGATCCTTTCCAATATATATATATATATATATATATATATATATATATATATATATATATATATATATATATATATATATATATGAGATTTGTCGATTGTGGCGCATTTGGTATGCCATCTTGCTAAGTGCCATCTCGGGTATATTTTTGGTAAGATAACTTTAGAATTTAGTTTAAAAATAACGTGGACGATTGAGTCCTTTTTATAGGAGAAAAGTTTAGCCAAGCGAGCGAGGTGGCGCTGATGTGTCCCGACTTTATCAAGGGGAGCATTGATGTGGAAGTGTGGGTGATGAAGGGATGTGCTGGTGCAAGTGTGGGTGATGAAGGGATGTGCTGGTGCAAGTGTGGTTGATGAAGGGATGTGCTGGTGTAAGTGTGGGTGATGAAGGGATGTGCTGGTGCAAGTGTGGGTGATGAAGGGATGTGCTGGTGCAAGTGTGGGTGATGAAGGGATGTGCTGGTGGAAGTGTGGGTGATGAAGGGATGTGCTGGTGCAAGTGTGGGTGATGAAGGGATGTGCTGGTGCAAGTGTGGGTGATGAAGGGATGTGCTGGTGCAAGTGTGGGTGATGAAGGGATGTGCTGGTGCAAGTGTGGGTGATGAAGGGATGTGCTGGTGTAAGTGTGGGTGATGAAGGGATGTGCTGGTGGAAGTGTGGGTGATGAAGGGATGTGCTGGTGCAAGTGTGGGTGATGAAGGGATGTGCTGGTGCAAGTGTGGGTGATGAAGGGATGTGCTGGTGCAAGTGTGGGTGATGAAGGGATGTGCTGGTGTAAGTGTGGGTGATGAAGGGATGTGCTGGTGCAAGTGTGGGTGATGAAGGGATGTGCTGGTGCAAGTGTGGGTGATGAAGGGATGTGCTGGTGGAAGTGTGGGTGATGAAGGGATGTGCTGGTGGAAGTGTGGGTGATGAAGGGATGTGCTGGTGCAAGTGTGGGTGATGAAGGGATGTGCTGGTGGAAGTGTGGGTGATGAAGGGATGTGCTGGTGCAAGTGTGGGTGATGAAGGGATGTGCTGGTGTAAGTGTATGTGGTGAAGGGATGTGCTGGTGCAAGTGTGGGTGATGAAGGGATGTGCTGGTGCAAGTGTGGGTGATGAAGGGATGTGCTGGTGCAAGTGTGGGTGATGAAGGGATGTGCTGGTGTAAGTGTATGTGGTGAAGGGATGTGCTGGTGCAAGTGTGGGTGATGAAGGGATGTGCTGGTGTAAGTGTATGTGGTGAAGGGATGTGCTGGTGCAAGTGTGGGTGATGAAGGGATGTGCTGGTGCAAGTGTGGGTGATGAAGGGATGTGCTGGTGTAAGTGTATGTGATGAAGGGATGTGCTGGTGCAAGTGTGGGTGATGAAGGGATGTGCTGGTGCAAGTGTGGGTGATGAAGGGATGTGCTGGTGCAAGTGTGGGTGATGAAGGGATGTGCTGGTGCAAGTGTGGGTGATGAAGGGATGTGCTGGTGCAAGTGTGGGTGATGAAGGGATGTGCTGGTGCAAGTGTGGGTGATGAAGGGATGTGCTGGTGCAAGTGTGGGTGATGAAGGGATGTGCTGGTGTAAGTGTGGGTGATGAAGGGATGTGCTGGTGCAAGTGTGGGTGATGAAGGGATGTGCTGGTGCAAGTGTGGGTGATGAAGGGATGTGCTGGTGCAAGTGTGGGTGATGAAGGGATGTGCTGGTGCAAGTGTGGGTGATGAAGGGATGTGCTGGTGCAAGTGTGGGTGATGAAGGGATGTGCTGGTGCAAGTGTGGGTGATGAAGGGATGTGCTGGTGCAAGTGTGGGTGATGAAGGGATGTGCTGGTGTAAGTGTATGTGGTGAAGGTGGAGGTGCTTGGGAGGAGTGTGGTGGTGATGGTGGCGGTGCTTGTGAGGCGTGTGGTGGTGATGGTGGCGGTGCTTGGGAGGAGTGTGGTGGTGATGGCGGCGGAGGGAAGGCAGAGACGAAGGCAAGAAGATGATCCGGATCATCCTCGGCTGCACCACATCGAAAGAAACTCGCCATCTTGGGCAAAACCCTCCACCACAGCCTACCACCGCAGCACCAGCAGCTGTGGCGGATCCTCCTCCTCCTCTCTTCTTCCCCGTCCGTCGACTGCCTCTGTCATCTGCGGACGATCTCGTAAGAACGCGGGTTCGCATCCAGTTTAGATGTTTTTGTTTTTCTGTACCAAACATTTTATCCGTGTGATCAAAAGGGTATCAGGGATTATAATTTTTCGTTCCGTCATTCCCGGGAGCAGGACGACCCTCCCCTTTTAGGTGTGTGTGTGTGGGGGGGGGTGTCAGGTCAAAGGTCATGCCATCGTTACCCAGGGATCGAAGCGGTCTGGCTCAGCTTGCCGGACCGAGCGAGAGAGAACGGACGCATCGAACTGCAGAGAACATGTTCTTTGACGCACACGACCCCCCCCACACGCCACCTGAGTGATGCGTGTGGACCAGCGAGAGGACACCACGACGCCCCCGTAGGGGAGGACCTGCTCTTGGTGCATCCGCTTTGAAGGATGAGGTGCGTCGCCTGGTGGATGTGTGACTCATCAGGCGTGTGGTTCCAGCCCAGCCCAAGGTGGACGACGTCCCTAGATGTGGATCACATCGGACGTGTGGTTCCAGCCCAGCCCAAAGTGGACGACGTCCCCTGGAGGATGTGGCTCACGTCGGACGTGCGGCTCCATGCCAGCTCAAGCTGGACGACCCTCCTGTGTTGACGAGGAGCGACCCCGGTTCCCGTGAGAGGAGAGGTGATCCGTCATTAGCAGGGCGGGCCACGCTGGAGCATACTGCACTTCCCTCGCTAAATCCAGACCCTAATCCGTGGGAAGGCGGGCGTCTCCTGGGAGGCAGGAACCGGCGGGTTGTGGACAGAGATGATGGAGTGAGTGAGGGAGGGAAGCGGTTCAGGTGAGGGGGTTTTCCTCGTGAATGACGTCAGTATCCATGGGACTCACAAGCATGGTGATGACCCCCTGAGTATGTACGTTGGACATCGTCGTCTGAACCTGACGGTGTCTGGAAGTGCTTGAGGGAAGCCCCTTTGCTTCCATGGCGGCTATGGATGCGTCTCTCCTCTCGAACGCAGTGCAGGAACTGTTGCCTTCCTGACCCAAGGAAGTTGTCACCTGGCAAGGATCTTCAGCATGAAGACAGTGCTGAAGCGACAGGAAACTCGAGGAACAGAAAGGGAAAAAGATATTGGTCGACTCCATCACCCCACCACACTTTTAAACACTCGTCTCCATAAGACCCGAAGACACAGACTGCCAGTGATAGACTTCAGATTTACCCTGACGCAGAGCATTGGTGTTTCATCTCGGTGAGTTATCCAGGTGTTCTTACTCCCCACTCACGCATTCGGGTACCTGGGCTTAGCAGTAAATCGAAAGTTGTCCTCAGGGTCCAGGATCGCTGCTCCTCTATCGTATATATACTTTTGCAGTTTCTCTTTTAAGTCATCTTTTTTTTTTACCCGTGCTCTGATCTCCTCCTTATGGGGGAGGTCGCTACCTGCACTCAGGACCTGTACGTACGTAAATTTGAAAGATATATTTCATTCTACGTTTGTGACTACGTCCGGGCGGGATTTCCGTGATCTGAGCGAATTCCAAGTTTCGTTCGGCAGTCATCTGTGATGGCCGGTGGGTATCTGTAATACCCTGATGTTACGTCCGGATGGGGTCGTTACACCGTGACAGTAATGCTGCCATTGACTGCGGTGGTTAAGGTCGAATTACCTCCGGGAAGATGTAACTCACTGACGGCGGTTATGGAGCCGGTAAAGCATTGTAGAAGAACGGAGGCTCTCGCTCACTCTCTTCATCTGGTCTCTGGAGGGTTGGGTAATGGCGCTGCGTTGCCTCGTCTGCCTCTACTCTAGGGTGTATTTAGGTCTTGAGCACGATGGTATTGACCCTTGGCTGTGATAGCCCCCGATCGTGCATCTGACCTTTGAAGGTAAGGGGTAAGAAAAGGTCAGGGCATTAGTGCTCGTGGGAAACCTAATGGTACAAGACGAGGCTATCTGCTGGAGGATAGTACTGGTGTCTTGAAGTTTTAATCGCATTTGTAGTAAAGACAGGATAGGAAAGTTAAGGAGGCACCTCACCACCCACCACTCCCTCCGGCTCACCATCCAGCAGCCTGAGAAGGGACGCCATGGCGAGGGTATACTGCCTTGGGGATTTTGTAGGGAGAAGGTAGAGTCTACTGTCAGGGTACAGTGTGGGTTAAAGTGGTGGGTGTTCGCACTTGATTGTGGTCGTGGAGCACTTACACTCGGATAGCGTGCCACACCAGACTCTCCCGTACGGTGTTGTATCACACTAGTTTAGTTTCTAACCCCAATCTCTTGATTTTGAAACCCATTTTACCACGCCAGACTCTCTTTTGCTATCCAGTGTCACTCTAATTTAGTTTCTAACACCAATCTCTTGATTTTGAAACCCATTTTACTACGCCAGACTCTCTTTTGCTAACCAGTGTCACTCTAATTTAGTTTCTAACACCAATTTCTTGATTTTGAAACCCATTTTACCACGCCAGACTCTCTTTTGCTAACCAGTATCACTCTAATTTAGTTTCTAACACCAATTTCTTGATTTTGAAACCCATTTTACCACGCCAGACTCTCTTTTGCCAACCTGTATCACACTAATTTAGTTTCTAAACACCATTTTTTTTTCTTTTAAGCCTAATTTACTAGTCTTGATTCTACGACCCTCAAGAGGGCTTGAATTAATCGTACATTGTCAGAGTGTGTTAAGATTATAATGTTGCTGTTATGTTGGCGAGAGAGAGAGAGAGAGAGAGAGAGAGAGAGAGAGAGAGAGAGAGAGAGAGAGAGAGAGAGAGAGGCCCTTGCTCTATACGAATTATCTTTTACTGTCCGAGGCGAAGCGGGTGTTGGCCAATGGTCAGTTCCCAGCCGACCGACAGCAAGTATAAAGCAAAGCTCCCTAATGACCTTTGGAAATGGACAAGACCGTAACACACACACACACACACACACACACACACACACACACACACACACACACACACACACACGGGGTTGCACAACGTGTGAAGAGTCACCTTCGCCGGGGCTGCATCACCGTCACGTGATGAGCCTCTCCTGCCCCTGCTACTGAGTGTAGTGTAGCGTGTGAGTCCACGGTGGAAAATGAAACACGACAAGTTCCCAAGTGCACTTTCGTGTGATAATCACATCATCAGGGGAAGATACCAGAGAGAAGTATAAGTCAGTCAGTTGATATACAACGAAGAGATGAATCTGGATATAGCGTAGTTTGGGATATATTTTGACCGGATATACTGTATGTGGACATTTTACACGTCTGTGTTAGGTGTACGTCCCACACTATATCCTCCTCATCCCATTGTTATGTTCCTCCTGGTGAAAGAGACTTGTGGGTAAGTACACACTGTGGGTAGTGTGGGGTAGGTGGGCACTCTGGGGTAGGTGGACAGTGTGGGTAGGTGGTCAGTGTGGGGTAGGTGCCCTTCTGCAGTGGGTCGCATTATATATATATATATATATATATATATATATATATATATATATATATATATATATATATATATATATATATATATTTATTTATATTTTTTTTTTCGAGTGGGGTGTTTTCGGAGAGGGGGGACCAGAAGGCAGGAGAGAGAGAGAGAGAGAGAGAGAGAGAGAGAGAGAGAGA
>NC_092235.1:19043735-19063735 GCF_036320965.1 Panulirus ornatus
CATACCACTCCATGATGAGGCCACATACCACTCCATGTTGAGGCCACATACCACTCCATGTTGAGGCCACATACCACTCCATGATGAGGCCACATACCACTCCATGTTGAGGCCACATACCACTCCATGTTGAGGCCACATACCACTCCATGTTGAGGCCACATACCACTCCATGATGAGGCCACATACCACTCCATGTTGAGGCCACATACCACTCCATGTTGAGGCCACATACCACTCCATGATGAGGCCACATACCACTCCATGATGAGGCCACATACCACTCCATGATGAGGCCACATACCACTCCATGATGAGGCCACATACCACTCCATGTTGAGGCCACATACCACTCCATGATGAGGCCACATACCACTCCATGTTGAGGCCACATACCACTCCATGATGAGGCCACATACCACTCCATGATGAGGCCACATACCACTCCATGTTGAGGCCACATACCACTCCATGATGAGGCCACATACCACTCCATGTTGAGGCCACATACCACTCCATGATGAGGCCACATACCACTCCATGTTGAGGCCACATACCACTCCATGATGAGGCCACATACCACTCCATGATGAGGCCACATACCACTCCATGATGAGGCCACATACCACTCCATGATGAGGCCACATACCACTCCATGATGAGGCCACATACCACTCCATGATGAGGCCACATACCACTCCATGATGAGGCCACATACCACTCCATGATGAGGCCACATACCACTCCATGATGAGGCCACATTACCACTCCATGATGAGGCCACATACCACTCCATGTTGAGGCCACATACCACTCCATGATGAGGCCACATACCACTCCATGATGAGGCCACATACCACTCCATGATGAGGCCACATACCACTCCATGATGAGGCCACATACCACTCCATGTTGAGGCCACATACCACTCCATGATGAGGCCACATACCACTCCATGTTGAGGCCACATACCACTCCATGATGTGGCCACATACCACTCCATGTTGAGGCCACATACCACTCCATGTTGAGGCCACATACCACTCCATGTTGAGGCCACATACCACTCCATGTTGAGGCCACATACCACTCCATGATGAGGCCACATTACCACTCCATGATGAGGCCACATACCACTCCATGTTGAGGCCACATACCACTCCATGATGAGGCCACATACCACTCCATGTTGAGGCCACATACCACTCCATGATGAGGCCACATACCACTCCATGTTGAGGCCACATACCACTCCATGTTGAGGCCACATACCACTCCATGATGAGGCCACATACCACTCCATGTTGAGGCCACATACCACTCCATGTTGAGGCCACATACCACTCCATGATGAGGCCACATACCACTCCATGTTGAGGCCACATACCACTCCATGTTGAGGCCACATACCACTCCATGTTGAGGCCACATACCACTCCATGTTGAGGCCACATACCACTCCATGTTGAGGCCACATACCACTCCATGTTGAGGCCACATACCACTCCATGATGAGGCCACATACCACTCCATGTTGAGGCCACATACCACTCCATGTTGAGGCCACATACCACTCCATGTTGAGGCCACATACCACTCCATGTTGAGGCCACATACCACTCCATGTTGAGGCCACATACCACTCCATGATGAGGCCACATACCACTCCATGTTGAGGCCACATACCACTCCATGTTGAGGCCACATACCACTCCATGTTGAGGCCACATACCACTCCATGTTGAGGCCACATACCACTCCATGTTGAGGCCACATACCACTCCATGTTGAGGCCACATACCACTCCATGTTGAGGCCACATACCACTCCATGTTGAGGCCACATACCACTCCATGATGAGGCCACATACCACTCCATGTTGAGGCCACATACCACTCCATGATGAGGCCACATACCACTCCATGTTGAGGCCACATACCACTCCATGTTGAGGCCACATACCACTCCATGTTGAGGCCACATACCACTCCATGTTGAGGCCACATACCACTCCATGATGAGGCCACATACCACTCCATGATGAGGCCACATACCACTCCATGATGAGGCCACATACCACTCCATGATGAGGCCACATACCACTCCATGATGAGGCCACATACCACTCCATGATGAGGCCACATTACCACTCCATGATGAGGCCACATACCACTCCATGTTGAGGCCACATACCACTCCATGATGAGGCCACATACCACTCCATGATGAGGCCACATTACCACTCCATGATGAGGCCACATACCACTCCATGATGAGGCCACATACCACTCCATGTTGAGGCCACATACCACTCCATGATGAGGCCACATACCACTCCATGATGAGGCCACATACCACTCCATGTTGAGGCCACATACCACTCCATGTTGAGGCCACATACCACTCCATGTTGAGGCCACATACCACTCCATGATGAGGCCACATACCACTCCATGTTGAGGCCACATACCACTCCATGTTGAGGCCACATACCACTCCATGTTGAGGCCACATACCACTCCATGTTGAGGCCACATACCACTCCATGTTGAGGCCACATACCACTCCATGTTGAGGCCACATACCACTCCATGTTGAGGCCACATACCACTCCATGTTGAGGCCACATACCACTCCATGATGAGGCCACATACCACTCCATGTTGAGGCCACATACCACTCCATGTTGAGGCCACATACCACTCCATGTTGAGGCCACATACCACTCCATGATGAGGCCACATACCACTCCATGTTGAGGCCACATACCACTCCATGTTGAGGCCACATACCACTCCATGTTGAGGCCACATACCACTCCATGTTGAGGCCACATACCACTCCATGATGAGGCCACATACCACTCCATGTTGAGGCCACATACCACTCCATGATGAGGCCACATTACCACTCCATGATGTGGCCACATACCACTCCATGTTGAGGCCACATACCACTCCATGATGAGGCCACATACCACTCCATGATGAGGCCACATACCACTCCATGTTGAGGCCACATACCACTCCATGATGAGGCCACATACCACTCCATGATGAGGCCACATACCACTCCATGTTGAGGCCACATACCACTCCATGATGAGGCCACATACCACTCCATGTTGAGGCCACATACCACTCCATGTTGAGGCCACATACCACTCCATGATGAGGCCACATACCACTCCATGTTGAGGCCACATACCACTCCATGTTGAGGCCACATACCACTCCATGATGAGGCCACATACCACTCCATGTTGAGGCCACATACCACTCCATGTTGAGGCCACATACCACTCCATGTTGAGGCCACATACCACTCCATGTTGAGGCCACATACCACTCCATGTTGAGGCCACATACCACTCCATGTTGAGGCCACATACCACTCCATGTTGAGGCCACATACCACTCCATGTTGAGGCCACATACCACTCCATGTTGAGGCCACATACCACTCCATGTTGAGGCCACATACCACTCCATGTTGAGGCCACATACCACTCCATGATGAGGCCACATTACCACTCCATGATGAGGCCACATACCACTCCATGTTGAGGCCACATACCACTCCATGTTGAGGCCACATACCACTCCATGTTGAGGCCACATACCACTCCATGTTGAGGCCACATACCACTCCATGTTGAGGCCACATACCACTCCATGTTGAGGCCACATACCACTCCATGTTGAGGCCACATACCACTCCATGTTGAGGCCACATACCACTCCATGTTGAGGCCACATACCACTCCATGTTGAGGCCACATACCACTCCATGTTGAGGCCACATACCACTCCATGTTGAGGCCACATACCACTCCATGTTGAGGCCACATACCACTCCATGTTGAGGCCACATACCACTCCATGTTGAGGCCACATACCACTCCATGTTGAGGCCACATACCACTCCATGTTGAGGCCACATACCACTCCATGTTGAGGCCACATACCACTCCATGTTGAGGCCACATACCACTCCATGTTGAGGCCACATACCACTCCATGTTGAGGCCACATACCACTCCATGTTGAGGCCACATACCACTCCATGATGAGGCCACATACCACTCCATGATGAGGCCACATACCACTCCATGTTGAGGCCACATACCACTCCATGTTGAGGCCACATACCACTCCATGTTGAGGCCACATACCACTCCATGTTGAGGCCACATACCACTCCATGATGAGGCCACATACCACTCCATGTTGAGGCCACATACCACTCCATGTTGAGGCCACATACCACTCCATGTTGAGGCCACATACCACTCCATGTTGAGGCCACATACCACTCCATGTTGAGGCCACATACCACTCCATGTTGAGGCCACATACCACTCCATGTTGAGGCCACATACCACTCCATGTTGAGGCCACATACCACTCCATGTTGAGGCCACATACCACTCCATGTTGAGGCCACATACCACTCCATGATGAGGCCACATTACCACTCCATGATGAGGCCACATACCACTCCATGATGAGGCCACATACCACTCCATGATGAGGCCACATACCACTCCATGTTGAGGCCACATACCACTCCATGTTGAGGCCACATACCACTCCATGATGAGGCCACATTACCACTCCATGATGAGGCCACATACCACTCCATGTTGAGGCCACATACCACTCCATGATGAGGCCACATACCACTCCATGTTGAGGCCACATACCACTCCATGATGAGGCCACATACCACTCCATGTTGAGGCCACATACCACTCCATGTTGAGGCCACATACCACTCCATGTTGAGGCCACATACCACTCCATGATGAGGCCACATACCACTCCATGATGAGGCCACATACCACTCCATGATGAGGCCACATACCACTCCATGATGAGGCCACATACCACTCCATGATGAGGCCACATTACCACTCCATGATGAGGCCACATACCACTCCATGATGAGGCCACATACCACTCCATGTTGAGGCCACATACCACTCCATGATGAGGCCACATACCACTCCATGTTGAGGCCACATACCACTCCATGATGAGGCCACATACCACTCCATGTTGAGGCCACATACCACTCCATGTTGAGGCCACATACCACTCCATGTTGAGGCCACATACCACTCCATGTTGAGGCCACATACCGGGGGGAAGAAAATTTTGTCCTCACAAACCCTCCTTAACAAGCAGGCGCTCCAAGGGGGGGTTTCCTTAAACCCCACACCCCCCGGGGCTTTCCCCCTTTCCCCCTTTTTTGCCTTGGGCTTGTGGCGTGTCCCGGCGAGACGAAGCGTCTAGCGTTTATTGCTACGTTTTGCCCTCGGTGCAGATGAAGGTCCCGCCGAGATGTTAGCGTAAATAGCACGTTGTGCTAACTTCTGTCTTCCTTCATCCCTGTTGTCTTGTGTTCCCCTCTCTTCTCCTTCCTTCCTTACTTCCTTCTTTCATTGTATTCTATCTTTCCCTATCCTTCCTTCCTTCCTTCCTGCCCTCATTCATTCATTCATTGTATTCTATCTTTCCCTATCCTTCCTTCTTTCCTTCATGCATTCATTCATTGTATTCTATCTTTCCCTATCCTTCCTTCCTTCTATTCTATCTTTCCCTATCCTTCCTTCCTTCCTTTCTTCATTCATTCATTGTATTCTATCTTTCCCTATCCTTCCTTCCTTCCTTCCTTCCTTCCTTCCTTCCTTCATTCACTCATTCATTCATTGTATTATATCTTTCCCTATCTTTCCTTCCTTCCTTTCTTCATTCATTCATTGTATTCTATCTTTCCCTATGTTTCCTTCCTTCCTTTCTTCATTCATTCATTGTATTCTATCTTTTCCTATCTCTCTCTTTTTTCCTTCGTTGGCTTTCCTCTCTCTTGCCTTGCAATTCTCCTTCCCTATCTACCTATCTACCAAGTCTACCCACTTACCTCCCTGCCTTGCTATCTACTTTATCAACCAGGTCTAACTTCCTAACGTACTCGTCTACCAGACTACCAGCTTAGCCTGGCTGCCTCCCGACCTGTCATCCAGGTCTACCTTCTGTTGTAGCGATCGACCAGATCTACCTATCTACCAGCCTGTCTACCACTACCACCTCACCTGCTTTCCTAGGCCTCTCTGATCTGTCAGGTTTCCTTGGTAGATTATCTACTCTCTCTCTCTCTCTCTCTCTCTCTCTCTCTCTCTCTCTCTCTCTCTCTCTCTCTCTCTCTCTCTCTGTCCGTCTATCTGTCTATCTATCTATTTTCTTGCATAATCATCCTCTTCAGTTCTTCCTTACTGGCTTTCAGAAATGAATCGGGATTCAGTTTTATTTATAATTATTATTATTATTATCATTATTATTATTATTATTATTATTATTATTATTATTATTATTATTATTATTATTATTTTTATTGTTATTATCATTAAACCCAAGGATCCCATATCCAGGGGTTCCTGCTGCGTCAAGGTTGCGCTACGCTAATTAGGAGGGACAGGATGAACTCCTTCGGAGCGAGAAGTTTCTTTGACGAGACTCGGTTGAGCCAGCTGACGGTGATGCAGCCGCGCCGAAGGTTGGGGTTTCGAATCGCGGTGTAACCTCGAGCAGGCGGAGCCTGGGAGCGCCTTGAGAGAGAGAGAGAGAGAGAGAGAGAGAGAGAGAGAGAGAGAGAGAGAGAGAGAGAGAGAGAGAGGATGCATAGGTCAGAAGTGGAGGGGACGCTTCGAGTCGCCGGGGTGGGGCCTGAAGTTGCAGGAAGGTGAAAGGCGTGCACGGGATAGAAAGAATTGGAACACTGTGGTGTACAGGGGTCGACGTGCTGTCAGTAGTTTTTGCCAGGGCATGTGAAGTGGTCAGGGATTAAGGGTGTCTGGTTTTTACGCATTGATTATGACAGGTAGGGAATGGATGCGAGGAAGCGCGCGCGCACACACACACACACACACACACAAAAACACACACACACACACACACACACACACACACACACACACACACACACACAAACACACAAACTGGGCGTGTACCTGGTAGTGACTGGTGTGTGTGTGTATGTGTGTGTGTGTATGTGCGTGTGTGTGTGTATGTGTGTGTGTGTGTGTGTGTGTGTGTGGTGTGTGTGTGTGTGTGTGTGTGTGTGTGTGTGCGCGCGCACACACATTGGAGTGAGGAGATGCGTGAAACACGAGCATAAAACTCTTCCCGTAACACACATTGTAATCACACACTAGGACCTCCGTGGTGTCGTGTTTGGCTTCACTGACCATGATTCACACACGGGCCCGCCCGGTGTCGATTCATGGGCGCCCCAGTCGGCCCACAACCACTCCCAGCTGTTCATCCTCCCATCGGGGCTGGTCGGTCGATGGGTACCTGGTGTGTGTGTGTGTGTGTGTGTGTGTGTGTGTTGTTATATTCGAGGCAAAGTATACGTCATGCGGGATGCAGCAACCAACCACCTGCTTGACCACAGATAGAAAACGGGAGTGTAGCCAGCCAGAGGCCATAGGAGGGGTAACTTGAGTAAAGTTTTATTGCCATTATTTTTGTCTCAGTTTCATCATCGCGAGTCCAGTCTTGAGCACACTCATTTTAGGTCATTATTGCTCCCCTGGATTAGGGTTGTGAGTGGAGGGAGGGTAATCAACGTAGAAATATGAGACGAGGGGAGAGAAGAGAGAGAGAGAGAGAGAGAGAGAGAGAGAGAGAGAGAGAGAGAGAGAGAGAGAGAGAGAGAGAGAGGTGCCTTACCGGGGCGTAAACTCGGGATGATAAAGCAAACAGAGGGTTAATGAAAAAAACGAGAGGGGGAGGAAAGAGAGAGAGAGAGAGAGAGAGAGAGAGAGAGAGAGAGAGAGAGAGAGAGAGAGAGAGAGTGAGAGAGAGAGAGAGAGAGAGAGAGAGAGAGAGAGCCACGAGTCCACACCCTGATTTCTGCTAGAGAGTCGGGGGGAAAACAGGAGCGACCCGTTTTTTTTCTCCTTTGTCTCCAAAAATAGGAGGAACGCATATATTCCTCCCCCTCCAAATTAGGGGAACCCCTGTTTTCCCCCTCCAAAACAGGAGGGACAGCCTATATTTCCCCCCTCTACAAAACAGGTGGAACCTCTGTTTTCCCCTCTCCAGGAGAGGAGAAACACCTGTTTCCCCTCCTCCAAATTAGGGGAACTCCTCTTCCCCCGCCCCCCCTTCCCCCTCAGAACTGGAGAAACAACACCCATTCTTCCCCCCCCCCCCACGTCCCCTTTCAAACAGGAGGAGCAACTATTATTTTCTCCCCTCACCTTTTGAAGAGGGTTTCAAAACGACTCCACCTCCTCCTCCTCCTCCTCCTCCTCCTCCTCCTCCTCCTCCTCTGCCTCCTCCTCCTCCTTTCCTCCTCCTCCTCCCCCTTTCTCCTCCTCCTCCTCCTCCTCCACCTTCACCTCCTCCTCCTCCTCCACCTTCACCTCCTCCTCCTCCTCTACCTCCTCCTCTACCTCCTCCTCCTCCTCCTCCTCCTCCTCCTCCTCCTCCTCCTCCTCCTCCTCCTCACACCCCCAACATGGTATTATCGATAACGCCTGGGTAATGGTGGCTGGTAATGTTACCGGGTATGTGGCCGTGCAAGCACGACACGTGTGTGTGTGTGTGTGTCATCTCAAAGCAGAAAAAGTTGAGCGAGTCTTCAACAACGTGACCTCCTCCCCCAGAGGCCATCACAATACCCAGATCTATATTTTTCCTATGTGTGATACGCCGTTTATATCCCCTGAATTGTTTACGTAAGGAGCTGTTAATATATATATATATATATATATATATATATATATATATATATATATATATATATATATATATATATGTATGTATGTATATTTCTTTTTTGTATCTCGCATGATGATGTGATTATTACACGAAAGTGCACTTGGGAACTTATCGGGTTTCATTTTCCCCGTGGACTCATAGGAATATATATATATATATATATATATATATATATATATATATATATATATATATATATATATATATATATATATTATTGTCGAATTAGTGTTGATATGGTATGGACCTCCGTGGTGTAGGGTTTAGCGTTCCTGACCGCAACGCATTCACGGACCCCAACCAGGGTCCGAGCGCATGGGTTCGAAAACAGGGTGCGGCAGTCGGTCCACAGTCAACCCAGCTGTTCATCCAACCCTTAAGGGGGTTTGGTCGATGAATTGGATACCTGGCTCAAGCCGTCCCAGTTCACATAGAATGAAAATGATTTATATATTGTTTTTAGAATGATTAGATTGCAGGCGTTGGACCACAGAGACATCGAGGTGGGAGGTGGGGTGAAGAGAAGTGGGGGAGGAGAGTGAGTGGTTGCGGTGGTGTTGAGGGGGTGGAAAGTTGCCGAGGGGAAGTTGGCCGAGGAAGAGGTTTAGGAAGTGATTTAAGAGGTGGTAATGGCTTCTTAAACTCCCTGCGGACTTGGCCAAAAGGAGGAGGAGGCGGAGGGGAGGGATTGCTAGCCCGGAATTAGATCAATACCTTTTGGGTTCGTGGGTTGTGACGACACAATATCCCTGTTGTGGTGAGGACCAGTGTGTGTGTGTGTGTGTGTGTGTGTGTGTGTGGTGGCAGATGGGTATGGATGGTGTCGTCTTGGTTGGTTGACTTGTGTGTGTGTGTGTGTGTGTGTTGTGGCCACTCCTCTGGAAGGCTGAAGCTGGAGGTTATCTACACTGGTGTTGCGTCTCACTACCTCACTCACGGTCAGTCACTGGTGGTGTGTTGTGAGGCACATGGGAAGGACGAGTGATATGAGGCGTGTTGTGAGGTACATGGGATGAACGAGTGATATGAGGTGCGTGAGAACAGGTGACGTGTTGTGAGGCATGTGGAAAGAACAGATGAGAAGTTATCAGGATGGAGACAGCACAGTACAGCAGAAGGCTCCTCCCCCACCCACCACTATAGATGGAGACAGGACAGTACAGCAGAAGGCTCCTCCCCCACCCACCACTATAGATGGAGACAGGACAGTACAGCAGAAGGCTCCTCCCCCACCCACTACTATAGATGGAAAGAGTAAAGCACAAGGCTTGATACTAATATAGACGAGAATTTGTAAATAAAGATAGAAGATAAACCAAGTCGTCAAAATACAGTGTTACTCATAAAAGTTCCACACCTGCGATATATAAAAGATGTGTAGTAATAGACTGTAATAAAAAGGACAGCACTTGGACATTCGTAAAAGATGATATAGTTCATAGAGGAAATAATCATAGACGGTCGTAAAGAAGATAATTCATAGATAGTAATTTTGACGGTAGTAAAGAAAATGATTCATAGATAATGATACAAATATTAGTGTTCAGTGTGCTTCGCGCATTTGGCTATGAACTGATCATACAGAATGTGAGAAAATCATTATTAGAATCTGTTACGCCCCATAACATGTACAATATATTTCTCGAAGTTATATATATATATATATATATATATATATATATATATATATATATATATATATATATATATATATATGTGTGTGTGTGTGTGTACACCCCACAAGTGTCCCGGGACCCTCAGATGGTACGGCCGTTTACACAGACACACAGTAAATGTTCAGACACCAGTCACCCGCGCTCGTAAATGGTTTACTCCCACCATGTGCGTCGACCATGTACTGGCTCTCCTTCCCTCCTGATGGTGGGCGTCTGTGTCGTTGGTGCGGTGGATAACCCCCCTCTCCCCCTTCATGACCCCAATTTGGGGACGGGGTTCGACACCCAGGGTATCGTTGCCGTGGCTGGGTGCAGCCTCTGTTTACGTCCTCCGTTTTCTTTTTTTCTTTGAGAGCACGACGGTAGGAGCAGAGGCTGGTTATCTCATGGCTCTGTCCTCGTCCCATCGTGGAGGATAAGTTCAAATGTCAGGCCAATATGTCGTAGGGGGTCGTGGCGTCGTGCTCCAGGGTCGCACCGTCGTGTTCAAGGGTCGCACCGTCGTGTTCAAGGGTCGTACCGTCGTGCTTAAGGGTCGCACCGTCGTGCTTAAGGGTCGCACCGTCGTTCTCAAGGGTCGTACTGTCGTGCTCAAGGGCCGTACTGTCGTGCTCAAGGGTCGTACCGTCGTGCTCAAGGGTCGTACCGTCGTGCTCAAGGGTCGTACCGTCGTGTTCAAGGGTCGCACCGTCGTGTTCAAGGGTCGTACCGTCGTGCTCAAGGGTCGTACCGTCGTGTTCAAGGGTCGTACCGTCGTGCTCAAGGGTCGTACCGTCGTGTTCAAGGGTCATACCGTCGTGCTTAAGGGTCGCACCGTCGTTCTCAAGGGTCGTACCGTCGTGCTCAAGGGTCGCACCGTCGTGCTTAAGGGTCGTACCGCCGTGTTCAAGGGTCGACCCGTCGTGTTCAAGGGTCGTATCGTCGTGTTCAAGGGTCGTAACGTCGTGCTCAAGGGTCGTACCGTCGTTCTCAAGGGTCGTACCGTCGTGTTCAAGGGTCGTACCGTCGTGCTCAAGGGTCGTACCGTCGTTCTCAAGGGTCGTGCCGTCGTTCTCAAGGGTCGTACCGTCGTGTTCAAGGGTCGCACCGTCGTACTCAAGGCTCGCACCGTCGTTCTCAAGGGTCGCACCGTCGTATTCAAGGCTTGCACCGTCGTGTTCAAGGGTCGTACCGTCGTGCTCAAGGGTCGTACCGTCGTACTCGAGGGTCGTACTCGAGGGTCGTCCTTCTCACGGATTTATAAGGCCAGGATGGAGTGTGGGCTGTTGGATAAGGGAACTGGTCAAGGTGTGACGGTCGAACCAACTTTCTGTTGTGGACGACGGAGGGAGCATCCAGGTCCTGACGTGGCCGTACTGAACGGGTCATCCAGACCTCACCGAAGGCGTTCAGTCCTGACTGTCTGTAGGAGGAAGACCTTCGCCCGCTCCTGCCAGCACCTGCTTCTGACACCCACGTCACCACCCCCCCTCCCCTACCACCACGAGTGTATAACGCCCCCCTTACCCCGTAAGCCTGGTGGTGGCGCGCTCTGCCTGGCCACTCAGTCTGCCGCGCCAGCTGGAAAGAGGATCAAAGAAGGAGGAGGCAACACTTAGCCTTTGATGGCCGGCCTGCGCCGTGGCCTCCTGCCTGGCCACAAACTCCTCCTGTGTTCGTGATGATTGCGACCGCTCGCCCTCCACCACTCTGCCACACTCATAATCGCAGGTGAAATATATATAAATGACTCACGGGAGGAGCAGCCTCTTGATCTGGCCTGTGAGGGAGACACTAAGCTACTGACAGAGGCAACATGTCCTCCCGCCTTTGGATCGCCATCCTGGGGCGCTGGTGACGAGAGTCGGCCTCCCGCCCGCCCTCCCTCCCTCCCGCCGCCGGTGTTGCGTCGTCCTCGGTGTATTTCTATGAACCCCACGGCGGGGTGAGGGCGTGAGGCTTTCCCCCCGAGGCTCGGTCCTCAGACGTATGTGTCCTCCTGGAGGCGGAGCGCTCCAGGTGAGAGACACAGGGAGGTGGTTGGAGGGGTGAGAGGGCCAGGGAGTGAGCAGCGACAACATTTGTCTGTCATTTTCACGGGCGGGCGTTGACGTCGCCAGCCGCTTTGTGGATCCGTCAGGCTGGAGGAAATTGGCCTGCCTCGCTGCTGAGGATCCCCTTACCTCCTCCACCACCCCCTACTTGCAAGGCTACCCTCGGCGGTATTATTGACTGTGTCTCTCTGTAACACAGGGATTTTCTTCGGTGGGTCGTGTGTGGTTGTGTGATCGGCGGAGGCCACTGTGCCTGTCGCATCACGGAGGAGGTCCATCCGGCGACTCTGGCAGCTTCGGGAGCATCCAACCGCGGCGCCCCGGGGTCCCTCGGGGACGCAAGGGGCGGCGGCGTAGGAGCCTTGCTCAAGCATGGTGACTATTCCAGATTAACCTGCCATTAGTCGTGTGCTCAGACCGTGGCTGGAGGAGGTTAGAGGCGCGCACGAGTAAAGGTCTGGCAGAATTCCGTCCACCAGCTGGCTGGGAAGCAGCGCAGGGACGACGGGGTAAGCCAGCAGGGCAATCCAGGAAACTGTGCGGATGCTGGAGTCACTCAGCCCTGACTGGAGACGACGTTTGCTGCCACTGGAATGATCCAAGGAGGCGAGAGAGAGAGAGAGAGAGAGAGAGAGAGAGAGAGAGAGAGAGAGAGAGAGAGAGAGAGAGAGAAGGGTTGAAGGTCTCGCAAGTGGACTCGTGAGTTCTCGTGTATTCATTTCGTTGGCTAAGGACGGGCAATGTCTTCCAAGATGTTGGGTCGAAAAGTAGTCAAGACATATGTGGGTATATAGATCGACGGGAGGGCATCGTCAGGGTCGATGTGGACGAAGTCTTGTTCGTCTCCAGTTCCTCTACATGCCGCTGTGATGTGAGGGAGGCACCCTGCAACACGTTTTCCAACGGGGCTGATGGACTTCGACTCACAGCATAAGGACACCTTTGCTCCTGCTACTGTTGCTACTGCTGCTGCTTCTGGCATCGTATGAACCGTAAATGATTGTCCCACACGTGACCAGGTCGGGAGGGAGACCATGGCTCGACCCCTGCTCCTCTACCTGGCTACGATGTGCTGTGTGGAGCATCCCGGGACCAGTCATGATGGCGTTATCCACATAACATCCAGCGAACCCCCTGGACAAACTGCACACACCCCCACCCTCCCGGTGGCTTGAGTTTACGAGAGACACGAGAGCATCACCTGAGCTGAGTGAGTTCCGTACGTACCCCAGCGTATCGCCGACCCGTTGTGGTGGGATGGTATGACTTAGAGAGGAAGGGACGACGGAGAGGAGTCCTTGGACGGCCTACCATCTCCCCAGACGGGTGGCAATTTCTGTGTCTCAGAGTCATCCCGTCGTGGAGGTGTGCACGGACCGCTGCTCCGCATCCCAGATGGAGGCTGGAATGATGCTTTGTTTTCCGGGTAGGATGTCCTGCGTCCCACCTCCCTCCCTGCACAGTTGGTATGGCGACGAGGCGCCGGGGGTCTGTTGCCAGTGGCGGCCGCTCCAACGCTTCTGTCTCCTTCCCCCCCCTCACGACTGCGTCCAGGAAAGCAATGAGGAATTGTCTGGCGGCTTCCGAGATCTATATTTTTCAGCGAGGCAAGCGTTGATACAGTCCCTCATCTGGGCCAGGAAGGGCGAGGCCAGTGGCGGGGCGAGGCGCGCCAGTTCATTTCCTCTCTGGAGGTTGAATGCGTTTGAAAGCAGATCCTCAGAGGGAGAAAGTTTGGAAGGGGAGGGAGGAGGGATTGCCTTACACCCTTGTTCTCCGGTGATGCAGAGGTCACGTCTACCGGTACGAGGGCGCTGTCGCCGCTCGCCGGGAGGGGGACTAGATGCTCCTGAAGGACTTGCACTGTTATTACCGTGCCGTAACTAGGTCAGAGAGAGAGAGAGAGAGAGAGAGAGAGAGAGAGAGAGAGAGAGAGAGAGAGAGAGTTCGTCGTTCGCTTATGATCACCTTCGGGCTGGCTGCTGCCGCACGCACGACTGTTACTGCAGCTTCGCTCTCAGACGGTCGTTGGGATTCTGGGGACATCGCAGGTGTTTCCTTGATGGCCTAGACTGCTGAAGAAGGAGGAAGGGACCTTGCCATCCCAAGGGCCTGGTGGGTGGAGACACGCGAGGTTACACAAGGGCCTCCCTGGTGTTTGCATGGTCACTGGGGAGAGGAGGAAGAGGGTCGACCCGGCCTTAATGATCAGTGTGTTGAAGGAGGAGGTCAGTGTGTGTGTGTGTGTGTGTGTGTGTGTGTGAGGGTCGCCTGGGACAGATCTTCCATCTCCCAGGCACGTGTTTAGGAAGGAGTGAGGGTTGTGGGGGGGGGGGGGGGAGAGTTGCTTCAGTGGTCATATCTAGTAAATCTTTTGGATAGAGCTGACCGACGGAAGATATTCTCTCTCTCTCTCTCTCTCTCTCTCTCTCTCTCTCTCTCTCTCTCTCTCTCTCTCTCTCTCTCTCTCTCTCTCTCTCTCAACCACGAAATGATCTTCTCTTGGTCTTCATTCGTATTCTGTATCTGTGAATATCTGACGAAATTTGTGTCAGAATATATATATATATATATATATATATATATATATATATATATATATATATATATATATATATATATATATATAAGTATATGGATACATTTCATCTGAGGGTGTGCAGAGGAGGGTAGATATGTTGGAAATGAAATATTTGAGGACACTATGTGGTGTGAGGTGGTTTGATCGAGTAAGTAATGAAAGGGTAAGAGAGATGTGTGGTAATAAAAAGAGTGTGGTTGAGAGAGCAGAAGAGGGAGTGTTGAAATGGTTTGGTCACATGGAGAGAATGAGTGAGAAAAATTGACAATGAGGATATATGTGTCAGGGGTGGAGGGAACGAGGAGAAGTGGGTGACCAAATTGGAGATGGAAGGATGGGGAGAAAAAGATTTTGAGCAATCGGGGTCTGAACATGCAGGAGGGTGAGAGGCGTGCACGGGATAGAGTGAACTGGTACAGTGTGGTATACTGGGATCGACGTGCTGTCAGTGGACTCAACCAGGGCATATGAAGCTTTCGGGATAAACCATGATAGAAAGGTATGTGGGGGGCCTGGTTGTGAATGGGGAACTGTCGTTTCGATTCATTGAAACACAATAAAACAAATATAAAACGTTCGGTCGACTATTAACGGTAATTGAACAAACGGGAAAGAGCACGGGGGGGAGATGTTTCTTAACGACCGTGAATACGCAATCCACGGCTTACGTAATTACGAAGTGAAAGCTGACGTAATGCAAATGTTGGACAAGCGTATTTTTTGCGATAGTTGCCGTACAGTGGCGTAAACCGTCGTTCACATGGTGCTTAAACCCAAGACGGTTTGCTACATTTCAATCACACACGAGGACGTACCCTAATGGCAGTAACTATCAGTAAAAATGAAACTTTAAACCACTGATAATTTTCTTCCCGACGGACGGTCTGATATGGACGAATCATACAGTTGAACACTTGCGGAACTGAAGTCCTCTCGAAGAATGTCTGGCAGATGCACTTAGATTAGGTTAGCTTTCTCAACCATTCCAAAATTGCAGAGGACACTTTCCTTATACTACGTGTTGTTGCTTCGTAGGTATACACCAGCCGTGGGGTGCGCTAGACGGAATGGTGGGTGGGGGAGGAGCCTTCTGCTTTACTGTGCTGTCTCCATCTATAGTGTTGGGTAGGGAGGAGCCTTCTGCTTTACTGTGCTGTCTCCATCTATAGTGTTGGGTAGGGAGGAGCCTTCTGCTTTACTGTGCTGTCTCCATCTATAGTGTTGGGTAGGGAGGAGCCTTCTGCTTTACTGTGCTGTCTCCATCTATAGTGTTGGGTAGGGAGGAGCCTTCTGCTTTACTGTCCTATCTCCATCTATAGTGTTGGGTGGGGGCGGAGCCATCTGCTGTACTGTCCTGTCTCCATCTATAGTGGTGGGGTGTGTAATTTACGACACTGTTATACGTTAGTGTAATCTGCGTGACGTAAGGGTGTTTCTAGTTAGCAGATTCATAATATTTAGTGTATTAAATTGCATATATATATACATATATATATATATATATATATATATATATATATATATATATATATATATATATATATATATATATACCGTGTGTGCATGTGTTGTAAGATAATTAAAAGCACTAATATAAATGATGGAGGGAATAGATTTGAACATTCTGTTTCCCCAAGTGTATTGTGCAAGAGAAGAGGTTCACACGTATTGTATTATCATGCAATAAATAGACCATCAGAATTATACTGTAGTGATTATAATGTTCACAGGAATGCGTCAGGTGATGTCTCAGGAGTATAGATGTGTGACTGTCCATTGTACAGGAAAATATCTGTACATCTGTCACTGCTAATGTGTACACAGTCCTTGTGTGTCTCTGTCTGCATAGCTTGTGTTTGCTGTTTTATGTCAACATGTTTTACTGGTTGAAGGTCACAATACCAGACACCCTCTCATATGTTATGACATTTCAAACAACAGGAAAACATGTACCACGGATAAGCATGCATATATATATATATATATATATATATATATATATATATATATATATATATATATATATATATATATATATATATATATATATATATATATATATATATATATATATATATATATATATTATGTATTTCTTTATTATACTTAGTCGCTGTTTTCCGATTCAGAAAGAATGGCCCAATCCACCCACATACACATGTATATACATAGACGCCCACACACGCACATATACATTTCAACGTATACATACATATACAGACATATACATATATACACGTGTACACATCCACGCTTGCTGCCTTCATCCATTCTCGTCGCCACCCTGCCACACATGAAATGGCACCCCCCTCCCCCCCGCGTGCGCGGGCGCGAGGTAGCGCTAGGAAAAGATATATATATATATATATATATATATATATATATATATATATATATATATATATATATTATATATATATATATATATTCGTTCCTTCCTTTTTATTTTTCCAAAAGAAGGAACAGATAAGGGGGCCAAGTGAGGATATTCCCTCTAAGGCTCAGTCCTCTTTTCTTAACGCTACCTTGCTAACGCGGGAAGTGGCAAATATGTATTATATATATATATATATATATATATATATATATATATATATATATATATATATATATATATATATATATATATATTTTTTTTTTTTTCAAACTATTCGCCATTTCCCGCGTTAGCGAGGTAGCGTTAAGAACAGAGGACTGGGCCTTTGAGGGAATATCCTCACCTGGCCCCCTTCTCTGTTCCTTCTTTTGGAAAATTAAGAAAAAAAATGAGATGGGAGGATTTCCAGCCTCCCGCTCCCTTCCCTTTTAGTCGCCTTATACGACACGCAGGGAATACGTGGGAAGTATTCTTTCTTCCCTATCCCCAGGTATATATATATATATATATATATATATATATATATATATATATATATATATATATATATATATATATATTTACCTGGGGGATATATATATTATCCCTGGGGATAATATATATTATCCCTGGGGATTATATATATTATCCCTGGGGATAGGGGAGAAAGAATACTTCCCACGTATTCCCTGCGTGTCGTAGAAGGCGACTAAAAGGGGAGGGAGCGGGTGGCTGGAAATCTTCCCCTCTCGTTTTTTTTTTTTTTTTTTTAATTTTCCAAAAGAAGGAACAGAGAAGGGGGCCAGGTGAGGATATTCCCTCAAAGGTCCAGTCCTCTGTTCTTAACGCTACCTCGCTAATGCGGGAAATGGCGAATAGTATGAAACATATATTTACCTGCGTATTATGTATAGTATGTCTCGTTATTGTATCTACACTTGTCAGTACAGGAAGAAGAAAATTCTAAAAATATTCTGCCTTCATAATCATGGCAGAGGAAGTATTCTACTGACATTTTACGTCAGTCATTATGTTACGACACAGTTTGCAATATTTGGTCTCCTGTAATATTACGCACGAGGGACGTGTGAATGTTCGCACTTGACTACGTTTAAAAAGAAAAGGGGATATTTTCGTTCAATGGTGTTTAAAGCACCTTTTTTTTAGGAGGGGTGGGTGGGAAGGCGGGTGTTCCCTCCCCATCCTTATTTTGGAATCGAATTGTCAATATTTGCTTGTTGTTTTTTTTTCTTTTAACCCCCGCTGCGATATTGTGTTGGGGGAGAGGTACTCGTGTTTCCTCCATCAGCCGGAGTGTGTTGGAGAGGAGGGAGAGGGGTCGACGTTGGTGGGTCTCGCTGTCACATTCGGGTGTTATGGGAGAGACGACTCTAATGCCTTCGGGTATACCATTGTAATGCACACACCACAGACCGCTTTAGGTTGTATTTGCCTTGCTAGTGTGTGTGTGTCTGTGTGTGTGTGTGTGTGTCTGTGTGTACTGTAGTAAGGAGTGAAGGAGTGGGTGGGTTGTCTGTAGTAACTGGTGCAAATGGTGGTTGTTACGGTAATTAGGTCGTGCTTGGAGACTGCTCCAACTGCAGGTGGGAGGGGGTTGTGATGGAGATGGTGATAGTGGTGGTGATGGTGGAGATGATGATGTTGGAGAAGGGTTATTAATGGCGCTACGCTATCCCCATAACCCTGTCTTAAAGTGTTGTGTGTTGTGTGTGTAAACTGTGTCGCCAGACTCTTCCCCGAGGTGTTTGCCTCCGTGGTGTAGCGGTCAGCGGGACATCCTGACCGTGAGGCGTGGGTTCGAATCCTGCTCGCGGCAGTCTGTCCACGGTTCACCCAGCTGTTCATCCACCACTTGGGCGATGGTCGATAGAATGGGTATCTGGCTCAGGCTACTATATATATATATATATATATATATATATATATATATATATATATATATATATATATATATATATATATATAACGTTAATGAAGAGATTTGATTAGGGCATTCACTTACTCTTCTCTCTTCTTCGCTAACATGAAAGAAAAAATAAAACGTAGGACTAATATTGTTAAATTGATTCTGTTAAATTTTTCATGTCTATCTTCCTTAACATGGATGACCAACAGATTGCCTACACTCTCCGTCTGCCCCCAGTGTACCTACACTTGTGTCCTTCATCGTACACCTACACTTGTGTCTTTCATCATACACCTACACTGGGTCTGTTGTACCCACCTGTCTATTCTCTACACCTCTGCGGTTCACCAAAATTTTTAACTTTCTGTATTTCCTATGATCATTTTTCCCCCCTGTACATTGCTCTGTTCGTTCGTCTGTGGAAGCGTAAACAGAAGTTCGCCAGTCGGGAACCACGGGTCGTTTTCTTCACCCGTTGTGCATTGTGTGGCCACTGTGATCATCGCAGTGGGTCGTGGTGGTGGAGAGAGGCACCCAAGGGGCCTAGGCTGTGGTTATGTGTGGGGGGTTGGATGTGAAGACGAAGGTCTGATGATATCTGGGGGGTTCAACACTCATCCAATACACATACTTTC
>NC_092235.1:19066235-19086235 GCF_036320965.1 Panulirus ornatus
GTTGAGTCAGTGAGTCTTGATGTGCGGGGAAGGGGATTTGTCTGTAAAGGTGAGAGGTAAGTGTGACACGTCACATGACTCTAACCACTGTGTAAAATGGCTCTCCTCTGCTCTGTCTGCGTGACTCCGCCCACCGTGTAAATGATTATCATCTGCCTTGTTTACATGGCTCAAACTGCTGTGTGAATGAGTCTCCTAGGCTCTGTTTACGTGACTCAAAACACTGTGTAAATGACTGTCCCCTGCTGCTGTTTACATGACTTAGACCACTTTGTAAATGACTAGCCTCTACCTTGTGTACGTGACTCGAACCATTGTGTAAATGACTATCTCCTTTGTTTACATGACTCATACCACTGAGTAAATGACTATCCTTTGCTCTGTTTACGTGACTGAAACCACTGCTTAAATAACACTCCGCTGCTCTTGTTTACATGACTCGAGCCACTGTGTAAACAAGTGTTCTCTGCTCTCTTTACATGACTCGAACCACTGTGTAAATAAGTATTCTCTGCTCTGTTTACATGACTCGAGCCACTGTATAAACAACTGTTTTCTGCTCTGTTTACTGTTGAAACACCCTGTTGTTCATCTCCGACGCGAGGCAGTAGAGTTGAAAGATAACACAGAACAGCCATGTCAATGGTTAGATAACTCGTAATAACTGAAAGATAACAGATATAACCAAGTAGTTAGATGGCTCGTAATAACTGAAAGATAACAGATAGAACCAAGTAGTTAAATGGCTCGTAATAACTGAAAGATAACAGGTAGAACCAAGTAGTTAAATGGCTCGTAATAACTGAAAGATAACAGATAGAACCAAGTAGTTAAATGGCTCGTAATAACTGAAAGATAACAGATAGAACCAAGTAGTTAATCAAATGGCTCGTAATAACTGAAAGATAACATAGAACCAAGTAGTTAATTAAATGGCTCGTAATAACTGAAAGATAACAGGTAGAACCAAGTAGTTAAATGGCTCGTAATAACTGAAAGATTACAGATAGAACCAAGTAGTTAAATGGCTCGTAATAACTGAAAGATAACAGGTAGAACCAAGTAGTTAAATGGCTCGTAATAACTGAAAGATAACTGATAGAACCAAGTAGTTAAATGGCTCGTAATAACTGAAAGATAACAGGTAGAACCAAGTAGTTAAATGGCTCGTAATAACTGAAAGATAACAGGTAGAACCAAGTAGTTAAATGGCTCGTAATAACTGAAAGATAACAGGTAGAACCAAGTAGTTAAATGGCTCGTAATAACTGAAAGATAACAGATAGAACCAAGTAGTTAATTAAATGGCTCGTAATAACTGAAAGATAACAGGTAGAACCAAGTAGTTAAATGGCTCGTAATAACTGAAAGATAACAGGTAGAACCAAGTAGTTAAATGGCTCGTAATAACTGAAAGATAACAGATAGAACCAAGTAGTTAGTTAAATGGCTCGTAATAACTGAAAGATAACAGATAGAACCAAGTAGTTAGTTAAATGGCTCGTAATAACTGAAAGATAGCAGATAGAACCAAGTAGTTAATTAAATGGCTCGTAATAAATGAAAGATAACAGGTAGAACCAAGTAGTTAAATGGCTCGTAATAACTGAAAGATAGCAGTAGAACGAGTTGTGGTGCGTGATAACTACATGATAATAGGATAGCCAATGAACCAGTGGGTAAATGACTGATGATAAGAGAGAGGTGAGAGGGCTATCATACCTGTGGTTAACGGCATGATAATGATTGAGGATGATTCGCGACGTGGCGTTTTTTTTCGACATTCCTCAAATTCCAGGATTTTTTTTTTTATTATTATTATTTCGTGTGAATCCTGATTCTCAGAAGCAAAGTAGAATTTCTCAAGATTCTTAAAAAGGCTGGATTTTTTGAAAAAAAGAAAAAAATAGAGACAGAACTATTCCCCATCCCCAACTCACCCCCCTCCTCCCCGCCCCCCTAGAAACGTATGGATTTCTCGAGCATTAATATATATATATTTTTTTTTAAACAAGGAAGCGGATATTTTTTCTTTTTTTTTAAGCCAAAAATTTGGACATCTCGTAAAGAAGACTAGATTCTCTATATACAAAAACTTTATTATTTTTTCCCCCATAGAAATGATATGTATCTATGAACACCGTCTTGTCTATCTAGATCAAGGGTGCTTGTGGTGTCCATGACCCCTGTTTCCCCAGTGGTCCACTGGAGGATGATAGTTAATAACTGATAAATGATAACTGATAAATGGGTGATAACTGATAAATGGGTGATAACTGATAAATGAGTGATAACTGATAAATGGGTGATAACTGATAAATGATAACTGATAAATGGGTGATAACTGATAAATGGGTGATAACTGATGAATGATAACTGATAAATGGGTGATAACTGATAAATGGGTGATAACTGATAAATGATAACTGATAAATGGGTGATAACTGATAAATGGGTGATAACTGATAAATGAGTGATAACTGATAAATAGGTGATAACTGATAAATGGGTGATAACTGAATGAATGATAACTGATAAATGGGTGATAACTGATAAATGAGTGAGTAGATTATGTAGCATCATTACTCTCCCTGGTAGGGAGGGTTTGGGTGGTGTTTCTTCCTGAAGGTGATTACAGGCCCGATGTGCTGTGGCTCCTGCTGGTGTTTACTGCTGTGGCTCTCCCTGGCTCCTGCTGCTACTGCTGTGGCTCTCCCTGGTCTCTGCTGCTGTTGCGTTCTCTGTTCCTATTGCATTCTGTTGCCTCTGGCTGGTGTTACTGCTGTTTCCCCTCTGCTGTAGCCCCTCTCCCCTCCCCTCCCCTATCCTCCCCTCCCCTCTCCTCCCCTCCCCTCCCCTCTTTAGTGCTGCAGTGTGGGAACAGCAGCTTGTGGCTTGTCTGCACCATCCCCCCCCCCTCCCTCCTCCGGGTGGTTCGCATAACCCAGCTTATGGTCTGCCAGAGACCACATCGCGTCGACCGCAGAGAGACGAGCAGACGCGTCTGTCTGTCTGTCTGTCTCTCCCGTACCCTGTCTCTTACTACTGTCCACACTCGCCACGCGCTGTCTGATGTATCTGAGAAGGAGGGTATCTGTATGGTCTTTGACCAGGAGGGTGTCTGTATGGTCTTTAACCAGGAGGGTGTCTGTATGGTCTTTAACCAGGAGGGTGTCTGTATGGTCTTTGACCAGGAGGGTGTCTGTATGGTCTATAACCAGGAGGGTGTCTGTATGGTCTTTGACCAGGAGGGTGTCTGTATGGTCTTTGACCAGGAGGGTGTCTGTATGGTCTTTAACCAGGAGGGTGTCTGTATGGTCTTTGACCAGGAGGGTGTCTGTATGGTCTTTGACCAGGAGGGTGTCTGTATGGTCTTTGACCAGGAGGGTGTCTGTATGGTCTTTGACCAGGAGGGTGTCTGTATGGTCTTTGACCAGGAAGATATCCGATCTACCTAGAACAAGAAGGGGTATCTGCATCTAACAAGTAGATATAGCTACATTATCTTCAAAGAAAATGTACCTAAATTAAAGACAGAGAAAAGAAAACGGTTTTGGGAATCGTAGGCAAAGTGATCTTTCTATTCAAAACTAAATTTTTAATAGATAGAAATTTATATAGAAAAAAAATTAGTATTTTTTTTTTGATGTTTTTAGATAAAACTGAAAAAAAAGACGACCTCCAATTCTATTGGATTTATTTTTCCTGGAAGTTTGTTTTTAAAGTCGCGATTGGCAACGGAGTGTAAGCGACCCAAACAAATCGCCGTGGAGGGTTTCGAACTCCTGTGCTTGTGATGGATTGGTGGGGCCTGCCGCTCAGGCACACCAGAGTGTTTAGTGAGCGCTGGGCCTCGCGTGCAGTGGATGATGAGTTCCCTGAACCTTGATTTAAAGCCTAGACGACCCCTCTCCCTCCACCCAGGCTCGTGATTGGCTGATGGTTCTCTTACGTCATCCCATCTAACGTAAACTGACCCATTCCATGATCTTGTGTTCCACATCTTCCGTTCCGTATGTCCCGTTCCATGATCTTGTGTTCCACATCTTCCGTTCCGTATGTCCCGTTCCATGAGCTTGTGTTCCATATCTTACTTGCCTTTTCCACAAGTTCCGTCCCATTATCCCCTGTTCCACGCCTCCCGTCCCATAATTTGTGTCCCAGGCCTCCGTCCAATATCTGTTGTCACACGCCTTCCGCCCATATCATCTGTCCCATGCCCTCCATCCCACGCCTCCCGTCCTATATCATCTGTCCCACGCCTAAGTCATATCTCGCGTCCCACGCCTCCCGACCTATATCATCTGTCCCATGCCCTCCATCCCACGCTTCTTGTCCGTTCCTTCTGCCCCACGCCTCTGTCATATCTCGCGTCCCACGCCTCCCGCCCGTTCCTTCTGTCCCACGCCTCTGTCATATCTCGCGTCCCACGCCTCCCGTCCTACATCATCTGTCCCACGCCTCACTCTCATATCTCGCGTCCCACGCCTCCCGTCCTACATCATCTGTCCCACGCCTCACTCTCATATCTCGCGTCCCACGCCTCCCGTCCTACATCATCTGTCCCACGCCTCACTCTCATATCTCGCGTCCCACGCCTCCCGTCCCATATCTTGCGTCCCGTGGCCCTCCCTCCTCTGCTCCGCGCCTCCCATCGGATCGCGCGAATGTTATCCGAAGTCGGGCAAATATAAAGATTTTTTTTTGTGTGTGTGTGACATTACGTATTTTCGTGCATGTTTCACTCTCTCTCTCTCTCTCTCTCTCTCTCTCTCTCTCTCTCTCTCTCTCTCTCTCTCTCTCTCTCTCTCTCTCTCCGTGACCACTTTAGCCTCCTCCTCCTCCTCCCTCCCCAAGGTAATCCCTTGTCCTCCCTCTACCATTTCTCGCTTCACCGCCGCCTCCCTCCCCTCACCCCGACCCCACCATTCGTACCCAGCCACCACACTCACCCCTGCCTCTCTCCCCTCCCCACTCCACTCCCCTCTCCCTTCCGCCTCTTGACTCCTTACCTTCACTTAACTTCTCCCCTCCAGCTCTTACCTCCACCCCTCCAGCTCTTACCTCCATTCCTCCAGCTCTTACCTCCATCCCTCCAGCTCTTACCTCCATCCCTCCAGCTCTTGACTCCATCCCTCCAGCTCTTACCTCCGCCCCTCCAGCTCTTGACTCCTCCCCTTCTCCTCTTAATTCCTCCCCTCCAGCTCTTGACGCCTCCCCTCCTCCTCTTAACTCCTCCCCTCCAGCTCTTGACTCCTCCCCTCCTCCTCTTAACTCCTCCCCTCCAGCTCTTGACTCTTCCCCTCCTCCTCATAACTCTTCCCCTCCAGCTCTTGACGCCTCCCTTCCTCCTCTTAACTCCTCCCCTTCAGCTCTTGACGCCTCCCCTCATCCTCTTAACTCCTCCCCTCCAGCTCTTGACTCTTCCCCTCCTCCTCTTAACTCTTCCCCTCCAGCTCTTGACGCCTCCCTTCCTCCTCTTAACTCCTCCCCTCCAGCTCTTGACGCCTCCCTTCCTCCTCTTAACTCCTCCCCTTCAGCTCTTGACTCCTCCCCTCCTCCTCATAACTCCTCCCCTCCAGCTCTTGACTCCTCCCTTCCTCCTCTTACCTCCTCCCCTCCAGCTCTTGACCCCTCCCCTCCTCCTCTTAACTCCTCCCCTTCAGCTCTTGACTCATTCCCTCATCCTCTTAACTCCTCCCCTCCAGCTCTTGACGCCTCCCTTCCTCCTCTTAACTCCTCCCCTCCAGCTCTTGACGCCTCCCTTCCTCCTCTTATCTCCTCCCCTCCAGCTCTTGACTCCTCCCCTCCTGCTTTCGACGTATCCTCCTCCTCCTCCTCCTGTTTCCACTCCTCCCTAGCCACTCCCTTCCTCCTCATCACCACCACTCATCATCACCACCATCATCACCACCATCACCACCACTCACCATCACCACCATCATCACCACCACTCACCATCATCACCATCATCACCATCATCACCATCACCATCATCACCATCATCACCATCATCACCATCACCATCATCACCATCACCACCACTCACCATCACCACCATCATCACCACCACTCACCATCACCATCATCATCACCATCATCATCACCACCATCATCACCATCATCACCATCATCACCATCATCACCATCACCATCACCACCATCACCATCACCACCATCATCACCATCATCATTTTCCTGTCCCTCGTGGTGGTGGTGGTTGGTGCAGCCAGCCATCTCCTGCCTGGGCGGGCGGGCGCGCGCGTCCTGCCCCGTCCGTCGCGCACCATCGCTGCCCCAAACACACACCTCCAACACACACACACACACACCAGCCAGCGTTGGTGCCTCATCCCTCCTTCCCTACGTATATACCTCCCCAGGGGTGGCTCCCTCACCACCCCATGTCCCCCTGTATCTATCTGTCTGTCTATGTGTATATTCCTTTCTTACCACAGGGGAATGGAACACGATTAGGTTCCCAAGTGCACTTTCGTGTGATGATCACATCATCATCAGGGGAGAGAGAAAATAAAAACAGTGGTGATGGTGTATATACCACTTCACGCTTAAGTGAAGCTTCTGGTGACTTGAGTTTGGTAAAGTGTGTGAAAGAAGAAAGTTAAGAGTAAATGTGAATAAGAGCAAGGTTATTAGGTACAGTAGGGTTGAGGGTCAAGTCAATTGGGAGGTAAGTTTGAATAGAGAAAAACTGGAGGAAGTAAAGTGTTTTAGATATCTGGGAGTGGATTTGGCAGCGGATGGAACCATGGAAGCGGAAGTGAATCACAGGGTGGGGGAGGGGGCGAAAATTCTGGGGGCCTTGAAGAATGTGTGGAAGTCTAAAACATTATCTCGGAAAGCAAAAATGGCTATGTTTGAAGGAATATTGGTTCCAACAATGTTGTATGGTTGCGAGGCGTGGGCTATGGATAGAGTTGTGCGCAGGAGGGTGGATGTGCTGGAAATGAGATGTTTGAGGACAATATGTGGTGTGAGGTGGTTTGATGGAGTAAGTAATAATAGGGTAAGAGAGATGTGAGGTAATAAAAAGAGTGTGGTTGAGAGAGCAGAAGAGGGTGTTTTGAAATGGTTTGGGCACATGGAGAAAATGAATGAGGAAAGATTGACAAAGAGGATATATGTGTCAGAGGTGGAGGGAACGAGGAGAAGTGGGAGACCAAATTAGAGGTGGAGAGATGAAGTGAAAAAGATTTTGAGTGATCGGGGCCTGAACATGCAGGAGGGTGAAAGGCGTGCAAGGAATAGAGTGAATTGGAACGATGTGGTATACCGGGGTCGACGTTCTGTCAGTGGATTGAACCAGGGCATGTGAAGCGTCTGGGGTAAACCATGGAAAGTTCTATGGTGCCTGGCTTTGGAAAGGGAGCTGTGGTTTCGGTGCATTATTACATGACAGCTAGAGACTGAGTGTGAACGAATGGGGCCTTTGTTGTCTTTTCCTAGCGCTACCTCGCACACATGAGGGGGGAGGGGGTTGTTATTTCATGTGTGGCGATGGGAATGAATAAAGGCAGACAGTGTGAATTATGTACATGTGTGTATATGTATATGTCTGTGTGTGTATATATATGTATACGTTGAGATGTATAGGTATGTATATTTGCGTGTGTGGACGTGTATGTATATACATGTGTATGTGGGTGGGTTGGGCCATTCTTTCGTCTGTTTCCTTGAGCTACGTCGCTGACGCGGGAGACAGCGACAAACCATTTCCCTTCGTGGATTCCCTTGTACTCGTAACAGGTCATTGCTATTTAGAAGACTTGTATTTGCCAGTGTTATCCATACTGACGTTACACTCGCTCAATCTCGTTAGGGAATTCCCTCCGTCGCCCAGACTGGTGGCTGTTTCCCCCTCAGGGACTCGGCCCGTTGGCTTCCACTGCGTTTGGTAGCATTATCTTGCCCCCGCCGCCGTAGGAATGTAAGGGTGGTAGTCCCACGCGTTGTGTCGCCCGCGTCTTGCCTTCCTCCCTCCCTCCGTGCGTGGGAGGAAAAGGGCTTTCCACCACCCCTCCACCTCATAGCTCGTGCCACTTGATTCAGCCACCATCTTCGTCCCCCGTCCTGTTGGACCATCTCCAGGCGTCCTATGTATGGTAACACACACACACACACATACACACACACACACACACACACACACACACACACACACACACACACACACACACACACACACAGGTCGGACCATCTTGCGTGATGCATATTCTTCTCCAACACCATCTCAACCTGACGTCGACTTCATATTCTCAAGTGTCTCCTCGTCCAAGTGCTTTATTTAAACTTATAAGTAAAGGTGACTTATCACTCTGGCTGAAGTTAAGTAGATATAGGTCTTTTATAAGTGTGGGTGGGGGGGCGGGGAGGGAGAGTGAGTAGCGAGGGGTCGTATTGTATAGTGTGGACGATCTACGAGGTGACGTGAACGAACAACTTGGGTTGTAACGGAGGAGTTTACCCCTGTGCACGCCCTCGTTTTCGACGTGTACCGACACCGAGGCTTGTAAGTAGGTCATACGTCATACACATCGTGGTTAGCTGAGGTGTAATGGCGTCCCTTGTAAGTCGTAAGTGCTAACACACACGTAAGTTGACATTGTATTGATCTTGATCATTGGTAAGTAGGCAAGTGTTAGTACATCTTCCTGATGAATGAAGTGTACTAACGCAGGTAACTGCATAGTACACGAATTGTACTAACGCAGGTCCTGGTGACTGCATAGTACATGGATTGTACTAACGCAGGTCCTGGTAACTGCATAGTACACGAATTGTACTAACGCAGGTCCTGGTAATTGCATAGTACACGAATTGTACTAACGCAGGTCCTGGTAATTGCATAGTACATGAATTGTACTAACGCAGGTCCTGGTAACTGCATAGTACATGGATTGTACTAACGCAGGTCCTGGTAACTGCATAGTACACGAATTGTACTAACGCAGGTCCTGGTAATTGCATAGTACACGAATTGTACTAACGCAGGTCCTGGTAACTGCATAGTACACGAATTGTACTAACGCAGGTCCTGGTAACTGCATAGTACACGAATTGTACTAACGCAGGTCCTGGTAACTGCATAGTACACGAATTGTACTAACGCAGGTCCTGGTAACTGCATAGTACACGAATTGTACTAACGCAGGTTCTGGTAACTGCATAGTACACGAATTGTACTAACGCAGGTCCTGGTAACTGCATAGTACACGAATTGTACTAACGCAGGTTCTGGTAACTGCATAGTACACGAATTGTACTAACGCAGGTCCTGGTAACTGCATAGTACACGAATTGTACTAACGCAGGGACATAGTACTAACACAGAGCCTCGTAAGTACATAGTACTAACGCAGAGCCGTGTGACGTCATACTTGTAACGCGAATCGTGATAAGTACATTGTACTAACGTAGATATCCTTGTGTGTGTGCGTAGTACTGACGCAGATTCTTGTATGTACGTTGTACTAACTCATATTCGTGGATAAAACATGGTATTAGTACAGAGCCATTTTTTAGTACATTGGAGTAACGCGGGTCCTATTAAATGCAATGTACTAACACATTCTTTGTTAGTAGTACTGACACAGATCTTTGTAAGTAAGTAGTACTGACACAGATCCTTGTAAGTAAGTAGTACTGACACAGATCCTTGTAAGTAAGTAGTACTGACACAGATCCTTGTAAGTAGTACTGACACAGATTCTTGTAAGTAAGTAGTACTGACACAGATTCTTGTAAGTAAGTAGTACTGACACAGATTCTTGTAAGTTGTTCTGTTAAGTAAGTAGTGCTGACACAGATCCTTGTAAGTAAGTAGTACTGACACAGATCCTTGTAAGTAAGTAGTACTGACACAGATCCTTGTAAGTAAGTAGTACTGACACAGATCCTTGTAAGTAAGTAGTACTGACACAAATCTTGTAAGTAAGTAGTACTGACACAGATCCTTGTAAGTAGTACTGACACAGATCCTTGTAAGTAAGTAGTACTGACACAGATCCTTGTAAGTAAGTAGTACTGACACAGATCTTGTAAGTACTGACTCTATATCATCATTCCTGGCGTCAGTAGGTAGGAAGGTAAGTAGGGTTAAGTGGTAGAGTTCCTCACCATTCAATGATGTCATTTTTTTGATGAATTCTGTCGTTTTCAATTCTCCATCACTACACACACACACACACACACACACACGCTGGTTGAACTTCCCTCCTGTTACTTCTCCATCACTACACACACACACACGCTGGTTGAACTTCCCTCCTGTTACTTCTCCATCACTACACACGCACACACGCTGGTTGACCTTCCCTCCTGTTACTCCTCCATCACTACACACACACACACACACACACACGCTGGTTGAACTTCCCTCCTGTTACTTCTCCATCACTACACGCACACATACGCTGGTTGACCTTCCCTCCTGTTACTTCTCCATCACTACACACATACGCTGGTTGACCTCTTCCCTCCCACTACGTCTCCATCACACTTACCCCGACATTCTCATTCAGTCGGAGAGCGCACTACACAACTCTCTCGTCCTCACTCCTTCTAGCTACCATGATGGAGACTTCATATCCAACCCTCTCATCTGCCATCTCTCCGTGTTCCTCCTTCATGAATTTTTGGTTTGCCTGATTCCCTCTAGCTATCGTGATGGCACACCCTCTCCATCTTCCACCCGTGTTCCTGTGGGCTGCATTCCATCATTATACCCACGCTGCTCCATCACCTCCTCCATCACTACCAACCTCCTCTCTTTCCTCCTCCTCCTACTCCTCCTCCTCCTCCTCTTCTTCCTCCATCTCCTTCTCTTCTTCCTCCTCCTCCTCCTCCTCCTCCTCCTCGTCCTCCACCTCCTCCTCCTCCTCCTCCTCCTCCTCCTCCTCCTCCTCCTCCTCCTCCTCCTCCTCCTCCTCCTCCTCCTCCTCTTCTTCTTCTTCTTCCATCTCCTCCTCCTCCTATCATGGCAGGGTTAAGTCATCAGACGTCGTGTTTAAGTCACCATACTCGCAGGGTTAAGTCATCAGACATCGTGTTTTAAGTCACCGTACTCGCAGGGTTAAGTCATCAGACGTCGTGTTTTAAGTCATCAGCAAGAGGGTGAATAACATGTAGAGTTGACAAGTGTGAGGTAAAGGTGAGGAACACGATCGGGAGATGAGAGGAAGTATGAGATGTGGTTGGGAGGTGGAAGTGTGTGTGTGTGTGTGTGTGTTATGGGTTTGAGGACGTGTGTGTGTTGTGTGTGTGTGTGTGTGTGTGTGTGTGTGTGTGTATGGCTGGTGATATAGTTTGGGGATGTAGAGTTTTCACAGCAAGAGAAATATTGTGATATTTTGGTTCTTTTCCTCTTTTTTTCTTTTTTTTAAGCAGTGAAGTGCGGGTGGAGGGGAGGTAGGTAAGGTGGGTGTCGGGTTTTTATGGGGTGTGCTGGAGGGGAGCGAGGTGTGTGGGCGTGTTGGGAGAGGTTAGGAGGTCGTGGAAGGGTGGGGGTGGGTGTGGGGGCGTTGGGAGAGGGGAGGAGGTCGTTGAAGGGTGGGGGTGGGTGTGGGCGTGTTGGGAGAGGTTAGGAGGTCGTGGAAGGGTGGGGGTGGGTGTGGGCGTGTTGGGAGAGGGGAGGAGGTCGTGGAAGGGTGGGGGTGGGTGTGGGCGTGTTGGGAGAGAGGATGGGGTCGTGGAAGGGTAGGGGTGGGGTGTGGGCGTGTTGGGAGAGAGGATGAGGTCATGGAAGGGTGGGGGTCGGTGTGGGCGTGTTGGGAGAGAGGATGGGGTCGTGGAAGGGTAGGGTGTGGGGGCGTTGTGAGAGGGGATGAGGTCGTGGAAGGGTAGGGGTGGGGTGTGGGCGTGTTGGGAGAGAGGATGAGGTCGTGGAAGGGTGGGGGTGGGGTGTGGGCGTGTTGGGAGAGAGGATGGGGTCGTGAAAGGGTAGGGTGTGGGGGCGTTGTGAGAGGGGATGAGGTCGTGGAAGGGTAGGGGTGGGTGTGGGCGTTGGGAGAGGGGAGGAGGTCGTGGAAGGGTGGGGGTGGGTGTGGGCGAGGGGAGGAGGTCGTGGAAGGGTGGGGGTGGGTGTGGGCGTGTTGGGAGAGAGGATGAGGTCGTGGAAGGGTGGGGGTGGGGTGTGGGCGTGTTGGGAGAGAGGATGGGGTCGTGGAAGGGTGGGGTGTGGGGGCGTTGTGAGAGGGGATGAGGTCGTGGAAGAGTGTGGGGGTGTGGGTGTGTGTGTGGGGGGCAGAATGCAGGTGTTACCAAGGTGTTACATGGACCTGTCACACCTGCGCGTACCATGGCCCTCGATGTGCGGGTCCTTTGACACCTCGGAACACGACGGTTACGACCCTTGAACACGACGGTTACGACCCTTGAGCACGACGAGTACGACTCTTAAGGGGTCGTGCTCGCGGGAGTCTTACAAAAGATAACTGAACACTTACGAAAGATAATTGAACACTTACAAAAGATAACTGAACACTTACAAAAGATAATTGAACACTTACAAAAGATAACTGAACACTTACGAAAGATAATTGAACACTTACAAAAGATAACTGAACACTTACAAAAGATAACTGAACACTTACGAAAGATAATTGAACACTTACAAAAGATAATTGAACACTTACAAAAGATAACTGAACACTTACAAAAGATAATTGAACACTTACAAAAGATAATTGAACACTTACAAAAGATAATTGAACACTTACAAAAGATAACTGAACACTTACAAAAGATAATTGAACACTTACAAAAGATAACTGAACACTTACAAAAGATAACTGAACACTTACGAAAGATAATTGAACACTTACAAAAGATAACTGAACACTTACAAAAGATAATTGAACACTTACAAAAGATAACTGAACACTTACGAAAGATAATTGAACACTTACAAAAGATAACTGAACACTTACAAAAGATAACTGAACACTTACGAAAGATAATTGAACACTTACAAAAGATAATTGAACACTTACAAAAGATAACTGAACACTTACAAAAGATAATTGAACACTTACAAAAGATAACTGAACACTTACAAAAGATAACTGAACACTTACGAAAGATAATTGAACACTTACAAAAGATAATTGAACACTTACAGAAGATAACTGAACACTTACAAAAGATAATTGAACACTTACAAAAGATAATTGAACACTTACAAAAGATAATTGAACACTTACAAAAGATAACTGAACACTTACAAAAGATAATTGAACACTTACGAAAGATAATTGAAGACTTAACAGACCGTTAATTGGGTTACAGTAATGGTGGTGGCTTTTGGTGTAAGCACACAAGGGAAAAATCATTTTTATGATATTTTATAAGGTATTCCATATTCTTATTATTATTTGTTACTATATTTAATCGCTGTTTCCCGCGTCAGCGAGGTAGAGCGCCAGGAAACAGGCGAAGAATGGCCCCTCCACTGACATGCTGTATCCTGTGTGGCGGGGTGCCGACGGGAATGAATGAAGGCAGCAGATATGAATATGTACGTGTGTATATATGTATATGTCTGTGTATGTATGTATACTTTAAATTGTATATGTATGTATATGTGCTTGTATGGGCGTTCATATATATATATATATATATATATATATATATATATATATATATATATATATATATATATATATATATATATATATATATATATATATATGAGTGATTGGACCGTTTTCGTCTGTCCTTGCGTTACCTCGCTGATGCGGGAAACAGCGATTAAGTATAATATATATATATATATATATATATATATATATATATATATATATATATATATATATATATATATATATATATTTCTTGCAATGAAGTAATTTTGTTTTACTCCGTTTAATGGTAATTAATTACTGGACGTGTTGTGAGTGTGTTAGCTGGTTGTGGTTGTGAGTGTGTTAGCTGATTGTGGTTGTGAGTGTGTTAGCTGGTTGTAGTTGTGAGTGTGTTAGCTGGTTGTGGTTGTGAGTGTGTTAGCTGGTTGTGGTTGTGAGTGTGTTAGCTGGTTGTGGTTGTGAGTGCGTTAGCTGGTTGTGGTTGTGAGTGTGTTAGCTGGTTGTGGTTGTGAGTGTGTTAGCTGGTTGTGGCTGTGAAAGTAATTAACTAAATGTGTATGATTGTGTTTTGTTCCTTTTCCCCCCGGTATGAATTCAGAAAAAAAAGGAAGTAATTTGTAAACACATCCTGTAAATATTTTACATGTAAATGACTCCACAAGATCTTGAAGATACATATTTACTAATTATATTTATAATTACCTTAGTAAACAATTATATTTATAATTACCTTAGTTAACAATTATATTCATAATTACCTTAGTTAACAGTTTGTAAGGAGCCCTTGTGTTACCCAGGCCCTTTTCTGATGTCTCCTGCAGCTCAAGCCTGCGCTGCTTCCAGTAGCAGGGAAATGTAGGCTCCTTTGGAGTGAGAAGTCAGTCCTTCGACGAGACTGTACACTCCTAATGACACAACCTCGCCGAAGGTGTGTGTGTGTGTGTTGGTATTCGTGGCCCGTGTTGTTGCCAGTTAATATGTGATGCACAATAACTATGGTATAGATATCGTGTGTTGCAAAACTGACATGTTTTATGTTATGTATGTATTTGCCTGGCTTGACTGTGGACAGTGTGTGGTTTGGATCACAGGGAACGCCGAGCCTGGTCTGTGTGTGTGTGATGGCGTTAGCCGGGCTGTGTTCGTAATGATAAAACCCCCCTTTCTTTCTGGGGGGCCCTGAGATTCTCTCTCTCTCTCTCTCTCTCTCTCTCTCTCTCTCTCTCTCTCTCTCTCTCTCTCTCTCTCTCTCTCTCTCTCTTTATTTATTCATTCATGTATCTATCTAGCTTAAGTTTAAGGCCAGACCACCTCGATTGGACCTTGAGGGGTCTCTGTGTGGTGTATGTATCTGTGTAACTCCTCTCTCTCTCTCTCTCTCTCTCTCTCTCTCTCTCTCTCTCTCTCTCTCTCTCTCTCTCTCTCTCTCTCATTCTCTCCACCGTGCATCTTAACTAACTGTGTCCCTCCTCTCTCCTCCTCCTCCAGGGGAAGGGCTATGGCTACTCCCCTCCCTCGGCGGTGTTCGACGAGGACCCGGGCATCATGTCGGAGGCTGAGACCTCGTCCACGGGCTTCCGCCGGGGGGGCAAGCAGCGCGCCTCGCTCCCCGTCTCTCGCACACCCTCCAACAAGACGCTGGACGGCAGGAACTTTGGTGAGTACCGCACGCTTAAGCTTAAGCTCAGGCGGGGTAGGGAGGGAGAGTTTATATTGGTGGGGGAGATCTTTTTTTATTATTGATCCTAAGCTGCTTTTTTTTTTTCTCTTTTTTTGAGTTTTTGATCTTAAGCTAAGGTTTTTATTGTTGGCCTTAAGCTGAGGTTTTTATTGTTGGCCTTAAGCTGGGGTTTTATTATTGTTGGCCTTAAGCTGGGGTTTTATTATTGTTGACCTTAAGGTTGGGTTATTATTATTGACCTTAAGCTGGGGTTATTATTGTTGATCTTAAGCTGAGGTTTTTATTGTTGATCTTAAGCTGAGGTTTTCATTGTTGACCTTAAGTTGGGGTTTTTGTTATTGACCTTAAGCTGGGAATTTTGTTAACCTTAAGCTGAGTTTTTCATTATTGACCTTAAGCTAGGGTTATTGATATTGACCTTAAGCTGGGTTATCATTATTGACCCTGAGCTGGGATTTTTTTCAAATCTTAAGCTTGGGTTTTTATTATGTATCTTAAGCTAGTTTTTATTGTTGACCTTAAGCTGGGATTTTTATTATCAGCCTTAAGCTGGGGTTATTATTATTTACCATAAGCTGGTTTTTTTGTATTGATCATAAGCTGGGGTTTATATTATTGACCTTAAGCTGGGGTTTTTATTACTGACCTTAAGCTGGGGTTATTATTATTGACCCTAAGCTGGTGTTTTTATTATTGACCTTAGCTGGAATTTAAATTATCAACCTTAAGCTGGGGTTATTATTATTGATCATAAGCTGGGTTTTTAATATTGATCTTAAGCTGGGGTTTCTATTATTGACCTTAAGTTGGGGTGTTTATTATCAACCTTAAGCTGGGGTTATTATTATTGACCTTAAGCTGTGGTTTTTATTATTGATCTTAAGCTTGGGGTTTTATTATTGACCTTAAGGTTGGGTTTTTAATATTGATCTTAAGCTACGGTTTTTATTATTGACCTTAAGCTGGGGTATTTATTATTAACCTTAAGCTGGGGTTATTATTATTGACCTTATGCTTGGGTTTTTATTATTGACCTTAAGCTGGGGTTTTTATTATTGACCTTATGCCGAGATTTTTATTATTAACCTTAAGCTGGTGTTATTATTATTGACCTTAAGCTGGGGTTTTTATTATTGACCTTAAGCTGGGGTTATTATTATTGACCTTATGCCGAGATTTTTATTATTAACCTTAAGCTGGGGTTATTATTATTGACCTTAAGCTTGGGATTTTATTATTAACCTTAAGCTGGGGTTATTATTATTGACCTTAAGCTTGGATTTTTATTATTGACCTTAAGTTAGGGTTTTATTGACCTTAAGCTGGTGTGTTTTTATTATTGACCTTAAGCAGCTGATTTTATTGACACTGTTTTCACGTTTAATATGTTCGTCTAGTAACATTTGTTGTCTTTATTGATTGTATGTGTCTCATTCGTCCATTTCTTTCCGTTTTCTGTGTCTCGTCCATTCATTTCTTTCCGTTATCTGTGTCTCGTTTCATTTCTTTCCGTTTTCTGTCTCATTCGCCCATTTCTTTCCGTTTTCTGTGTCTCGTTCGTCCATTTCTTTCCGTTTTCTGTGTCTCATTCGTCATATTGCTCCCCACACACCTCTCCCCACATATTGCTCCCCACATATTGCTCCCCACACCCCCCTCCCCACATATTGCTCCTCACATACCCCTCCCCACACATTGCTCCCCACACACCCCTCCCCACACATTCCTCCACACACACACCTCCCCACACATTACTCCCCACACACCCCTCCCCACATATTGCTCCCCACACACCCCTCCACACACACCCCTCCCCACATATTGCTCCCCACATACCCCTCCCCACACATTGCTCCCCACATACCCCTCCCCACACATTGCTCCCCACATACCCCTCCCCACATATTGCTCCCCACATACCCCTCCCCACATATTGCTCCCCACATACCCCTCCCCTCACATTGCTCCCCACACCCTTGCCAGGTAGCCTAATCCAATCTACCTCGACATATTTCTTTTGTGTACCTTCAGTTCCTCGACCTGACCATTTTGTATCAGTGCAACGCCTGACCCCTGACGCCTCTACATGGGTCCCCCCCCCCCCATCTCTCTCTCTCTCTCTCTCTCTCTCTCTCTCTCTCTCTCTCTCTCTCTCTCTCTCTCTCTCTCTCTCTCTCTCTCTCTCTCTCTCACTGTAGTACACCCTGTCTGGTCATGATGCAGGAGTGTGTATGGGGTTACGTTTTTAAGTGGTAGCAACATGGACCATCATCTTCCCAACCCCCCCTTTTTCTTTTGTGGGGGTGGTCGGGTTCCGCCAGTACCAGCCCTGGCCTGCCCACACTTGTCATGTAGGTGTGTGGGTGTGGGGGGGTGTTCTCGTGTGTGTGGGGGGCCCCTTGGTGCATGTGTTCAAGGCCGGATTACTTCCCAAGTTCCCATCTGGGGCGGATTACCTGCGAGGGATTTTAAATCCCCACACCCCACACCCTCACCCCGCCGTGGTGGAGAGAGTGTGGGGCGCCCACCACGACAGTAATATATCTTTGTAATATTTTTTTTGTATCCTTTCCTCTCTTGATAGCGTTTTAATCTGTCTTGTGAACCATTAGTTTGGTCTGGGGGAAGAGGGAGTGAGGGATGGGGGAATGCGTCTGGGGGAAGAGGGAGTGAGGGATGGGGGAATGCGTCTGGGGGAGAGGGAGTGAGGAAGTGGGGTGGGGGAATGCGTCGGGGGGAAGAGGGAGTGAGGAAGTGGGGTGGGGGAATGCGTCTGGGGGAAGAGGGAGTGAGGGATGGGGGAATGCGTCTGGGGGAAGAGGGAGTGAGGAAGTGGGGTGGGGGAATGCGTCGGGGGGAAGAGGGAGTGAGGAAGTGGGGTGGGGGAATGCGTCTGGGGGAAGAGGGAGTGAGGAAGTGGGGTGGGGGAATGCGTCTGGGGGAAGAGGGAGTGAGGAAGTGAGGGAGGGGAAATGCATCGTGTTCGTTGGTTGGGGGTTGAGGGAAGGGATTTCAATGAGGGTAGAAGGGGTTTGGTGTTGGGTCGTCTGAGCACGACGACGGTACGACCCGTTTGAGCACGACGGTACGACCCGGTGAAGCGGTGTGACCCGTTTGAGCACGACGGTACGACCCGGTGAAGCGGTGCGACCCATTTGAGCACGACGGTACGACCCGGTGAAGCGGTCCGACCCGTTTGAGCACGACGGTACGACCTGGTTAAGTGTTGCGACCCGTTTGAGCACGACGGTACGACCCGGTGAAGCGGTGCGACCCGTTTAAGCACGACGGTACGACCTGGTTAAGTGTTGCGACCCGTTTGAGCACGACGGTACGACCTGGTGAAGCGGTGCGACCCGTTTGAGCACGACGGTACGATCCCATGCGCACGTTGGTACGACGCTTTATGAGCACGGCGATATGACGCTTTCGAGCACGACGGTACGACCACGAGCACGACGGCACGACCCTTTTGAGCACGGCGGTACGACCTGGTGAGCACAATGGTACGACCCTTTTGAGCACGGCGGTACGACCTCATGGACACGCTGTTACGACCCTTTTGAGCACGTCGTTACGACCACGAGCACGACGGTACGACTCTTTTGAGCACGGCGGTACGACCTGATGAGCACGACGGTACGACCCTTTTGAGCACAGCGGTACGACCTCATGGACACGCTGTTACGACCCTTTTGAGTACGTCGGTACGGCCCATTTTAAAGTACGACCCTACAGGATGATGGTCTGGCTTGGACCACCGTACCCAAAGGTCGTACCGTCACGCTTAAGGATCGAACTGTCGTACTGAAGCGGGTCAGCTTGACCTTATCCTCCCCCCCCACCTCCCATATTCAAGCTTACAGCATACGACCTCGACGACCAGCAGGTGGTCGTGGGTCTCTCTCTCTCTCTCTCTCTCTCTCTCTCTCTCTCTCTCTCTCTCTCTCTCTCTCTCTCTCTCTCTATATATATATATATATATATATATATATATATATATATATATATATACATATATCAAGGGACAGAGTGAGCTTATCTTGGGGCAGCTCCCGGCCAACCAAGCTAGGATCTGACAGCTTATCAGCTGCCTGCAGCTTTAGCCAGTCTCCCCCACCCACCTCACCACACCACACACCCACCCACCCACCCACCCATCACACACCCACCCACCCACCCATCCTCCATCACAACCGGCTACCACCCACCCATCCTCCATCACACACCCACCCACTCACCCATCACACACCCACCCACCCACCCATCACACACCCACCCACCCACCCATCACACACCCACCCACCCACCCATCACACACCCACCCACCCACCCATCACACACCCACCCACCCACCCATCACACACCCACCCACCTCACCACACCACACCACACACCCACCCACCTCACCACACCACACACCCACCCACCCACCCATCACACACCCACCCACCTCACCACACCACACCACACACCCACCCACCTCACCACACCACACCACACACCCACCCACCCATCACACACCCACCCACCTCACCACACCACACACCCACCCACCCACCCACCCACCTCACCACACCACACACCCACCCACCCACCCACCCATCACACACCCACCCACCTCACCACACCACACACCCACCCTTCATCACACACCCACCCACCCACCCATCCTTCATCACACACCCACCCACTCACCCATCACGCACCCACCCACC